>NC_060151.1:8021471-8042417 GCF_021292245.1 Micropterus dolomieu
AGCCCTCATGCTCATGCACTCCTCCGATAGAATGCTGAAATTAATTTTCACAGGTTTTCTCCTCCTCTTCTCAGCTGTCAGATTTCAGATGCTTGGGGGTTTTTTTCTCACTCACACACAACAAATAATGTGTTTACACCGACTGGTTTCTGGTGTTACTCTCACATATTTCTCTGCCTCTACTTGGTGGAAAATAAACATGTACATGTAACGGTTCTCCCCGAGTTTGTACCACTGCACGGTCCTGACTCGACCGGCGACCTTGGGTACTGGAGGTGGACGAGTTAATGAGGAGGCCAAAACGCATGGGCACTAGTGTCGGTCACAAGTGCGTCTTTTAAGGCATCGGGGAGTGAGGTTTACTCACTGCACAGCCATCGGGCTTCTGTTACATAAACACAAACATGCACAATATTTTGCTGTTATTTTTGTCCCATGCAGTCCTATAAGTTACTGTTGCTTCACATGTCAAGATCTGTGTTCTATCTCACGATAACAGTGTCAGATTTACAGTAATTTGTGTAATGGTCCTTGAATTTTAGACAGAGGTAGACAAAAGTATCTTCTAATTTCTACCCGGCAACTGTCAGTTTTGTTGGCTGAAATGAGGACTGTTGTTAGCTGTATTTATTTAGCAAAGCTAACAATGTTTCCAGCATTGAATAAGGGTCTCTTAGCTATGGCTACATGGAAATAAACAGCAGTTATTTAGTCCTAGTATTAAGTATGAGTAGGAAAACTGCGAGATTAGACGTTTTTTTTTAATTCTACCATCTGTGTTTAGCTACTTAAATTCGTGCTTAATTGTTTGAACGTTTATGGACATAACACTATCACAGATAACAGGTTTTGCTGAGGTTGCAAGAGTTTAAACGTCACAATCCAATAAAGAGCAGGACTGAACTGCTAATGTTAGCATACACTGTGATAAAGTAACGTTCGGGACCGGGTTCCATGCAGTGGGGAAATAATACACAGTGGATGTGCTAGCTGTGAATGTGGCTTTTTATATTGTAACCTCTACCCTCACAAACTAATGTAGTAGGCTATGAAATGCCCCTGGCCTCCGAAGTGACACTGAGTTAACACTGGAAGTATTAAGCTAGTTGGCTGGACATGCTAACATTTGCAGCTTAAGAGACAAACACGCATCCCTTTGCAGTCTGTCCTTTTAATCAGGTCCTTGTACTTTTTCATTATCATATCATTCTTACTGGCCCAGGCATCCTGCTTCAACATGTGGAGAAATCCAAAACTAGGCCTGCTGTAAAGCTAAGACAAACTAGGATTAGAAAATCGCTGTTTGGATGAGGGGTTAGTGCGCGTGTAGAATGGTGGTGATGTTGGTGAATCCTCTTGTTAAAAAAGTAAGTAGCTTTGCAAATACAACACCTTTGGATGGTGTGGGGTATATATCATACATCACATTAAAGAAATCTCCCCCCGTTTTTTGAAACAAAGTTTAGGGGGAAAAAATCCAATTTCCAAGAGGCTCGAATTGGTCTGACTCTTTGGGTGGTCTTCACATGTACACACAAGCCTTTCACTGGAACTCACAGTAAGCCCAGGCAAGTCTGTAATGACAAGAAATTGTATCTTGAGTTTACACTTGTCATCTAGCATTACAGTTTTTTTATATACAGCAGATTGAAAATGAACACACAGAAAAGTTGATGAGTTCTCTGGAAAAGCAACACACGGCACTGAAACACCACAGGGAGTGTTGCCTGCAGTGTCTATAAACACATGATGCTGAAAAGCTGAAGATAATATAGTCTTAGTTACACGGCCCTGCATGTGTACTCAAAATCAGGACATGAGACCAAAATGTTCCTTGGACATCAAGTAGTTCTGCTGCAGTATCTCAGCAGCGGACTGGCAATTGTGATACTGATACTTTAAATAGGCCTATATTGCATATGTGAGTAATTCAGAAGTGTAGTGTATCTTCCCCTAAGGGTTATGCATACCAGTGGGTTCATGTGTTCAGCATATCAATATTGTTGTCTGCTTTGGTGTGCTCCTAGTCATCAGAAAGATCCTTCCTGCTGGTTCAAGCTTTCCTCACAGGACTGGGTGGTGGGTGGTTGTGTTTGAGCTCCGCCAGCAGCTACACACTAAATTTCACGGGAACAAGAGGAGACCAATTTCATTTTTGCAAAGTGCTCCTTCATTCCTAAAGCACCTACAATCCAAGGTAGATCTCAGAGTAATATAAGCATGCTTTGAAGAAGGAGAAGAGGATATTAGTCTTGTATTTGTTGTTGTCTTTTTTCCTCTCAATTCTGGCTTTTCAGTCCAGTTGAGAATATGAAAGAGTAGTCAGATTATCTGTGGTTATCTTTTTTTTTTGTTCTATTTGTTATTAATTTTTCTGTAAGATAAAACTTTGAATGCAAACAAAACTTTAACTCTGCACTCTGTGTTGCTACATGTTGATTCAAGCTGAACTGCTGTGAGCTCAAAATGTCAGGTGCAGGTCTTGGCCTATATTTCATGATGGCCCACTTTCTTCTTCTTCTCCCGTCTTTTTGTTGCTTTAGCCTGTTCACAGCAAAGTTGTTAAATATAACCCTGAGAATACGTCCGTGTTTATAAAAACTCAGTTCAGCAGTTTTAAATAGTTTTCAACAGCCCAAGTATGAGTAGACAAACAAGACTCCAAATAACATGTGCCAGCAACATAACTAAAATGTCAACACAGGAAATCTAAGTCAAATTCCAACAGTGTTGGCCGTAAACAGATTTTTGTCATTATGTGTTAATGACATTTCATTTGCCAAGACTCAGGCCTTCCACAGAAATACGGAAGCTTTTGGCCATATTGTGAGTGCCGCATAGAACGATTAATAGAACAATCCTCGGTCACTGCCTTTGATCATGGGAGACACAAAGTGTGAGAAAGACCACTCACTTAACCTGTTTTATCTTTTGATAATAAGATGACGCCAGAAGTCCTATTGGACCTACCAGGTTGTATGATGGGAAGATGAAGATTGTTGACAGTACAAAAAAACAGCTGAACCTAGCCTGAAAAAAATAATTGTGCAGATGAGCCAGAGTCTGTACCAAACACCTTGATCTGCTGTCTAGAAAACTGCACAATATCTGCTTTGATCAAAAGGGACATATCTACTTACACAAACCATGTGTAACCTAACTATGGTAATCTTCTTTCGCACACACACGTTGGATTCATAAAACAGTTTCAGCTCACGTTTGTGGCCAGAAATCTCCAAACTGAACAGTCATATTGACTGATCACAGCAGAAGTCATGAGAAATATTGCTGCTTCTTCAAAATCCTGAGCCATGTGTCTCATTTTGCTATAATGAAACCATCTCATCATAGTTATGCAGAACCACAATGGGTAAATAACACCACAAAACTAGAAGCAGAAACATTTCTTATAAGTTGCTGTGGTGAATCTGTGTTTGGTGGCAGTGCTCATTTTATGTCTTAACAAGACTTAATAGTCCACAGCCATGCTAGCCACTCAGTGAGGCTGTACTTACACACTATGGTGCTTTGAGCTAAACGCTAACGTCAGCATGCTGTTCTAACATGCACACAATGATAATGTTTAACATGTTCACCATCTCAGTTTAGTGTGTTAGCATGCTAACAATTGCTAAATAGCACTAAACACAATGTACAGTTGAGGCTGATGGGAAATAGTTTTGCAGGTATTTTGATCATAAATCTGATGGCACGAGATGAAATGTCCACCAAAGTGATCAAAATTTATCCTGAGAGGAACACGAATATTCATGTAAATTGATCAAATAGTTATTGTGACATTTCACTAAAATCCTCAAATGTCTATCTCATTCTAGTGCTAGGGGAGAAGTCAAGTGATAACAAAGGTCAGCTTCATCCTCTGGAGACCATGAATGTCTGTACAAAATTTAATGGCAATAAAGAGATACTTCAGCCTGGAAGTAGCTGACCAACCAAACAGCCAATGTTGCCTTTCATAGAGCCAATGCCCCTAGCATGGCAAATAAATCTGAGATAAAAACAGACAAAAGCACTCATTCAAATTTGTGGACCATAGAGAGTTTGTTTGTGGATTATGAATCTATTTGTAGATCATGTTTTGTGGCTACAAATTGTAATATATGCATATGTGACTTACAGTGTGTGCATTTACAATAATAATGACATTGATTTACTCCCATTCACTACAGTAAAGTTTTAAATGGTTTATGTAGGTACCTTTTTGTCAGCCCAGTTAAGTTGCAGAGTTACCAGTATCTATAGGGATTCAACCACTGCCGAGTCCAACATCGTAACATTCTTAGTTAGTAGTAAAGCTGTGAGGCTTCATTTGGAAGCTTGAAGTCCTGAAAATGTTGTGTTGTATTGCTGTTTATACTCTTGTTATGAAAATCAACATACCCTAATGGCATGTCCGTGGCTTTACAGTATCATTACTGTGCCCTTCTTTCAGAATACCAGAGTTCTGTTCAACATCCGTGTAGTGGGAGGATCGGCATTTTACAGCTACCTTTCACCTCAAGATGGGCGGCCACTCTACCACCCTGCCGTCGACAGGTGAGGGTGTCGGAAACGCATGAAACATCAAGCTAATTCACGTCATGGATGTCAGACACACACGCACACACACACACACAGCTGATCAGCATGAGCTGGCTCTCATGGTCTCAAAACACAAGTCCTGCTGTTCCAGATGTGTTAATTGATTTGCTCCTCCATCTCCAGAGCTCACCATATGTATAATTGGCATTTCTTAACTTTTATCAGCTTTTTTTCTGCAGTTTGGGGGACTGTTGATTGCATTAAAGCCTTTAAGCCTTTTAGGCCAAATAAAAGTGAATAACCATTCATGCAAAAAAACGTATATTTCTCTAGGTGCAAAAACTGCAAGCACACAGACTTTTATCATTTGAGCTGACTGGCTGTGTGAACACTACATTCGTCTATTATTACACTAGAGGATTATTAGATTTTTCTAAATGTGTTATTTTGTGGTAGTTATGGTCAAAACTTCCAATGCTGAAATGACCCAATGTTCCCACAGGCTCATTCCCATTTGATCTAATGTAATCAGTTCTAATTTAATTTAAATGTGCTCTAATCTAATAGTGTTTATAACTCTAGGCAGGCAGCCAGTTACTGAAGACATATTGACAAAAAAACACGTGTAAAGTACAGCCTTTTATTTTTGTGATGATTTGCACAGTCTATACAGCTGTCCTGAAACTGGTGTTTAGTTTTTCATCTTCTTCTTATGTATACCATACCAACTGTAAAGGTTAGACCTGATTTTACAGCATGGACTGACATTTTATTCCTTATTCACAAATGCATGTCTGATGGCTTTCCCTTGCAGAAATGAACTGCTGTTTCAAAGGGGCCTTTTGGCAAGGTACTAAAAGGACTTCCATTTGTGTAGTTGCTAAGAAATGTTCATTCATTCGTTGAATGGTGCCAATGGGGGCAAATGCTTTTGAAATCTTTTGTAACGCAAATGTGCAGCACACTGTATCCTAGAAACTAATTTAATGATAGTGTTTGAACTCTAATGATTCAGAAATGTGCTCTGTTCCCGAGTCAACCCACATCAAACAGTGCAAGAATGTACTAGTGCAAGTGTTTTAGTCTACTTTGTTCACGCCTACCAGCCTCTGTAAACTGGTTTACAGAGTTGAGGTTGCTCGAAGATGTTCCACCTCTCATCCAAGAGGCTTCTTCAGTTCCTAAGCAGCAACCTCAACCAACGTAATCTCTAGTATGTACTTACCAAGTGGCTTGTTACAGTTTGCTTATTTTTAGCCATGCTAGCAGAATTGCTCTGTGGATGTCTGTTGGTCACTCCACACTGAATTGTCTCAGCAACTGTGAGATGGATTGCCGGACATTTTGACGTTGGTGATCCCTTAACTTTTCATCTAGCTCACCATCAAGTCAAGGTTGAAATTTGTCCAATCCTTTGGTTTGGGACCAAATACTTGCAAAACTAATAATATTCCCGCCAGCCTCATAGGTTGTGTACTCACGGTGTTCAGCGCTAATTAGCAAATATTAGCATGCTAAACTAAGAAGGTAAGCATGGTAACATTGTCATTGTGAGCCTGTTTGTTTGCTTGTTTTTTTGTCCTAATATAAACTGGATATACATTTTACATAAACATAAAAAAAATATTCAGTCATGTTATTGTGAGCATGTTGATTCTAGCATTTAGCTCAAAGCACCGCTGTGCCAAAACACGTTTGAGAGCTGCTAGCATAGCTGTAGATTTAGTCTCTAATGATAGTCAAGTGAAACGTAACTTATATCACAGTTCAGTGAAAACAATATTTTATAGGCAAGAGGCCTTTTGATATATTCCTGTTCTTTCTCTTTATATCAACAGAGATTTCTTTGAAAGGGTGTTTGAGCTATGCTTGTTTTTCATTCCTTAACTTTGTTTGACAATATAATGAACTCTCTTAATTAACTCAAGATCCATTTATTAGCTTTTTCTTGAGCTTTCAACCACTTCTAACAATGTGATCTACTGAAGACTGTGGGAAGAGATCGAGGACCCTGGAAAAAGCTACGAACCTTTTTAGGGAAAGGATAATTTGGTCAATTTTCTTTTGATGTGTTGAAGCTCAGCTGTGAACTGTGGGAACGGTGTGTGCATAATGAAATCAATGGAGAATAAAGTAGTATACAGTAGTTAGTATACAGTACTGTACATCACAGGGAAGACACACATCAACAACACAACGATGACAGACAAAACAACATGAGAACAAGATTTGTAGCTCCCTCAGTGAGTCACCTTGTTTAGGGCTGCTGTGGCTGCAGGTACCAGGCTTTTGCCAAAGCGAGTCCCTCTGCACCTCAGGGACCTGTACCTGCGCTCAGACATTGGTGAATTATCATCCAATGTTACCATTTAAAATTTTAACTTGTCATGTCTGTGTCTGAGCTCATATATCAATCCATTCATGCCTCACTGTGGTAATGCTGGCACCTAGTGGTTAAAAAGCCTTAATACAAGCAAACTCAAATTATTCTAATAAGGCTGTAAATAAAAGAGCAAATTTCAAAAAGCAAAGTAAAACAGGTTAATGGAGGAGTCAGTGATGCTCCTTCCTCTACACTGGATGAACTTTCACCTTTATGTCTTTTAGAGTTCTGAAGCTCTGCGGCTCAGGGGGACCTCCACATGTGAAGCTCATCATTGAGTGGGAACACAGAATCAAAGACTGGTCAGTTTGTTATCTATTACAGAACACCTCCTGTTTATTCTAGCATTTTTCTCTATTAAAGCATGTTTTCTATATCCGCCTCTTCATGTCCTGGTCCACAGCCTGTTTGGTAACATTCAGGAGGAGGTGGTAAAGGATGCAGAGAGCGTGAGGAATCAGCAGCAGCAGCACGTCCAACAGTACAGTTGCACCTTGGATGAGTGCTTCCAGCTCTACACCAAAGAGGAACAGGTAGTCAGTCTGTTATCAGTGGATACTTGCACCAACAAGTTGCTCCATTAAGAGCCATGTGTCCTGACAGTGAGCCTCTTGAATTCCTCCCTAATCAAACCTACCTAATGCCATAATCATACTGTTGTTGTCTATGTTTCTTGAGAGTAAGCAGGCAGTGGTGATGGGACTAAAATAAGATGCCGTTTGTCATTTTATTTCACACAGTTTAGTTGTCATAGTTTTTACTATTCTGCAGCAGCTTATAACTATTCATAAGACATTTTACTTTGAGCCATACTCAGATTTAGAATAGGAACGGTGTAATAGTTGTAAATTTATGCATACAATGTAAACAATGGATGCACAGTTTGAAAAGGAAGTCATGAAACATTCAAGAATATATAAGCTATTTAGTTAATTGAAGCTTGGATATGTTACCAAGATAAATAATAAATTATAAACAAATCATAATTTATCATTTAGTTGACACTTTTTTCCAAAGCGACTTACAATTGCTATATGTCAGAGGTCACACACCACTACATTCTAGCAAAGTGTCATTTCTTCAGTGTTGTCACATGAAAAGATATAGTCAAATATTTACACAAATGTGAGGCGTGTACTCACTTCTGTGAGAAACTGTAAATGCATGTGCCTGAATAAGCCAAAAGGCTATTTTGCATCTGCTGTCCCTGGACTGGTGGTAATAAGTCACCCTAAAAAGATATAGGGATTAAGCTATAAATAATACATACAGATTTTGCCCAATGGGATAAAGGTTGATTATACTAAAAGAAAAAAAAAACATAAAAATAAGAACAGTTGGTCAAGATCAACACCAGCACACACACCCACAAGCCCAACTGTCAGCCCATATAACAAAGAAGGTACAATAGCAATCAGTTTTTTGGTAGAGATGAGCAAAAATCAACATTGCTGGGACAGTAACATTGTTTTTTAGCACACATTTCTGAAAAATCATAATGCCTAACTGGTTATTTATCACCCCAACCTGACCGGACCACAATCAATTTCTAATAGAAAACTCTTCTGAAATTTGAAGAGACTACGCTGCAAATTTAGTTTTTTATCATTGTTAATGCACTACAGAAAGTAACAAGTGTATAAAAGAACCTTGGCACCAAGAGTGTATTACAGTTCCTTTACCAACATGCAGCGCAGCTCAGTGGTTAATCTTACATCCAAAATGCAACAACAACACTACATATACATCTCAGAATCAACTTTTGTACCAGAACACTTGATGAAATTTGTCTGTCAACGAGAAATAGTTGTCACTTAGTACACAGTGACCTGAAAAAACACTAACTAGCAGTAGCATTACAATATGTAGCTTTTATTTATTATTTTGGCCACGCATTCTCATTGACAGCGCACAGTATGTCGTCCTTATGTCCTGTCTGTCCCACTTTCCTCACAAGTCTTTCATAAAGGAAGGAAATGATGCCCAATGAGTGGATAATTGATTTTTCTTTCTTTAGATTTATCATAATGTTGCAAAAACAGCATCTAATTTTTCTGTAATTTTGTGTTATGAGAGGTTTTGTGCGCAAATTTAACAGTTTTTAAAATAGCTTGTGAATACAGTTTTGGTGGAGATTGAGTCTGAGTGAGGAAACATTCCTTGAATTTAGAAAGATCGGGGTCATTGAGTGCTTTTTGTGTCAAATCAATCGAAAGTTATCCACAGTTTAGTCCACAGTAACTGCTGTTGTGCTGATTGTGTGTGACAGGCTGAGAGATTGCTGTTGCTGTTACCTTGTGTCACCACCCAGTGGAGCTGCAGGCACAACGATGGCACTCCTGTCAGTCTCCAGTCCCCAAACATGTACACACTCCCTCAGAAGCTTGCCCACCCCACCTCCAAAATTTCACATCTCAGAGGTTTCTCCAGCGTTTAAACGCCCTCACCCTTGCCTGGTCATATAACTTCATTCTCTGTTTTATACTCTTCAGACCTTTTCCCCTTTGGCTGTTTCTCTTGGCTGGAATAATGTTTAACCTTCAGCTAGTTGCAACAAAACCTCACAGCTAGATGCCACTAAATTATTCATTGTGTGTTTATCTGTCAGTGTGCATTCATATTCTTTAATTTTTATTTTAAGAACAATAATTCCCCCGTGACCCTTTGCGCAGGACAAGCGGTTGACGATGGATGGAACAATAAGCGCATACATCCATCAACTGCTCATGTAGCCAATCCCAGCTGACATCGGGCTCTACAACCACTCACACTCACATCCACACCTAAAGACAATTTAGGGTCACCAATCAACCTAGCCTGCATGTTGTTGGAGGGTGGGAGGAAGCCAGAGCAAACCCACACGGACACAGGGAGAACATTCAAACTCCACACAGAAAGGCCAGGGCAACCAGGGTTTGAACCCACGACCTTCTTGCTGTGAGACGACAGTGCTAATCACTGCATCACCGCACCGCCCACAATAATCCCAGACTGTTCTAATTCTTAATAATGTCAGTAATATTGTAATCACAATAGTAGCATTTCTTCTGTAAGTGGGACATCTGAAGCAAATCTGTCACTCATTTGGCGCATTAGTGAGACCGCTGTTAATTCTTCAAAGGCATAAAAGATGAAGACATAATATCACACTTATCGGATCTTTTGTCCGCTTTTTCCAGTCCAGAGGTCACGAGGCATTCTCTCACACATTATATGATAAAATATACACTCGCTGAACACACACACACACACGCATTATTATCTCACTTGCAATTCAAACTGACACAAGAAAAAAGATGCGCACCAACAGCAGAAGAAAATCTTCAGCACTAAACTGTAAAGTTTAAATGAGTGACCTTGTTGAACCTCAGTGATTCATTGTGGCCCAATATTTGAGATGGTAATCAGAGGGAGGCGGGAAAAATGAACATAACTAGTAGCCATAGCAACAGCTGCTATCTATTTCCTGCTCCAAGCGAGGCTCATTAGTACTAAGAATTTCCATGGTTCAGTTGTACATGCTTAAGTTTCCAAGAATATGATAAAGTGGAACATGAAAGGAGGTTCAGGTTCATCTTAAGGTGGAGTGGAAGAGTCATTTTTGTGGCTCTGTCAGGTTGGTAAACAGGCAGAGATGCATTTTTGTGTCTATTTCACCATCTTTTCTCCTTGGCACCCTCTCCCCTTCCAGCTTGCCCCAGATGATGCCTGGAAATGCCCCCACTGTAAGCAGCTGCAGCAGGGTATGGTGAAGATGAGCCTGTGGACGCTCCCGGACATCCTCATCCTCCACCTGAAGCGCTTCAGGCAGGTGGGAGAGCGGAGGAACAAGCTCACCACGTTCGTGCATTTTCCCCTGGCGGGCCTGGACATGACGCCTCACATGGTGAACCGCAACCACGGCACCCATCAGCCCCCTCTCCAGCCTGGCTGGAAACAGTCCAGACGACCTGACTTGGCTCCCCCCGACTTCCTGTACGATCTGTATGCTGTGTGCAACCACCATGGAGGAATGCACGGCGGACATTACACAGGTCCGAATAACTAACACCGCCTGAGGAAAGACCTGTAGTAAAGATACATTGAAAGGGCACCTTTCAAAAACAAAGTTACAACATGCTTTACAGTAAAACAAAGAATAGAAAGTGGATAAATAACTAAATGTAAAACATACGTCATAATAAAAGAATTGCAACTGATTAATAAGACATAAATTAGTTCTAAGAAGAGATTTAAAAGAAGATCAACCTTACTGCTGAGGGGCTCGGACAGCAAAAGCCCGATCAGTAAAGGCCTTGTCATCCTTACTGACAAGTCAAGCTTTTGGAACCACATCCTATCAGCCTGGCTGCAGCTTTTGTATCAGCTGGAGTCCTAAGTGTATTTGCATGAGCAAAAGATAGCAACGCAAGAATGAATTCTCTAGATCTGATAAAGAAAGGATATACCTAATTTTAAATGTCTCGGATGAACAAAACAGGAGTCGTAAATGACACCTTGACTACTGACTTGAATTTTGAACATTATTAGATAGGGCAGTCACACTAAGTGGGCGAGTGTTATTAATGGTAGTGGTTAGGCTAAAAAAGGTAGTAATAATAATGATCTGTAATTTGGAATCATTTATTTAAGCCATTCAACTGCAGGCAATCTTTAGACCTCCAAAGTTCATCTCTTTCCGCGGTTGTTGTGATTGCAGCCTTCTGTAGGAACTCAGTGGACGGCCAGTGGTACAGTTACGATGACAGCAGTGTTGAGCTGGTTCCAGAGGCGGAGGTGTGCACACGTGGAGCCTACATCCTTTTCTACCAGAGAAGAAACACCATCCCGACTTGGTCTGCCAGTTCCTCAGTCACTGGTTTGTCCTTTCAAATTCTCTGTAGCAGCTTGTTACACTGACTACAGGTGTGCCTGCTTTACATCATTTCGACAAAATATAGAAATATCGGAAGGACTGGGGGAGTATCATTACACTGGACACCATCATTATTTTCAGCTGCACAAATCAATTATTTTCCTCACTGTTACTTCAGTCTGCCAGCATTGTTTCATGTGCTGCTTTTCAGTAGTAGCATGTGTATTTTCAGTGTAATCTCAGTGACTGTTTTTAGCCAATAAATGCAGGTTGCCAGTGGTTGGAGAGAAAAGCTGACCTGTTACCAGCAATGGTCTCCATTTTATGGAGTCATAGAATCATTCATCTCATGGTTACAGCATAATGAGGGTATTCACAGATTGATGGAAATGCTGATGATACATAGATTTCAGTGTGGATGTGGAGTCGTTTATCCTCTCTCAGTTAGGGAAGCCTATTAGTATGTTCTGCTGTACATGTTTATGACTTCCCATGGCTTGTTTTGGGGTAAAAAAAACAAACTCTGTTCTCTTCTCTTTTTCGTTTTGCAGGTTCCACCAGCTCATCCACGTCGGACCACTGGCTGGTCCGGCTGGCAGGGGGCAGCAAGAGGGGTAGCGTGGTGTCAGCAGGAACCATCCCTGGACCTTCAGGGCCCAAACAGGCCCCAGAGTCTCCAGAGCTGCCAGTGTTTGGAGATGAACCCCCCAAAACAGTGGAAACAAGTAGGTACCTAAAATAGCATGTATAGTATGTTTTAATTGTTGTGATACAAAAAAACACAAGCAAAACAAGTATTTTAAAGTTAGTCCTAGTTGATCTGGCAACACCCATGGTTGGCGTTGTAACAGCAAGTGCAGTTTAATAGTACAGCAAACACTCTTTGACCAGATACTTTGTTAAAAATACAACAGGTGAGCAACTGGTGTATCTGTTTACAGTGCAAACAAACAAACTCAAGTCAGTCAATAATAATTGCAGCCACAATCTGCAAATCTGCAATCATGCTGCAAACATCATTAGTAGTTTTCCCACACAACAGCAGGACACAGTAAAGTTGGTTATTTCAGTTGGACATGTGCAGCCTGTCGCCTACAACTCAAGCTCATGCGGCTGCTCCTTGTGGTTCCATGACTCCCAAAAATATTTAAAACTGATCCCAAAATGACCAAAGAGTCAGCGCTAACCTCTGTGACACTGTGTCTCCTGTGCTGTTTCACATTGAAAGCCACCCTGTGTTTCACCATTTGAACACTGTGATCTAACAGTAGAAGGAGATGGACTGTTTGCATTAGCAGTAACTAAATAAAGCTCTGGTACGGCTGTAGGAGATTGAACAGTAAACAGTGAGACTGATATCTATTAAATATTGTTATTAAATTACAAACCGTGAAGTTGGATTACATGCTGCATTATTTCCTGGGAATCCATCGTCCAGGTGAAGACAAGTTGAATCCAGTGCAAAAATGTAAACTATTATTATACTTTTAAATTGTCATCTCTCTTTGATAAGCAATAAGACCACCACATTATTATCATACTGTATTACCTGGCAAGTCCAATGCCTTATAGTATGTAGTTTTACAGTTTTATATTATTGCAATACTACATTTAATTACATTACATGTTGCGTTAAATGAAAGTAGTCTCCAGCTGTCTGTTTTTTTGCATCAAATTGAATTAAAATGTTCTTAAGTTGTGAAATATTTCATCCTGAAGATTTAACTCTTTATATGTATTGGCCTTAGTAGGTTTAGTGGTGGTAGGTGAGCATGTAGTGCTAACGTATCATGTCTTTGCCTCTAGATGGGTTTGAAGCCAAGCCCTTTGTCCGTGGGACCCAAGGCAGGAGTGTAAGCATGAGATCACCAACTAAGCCCAAGGAGACTCTGAGCAAGGTTCTGCCATTGCGGTGGTCTTTTGGCTCTAAGGACCGCATTAAACATCCAGTCCAGATGCAGTCAGGAGAGCTGGTGGAGTACCTGGAGTCTGGGCGCCGGCCACGATGTACCAAAGACCCTATCATAACACTTGTGGCCACCCCACCACAAAGGAATGCCCAGGGAAGAGCCTTTGAAGTAGGACAGGACTGCAGCTCACCTAGCGGTAGCAGTCTTAGTTGTACGGACAGACCCGGTTCCGACACTTGTTACTCCCCCAAATTACCAGAGGGACAGAGCAGACCTTGTGTGGAGAGAATCATGAGCCAGGGAGTCAGTAACAGCAATGTCAAAGCCAGGGATTATGGTTCTCTGAGGCAGAGGTCATCTAAGAGAACGAGGCAGGACCAGGGCAGGACCCTGGACCTCCATCTTCAGCTTCAGAGAGGGGCCATTCTAGTCGGTCATATCAGCCACAGTGCACCTCCAAGCAGAGATTCCACTTTGAGAAGGACCAAGGTCCAGACGGGGGTGACCTCCAGGGCACAAAAAGACTTGTTACAGATGGTCATTCAACCTGAGGACAGGAGGGGGCAGAGGGGACAGGAGGGTCGCAGCCACGACAGCCTCTTGTCTTTTTTCAAACCTGGTTTCATGAAGAAAGACCTTCCTGGGTCACCAGTCAAGGGCCAAGACAGGCGTATGAATGGCCACGGACAACTAGGAAAGCTGGCAAGCAGTAATTTAGCCAAACTGTCCCTCTCCAATGGAACGCTGTCCACAGTGGCACCAGAAGAGAGGAAGGCCAGCGTCATCCCGACCTGTGACACCCATAACTGCAAAGTGCAGCTAGTCAACGGCAAGACGGGGAATCACGAGCCCGCAGACATTAAGCGCGCTCACAGTTCCAGTAACATCCAGACCAAGCTGGATCTGACCTTTCGCAGATGTGCCTCCCTTCAGAGGAACGGTGGAGTAGTGGCCCCTCCAGCCCACCCCATCCTGTTGTCAGATAAGCCCAGCTACGCCACTCTGCAGCGGACACGATACAGTACCACCTCCCTGGGTAGGCACAGACCTGTCCCTGAGTCCTGTTTTTGAGCCCGTGGTGCAGGCTTAAGTTTTGTCACATACAGAATAATAAGGGCTGTTGAGTTTTTTTCAGTTCGGCTGGTTTTGAGCACAAATTAGAGCACAGGGTTGGAGTTTTGCTCTTGTAAATGAAGAAATAATAACGATTTAAACAGGATTGGACAGCTTCCCTTCTGCTATCATAAGTAACGCAGTCATTGACAGTTTGGCAGTTGAGTTCAGTCTGACAGAACAAGTGGAAGTGCTTTCAATTGCAATAAATGCAGCCTCAGTTTTCAATTCAAAAGTAAAGCTAAGTCTGTTTTATTCTAATCATTTATGTTAATCTTAGTACAGTGACTGGTTACCATGTGACTGATGGCTTTGTTTTTTCTTTTTTCCATCAAAAGTGCCTCTGTGACAGCCCAGAATGACTGTTGAACACTAGGACCTCTACTGATTTCTACACACGGCACCCAGAGAAGCTCCCCAGCAGAAGGCAACACTGCAAAGTATATCTTCTCGCTCCCCTTCATAGTACTGTTATAAGTTCTTACCTGTGTGTGTCTTAAAATAAATCTATGCAGAGTTGAATTAACTGAGGAGAAATACTGCTGTTATTTGACTTTTTCTTTTCCCCTCGTTTTGTGTTACAAAGCAGTCTACTGTTAAAACACGGTTTTGTTTAAGATCAGTATATGAGAAGTTTTGTTAATTTGCATGTTTTCAGCTCATTATACTTTCCTAAAACCAACATCCGTTTGGAAGGTAGGAAATTAACCTGAAAACTTGGCTGGTTAAAAGATTCAGGATATACAATTTACAGATAATGGGCGAACACGTGATATTGTTACACTGCAAAGAGCACTAACACCTGCACTGTAAATTGGCTGCTATAATATCATTTGCTTTGTCATTTACTATCATTTTCCTGTTATATTTCCAATGCACTAAAAGAAATCCATTCTTTATACATAACCATCGCTGCATTAAAGTTACATTGCGAATGCCAGGGCAATTACACTGTACAAAAATTAGCAAAAACAAATGTGTGTGTTTCAGGCATTGATTAATAAGACAATTAATCTACAACTTGTAACCAACAGATTGCTAAACTGTGGGAGAGGTTTGTGGTTTGTAGACGTACACTAAAGGTAACATTGTGAAAAACCCTTCCACTCAAAATTGCTTTTTTTACATACTGGTGTTGTTCAAGTGTCTTCTGTAGATGGATGACAAGAGTTTTTTACATCAGAAAACCGTAGGTGGGATTGTTCTGACTAAAAAGTTATTAACCACCCTCTCTTTCACTAAAGTCTGGTCTCAAGTCTTGAATTCTTAATGATAAAATGCAGACATCAACAAGACCAGATGCAAACGCAAAGCTCAGATTGAAGCAGAGGCGCTCTCTCTCTCTCTCTCTCTCTCTCTCTCTCAGTCGTGTTCCTGCAGCCTAATTCACAGTCATCGGTCATATTCACCGTTTCTGTATCTGCACAAAGCTCTTTAGTTTACTTCTGCATTGTAAATTTGTCACTGAGGATTATTAGGGAATGTAAAAGTGAGAGTCCTGATTGTTTGCCTACACTGTAACTGTTTTCACATTTCATGTTGTGTCATTTAACATTACTGTTTAACAACACTCTTTACCAAAATGAAATGCTAGTACATGAAGGATGTTTCTGAGACATTATTTGGGAAATATGGCTAGATTATATTTTATTATTAACTTTTTTAAAAGTCTACATTTTGTACCTGATGTGTAATTATGTAATTTAAGTACCAGATTAAAACCGTATGTTTCAGGTTACTGTATAAGGTCAGATTACATACCGTAAGAGGGGGTGAATTGGACGCAACACACAGAAGTCCCTGTACTGGACTGTCTATAATGTCTGCTTAATGTACTGCTAAGTTTTATGGATTGCAAATTAAACACAGCTTTTCTCACAAATGGATTCAGTGCAGCTGAATGATTTATAACAGGAGGTTCAGCCTGTGCATCTCATCATTCTTATATCTGGCTATATCAGGTAGTTACAGTATTTTTTAGGATTCAAGACAGACGTGCTTATGCTGAGTGAATTGGGAGCTCTGCTAAGGTCAAGCAACTTATTAGCTAGCATAGTGGCACTCCACAGCTCTAATGAAGGTTTGTGTCGCTAAAACACGGCGAAGTGAGGCCAGAGTGCTGAGAGATTCGGCGGTTTCTGCTTAATACATAGCCATTGTGTGTTTACCTGGGATTTTTGGGGATGCACCCTTAGGACAAGTGACATCCTAATCATGTAATCACATTCACATGTGGTCAGGAGACCATAGTCTGGATGCAGTGTAAAAGGCCTATATTTCATGATCTATTCTTTGTTTATCGTGATTATTTTAATTATTTTAATTTCCCTGGTAATCTGAGCTAATCACAACTATGATGGGAGAGTTTATACCAATTAATTTAATGATCTAATATATAATCATCTGTTGTTGCTGACACTTTAAAAATTGTAAATGATATGCTGCAGATCAGCCCATTAGCAGCTCCTGTTCAGAATGCATGTTGGGCCATAAGTCCAATATACCCAAGCCAAACCATTAAGCCTATACACTCACTCTATAATTAAATAAGACTATAATGTCAGCAATTACATCACTGATTGAGCCTCCAATCAGGGGGTCTGTATGCACTTCTTTTTCCTATGTGCCTCCAATATAATCAGAGGATCTACTTTAAGGAAGAAGTGTCTGTTATGAGTATAGACTGTATGGTTCTGAGCTGTTTTCCAGTTACGTTTACAACAATGTGCCTACTACTACTACACGAACACATGTAGACAACACGCAAAGTCCCATATGTTGTTCCAGCATGGCACAATATTTGTTTTGGTAAATTATAAAAGTAAACGCAGGCTGTGTCCTTTATTATAATAATGACAGTTATCCAGCAGGAAGGCCAGACTCGCAGCAGGACAGTGCAAAGTGCTGCTGATGTTTTCACTGTCACATTTCCAGAGGACATTTCACAAAAAAATGGCAGCTAACAGTGTGCTGCAGCAGTCACCACATTGAGCCTCTGATGCTTCCTTTGATGTCAGACAATAGTTTTATGCTCACTCTCTTTATCGCCAGCACTGACACACAGAAAACAACCTATATGAAATGTGGGCTGGTTGCAGACTGGACAAGTAAACTTCAAAAGGACATGGGCTACTCTTTCACTCAGTAGTGTGAAATTTAGACTTCAAAGTACGTGTCACTCTTGTTAATTCCTGAAAGCACATTTCTCAGTATTGCAACCTGCATTTCCTTTTATTCTCTGCACTGTAATGTTCCCAAAACAGAATCATAATTTTAATTTGAATTATCTCTGCAGACACCTGTCAGTGTTGGTAAATAAAGTGTGATTCCCTTTTAGATAGGGCAAGGGTGAAATGCCTCAACATTGCATTGGGCTTCCTCGTCTGTTTATTTAGACCTCAGCATTATTGATTACATCGGTGTGTCAGAATGGATGGGGGTAGTTGGCTTCTATTTTGCTGGATGTTGAGAGTTACAGTGGTTGAATAACAAGTAAATAAATGTTTATGATATAGCAGGTAAAGCAAAAATGCTGTTTTTAATTGCTTATCTGAGGTTTATTTTTCTCATTTATGTGGAAAACCACCTGTTTTATACACTTCTGTTTATGTATTTGTATATAGACTACTTTAAATGTATGCTTAAAGATATTGTCAGACATTTGGGATATTCATTTTAATTATTAATTATTATTTTATTATTCAGTTTATCGTACCATAACGTTGACACCCTTATTGGACCTCATTTATAATCCTCAAGGAAAATATTCTGTACTCATTCTTCCTTTGGAACTCAGAAAACTGATAGTGACAGTCTTTTCAAACATCTCTCCAGCGGTGAGTTGTGTGATGAAGAAAACCCATCCTGATGCTCTGTCCGAGTACAAAAAATAACAGTAACCTGGATGTAACTCCAGATCTATGAGTACTTGTGTAGCACTCTAACTGGCTTTGCTATAGATTTAAACGCCAAGGAACTGCCTTGACACCCTGAAAACAAAATCTATTGATTAACGCCTAGGACAAAGGCCATGGTGATAAGATGCTGCTGCTGCCGCTGCTCGTAACAGCGTGCAGAAAAACAAACAGGCTGTACAATCTACGAGACAGCCTCCTAAAGCTACAGGCAGAAGCACAGACACTTTCACACAGAGATCCCGCAATAAACAAGGAAAGAATATCCACTAATATGTTACATTAGCTCATTCATACTGAAAGGTTTGCAGCATAAGCTGTTACTACCAATGTCCCGGCTCTGAGGCAGATCAAATCTGAACCCCCTTTCTGGCTTCGTACCTTTTATACAGCGCAGCGAGCTGGCATATTGGCATAATATCCATCCATCCATCCATCCATCGTCAACCGCTTATCCATCGTACAGGGTCGTGGGGGGCTGGAGCTAATCCCAGCTGCCATCGGGCGAAAGGTGGGGTACACCCTGGACAGGTCGCCAGTCCATCGCTGATATTGGCAGAATACTCCCGGAAAATAACATTGTGTGAAAGTGTTTTGTGTGTATGTGCGTCAGAGATGCTCACAAGTCTTTGAGCTAGAGTCTAAGTCAAACGACAGTCGGAGTTATCCTCTTGTAGGTCGTAGCTAAAGCAAGAAGCAAGGTAACGTTAGATGGCCAGTGCTGAGCTAAATATGTTTACTAACCTCAGGTTACTAACCTATTTTGCATTCAGCACTTTTTTTCTTTGGGCCTTGAAATTTTAAAGTTTATGATGAATGGCACAGCTGCTGCCGGTGTTTGTTGTCCTCTCTCATGTGTGGCCATGCGTAGATACATAGTTGTGTTACGAAGGTAGGTTGCAACGTAGGGTCAGGGAATAGCAGCAAGCTCATCAGACGTTTCCTAAAAATAAACACTGTTCACACGAGTCCCGCATCTCAAGTCCAAACCAAGTCTGAAGACTATTGAGGAAAAGTCTCAAGTCACGTCTGATGTCACTGTGTGTGCGACTTAAGTGCGACTTGAGTCCCCATCTCTGCACGTGCAAACAGACTGTGTGTCGCTGTGATAGTTATAAATCGTCTTTCTGACTTTGTTGTAGGCTACCATCTCCAGCTTCTGTAGT
The DNA here is from genome assembly GCF_021292245.1 of Micropterus dolomieu. Classification (NCBI taxonomy): domain Eukaryota; kingdom Metazoa; phylum Chordata; class Actinopteri; order Centrarchiformes; family Centrarchidae; genus Micropterus; species Micropterus dolomieu. Next base: position 8,041,355 of record NC_060151.1, read on the forward strand.
TTCTGTTAATTGATGGATGTCTCAAACATATTAAGGAGAAGCCTAATACAGGCCCGATGATGCCTGTGTGTGAGCTATTACATGCAAATACACCCCATCAGGCTCAGGCTGAAATGCAGGGCTCCAGTGTATAGATCTTTTTTTCAGGGTGCCTCAATAGTGCCTCGTAGGGTAAACCTATGCTGAAGCCCATTAGAGGTTGAAGCACATATGGATTAGAACAGGTCATTCAGACATGCGGCTGTAAGTCCTCAGCACCATTTCAGCAGCAGCATGTGTGGCAGCATACTGAAGCACACTAGCCAAAAATTCACAAACACTAATACACTTTCCATGTTTTAACTTGAAACGTCTACACTGCTCAAAAAAATAAAGGGAACACTAAAATAACACATCCTAGATCTAAATGAATGAAATAATCTCATTAAATACTCCTTTCTTTACATAGTTGAATGTGCTGACAACAAAATCACACAGAAATTATCAATGGAAATCAAATTTATCAACCCATGGAGGTCTGGATTTGGAGTCACACTCAAAATCAAAGTGGAAAACCACACTACAGGCCGATCCAACTTTGATGTAATGTCCTTAAAACAAGTCAAAATGAGGCTCAGTAGTGTTTGTGGCCTCCACGTGCCTGTTTGACCTCCCTACAACGCCTGGGCATGTTCCTGATGAGGTGGCGGATGGTCTCCTGAGGGATCTCCTCCCAGACCTGGACTAAAGCATCCGCCAACTCCTGGACAGTCTGTGGTGCAACGTGGCGTTGGTGGATGGAGCAAGACATGATGTCCTAGATGTGCTCAATTGGATTCAGGTCTGGGGAACGGGCGGGCCAGTCCACAGCATCAATGCCTTCCTCTTGCAGGAACTGCTGACTCCAGCCACATGAAGTCTAGCATTGTCTTGCTCTAGCATTAGGAGGAACCCAGGGCCAACCGCACCAGCATATGGTCTCACAAGGGGTCTGAGGATCTCATCACGGTACCTAATGGCAGTCAGGCTACCTCTGGCGAGCACATGGAGGGCTGTGCGGCCCCCCAAAGAATCGCCACCCCAC
>NC_060151.1:8042517-8043431 GCF_021292245.1 Micropterus dolomieu
ATTCAGAAACTGTTTGATCATTTTTTATTAAACTGTAGGTAACCATGGCAACAGCACCTGCACTTCAGGCCATTTCTCTCTGGGTTGTAAACATGAACCGAGCTCAACAACAACGCTAAGTTAAACTCACATTCAAAGAAGCCTTTATCATTGCTAAAGCCTAAAGTATGCTGGGAGATGTGGTTGGAAGCAGTAAGTGAATAAATTGTGAAGAGCAGTTGTAGCTGTGTTTTCTAATCACTTGGATGAGCTGCGAATCCTGACCTTTGTGATGTGGCAAATTAAGTAAAAAGCTTTGGCTGACGTAGCTTGAACTATCGTTAAAGTGGCCGAAGCTGTTGATGGCAGTCAGCAAGGTCTTTCTTCTGGATTTTCCACTGTGGTTACAAACTTTATGAAAGCAATGAAAACCCACTGAAACATAATATAATATAATATCATATAATAGCATATCAAATACTGACAGTTTTACTTTATAATTTCTATTATAATAATTTCAGCAAGATGTGTCACTGTTCTGTCATTTCTCTTCTTTCTGAAGTACAAGAAAAGGTTGTCCATTGTCATCACATATTCAGTCTATTCCCTCCAAGTCAACCAGGCATCTGCAGAGCCCTTCTTAGGTTAAGACTTCATTAACCAGCCACCTTGTTGCATGCCCATACCTGTTTATGAAGTAGCTACATTGTTTTTGGATGGATTAGTGCTCATTTATGTTTCCCTCTCACAACTTTTCAAATGTAATAGCTTCTCCTCCTGTCTCCTAAACATGCTTAAGGCTATTATGTGCCAAGTGCTCGGCCCCAGTTGGAGAGCTACAGTCTCAATTTGTGCCAGATGTACTCCCCACCTCTTCAGTAATATAGCAATTTAATTCTGCAATTGGATTTTCTCAATAAAAAACGTAATGAGTG
>NC_060151.1:8043451-8062886 GCF_021292245.1 Micropterus dolomieu
ATGATTTACATGTTCAGAAAATCTGAAATATATAATTCAGAAACTGTTTGATCATTTTTTATTAAACTGTAGGTAACCATGGCAACAGCACCTGCACTTCAGGCCATTTCTCTCTGGGTTGTAAACATGAACCGAGCTCAACAACAACGCTAAGTTAAACTCACATTCAAAGAAGCCTTTATCATTGCTAAAGCCTAAAGTATGCTGGGAGATGTGGTTGGAAGCAGTAAGTGAATAAATTGTGAAGAGCAGTTGTAGCTGTGTTTTCTAATCACTTGGATGAGCTGCGAATCCTGACCTTTGTGATGTGGCAAATTAAGTAAAAAGCTTTGGCTGACGTAGCTTGAACTATCGTTAAAGTGGCCGAAGCTGTTGATGGCAGTCAGCAAGGTCTTTCTTCTGGATTTTCCACTGTGGTTACAAACTTTATGAAAGCAATGAAAACCCACTGACAGATGGGTGATAAAACACTGATCAGGGGACCAGAAATTGTCCAGTTTCAAGCAGCCATGATCAATATAGTGTGGAAAGTTGTTTCACTGGGAACAATTTAAACACTTTTTCTCTGAAACATAATATAATATAATATCATATAATAGCATATCAAATACTGACAGTTTTACTTTATAATTTCTATTATAATAATTTCAGCAAGATGTGTCACTGTTCTGTCATTTCTCTTCTTTCTGAAGTACAAGAAAAGGTTGTCCATTGTCATCACATATTCAGTCTATTCCCTCCAAGTCAACCAGGCATCTGCAGAGCCCTTCTTAGGTTAAGACTTCATTAACCAGCCACCTTGTTGCATGCCCATACCTGTTTATGAAGTAGCTACATTGTTTTTGGATGGATTAGTGCTCATTTATGTTTCCCTCTCACAACTTTTCAAATGTAATAGCTTCTCCTCCTGTCTCCTAAACATGCTTAAGGCTATTATGTGCCAAGTGCTCGGCCCCAGTTGGAGAGTTACAGTCTCAATTTGTGCCAGATGTACTCCCCACCTCTTCAGTAATATAGCAATTTAATTCTGCAATTGGATTTTCTCAATAAAAAACGTAATGAGTGGAATGAATAAGCAGGTTTTTAAAGAATAAAAGCAGCTGATGGTCCTAGCTCCCCTTATAATGACTCAGCTATCATTGTAGCGCACCACCTGAGACTTAAAGCACCAGTGGCATTTGAAGGGATGAAGTCAAGCCAAGGCCAAGTCATGTATGAAATTATCAGGCGTCATTGTTGGCAATAAGTTTCCCCTCACTGACCACAGTCCTATCTCTGTCATTTTGCATTGTTAATCCATGGGCATTAAAAATATCTGCCTCTCTTTATAGGAAGCTGTCAGGAATAGATAACCAGCAGCATCTGTTTTACTTGAGTTGCCCACTCTACTGAATCATCTGCAGTCAGAACACAAGAGATTTATTTTGTCTGTCTGCAAAATCTTGGCACTGCCATGATTTATCTATCTGGTTATCAAGTTATTCATTCATGCAGCTTCTCTAATGTGCTTTGTGTGTTTATGTAGATTCATTAGTGTAAGCTTGATATGAAAGAGAATGTTTGTGTGTGTGTGTGTGTGTGTGTGTGTTTGTGTGTATAAAAAAAGATATGTGTTTGTGTTTTTTTCCAAGATATTGTTGCACTTACACTTACTCTACCTGTTCACTTACAGAGCTTTATTGAAAAGCCTCTGAGACTGGAGGTGGCAGCAGCGCCGAAGTCGCGCTTCATTCTGCTCCACTACAGTGTGCCGAAAGCCCTGTGGGACTGGCTAATTCTTTTTGGCACTTTCTACCTGGCTGTCACCGTGCCCTACAACGTCAGCTTCACGACCGCCGATCACACCGCTATAGATGCACCCTTGACTTTCATCGCAGACGTTGTAGTGGAATTGCTCTTTATTGCAGGTGAGTGTTGAAAGGTGTTACTGTGAAAGACATGGCCTCCTGATTTTACCTGAAGTTCTTGTGCTGTGGCACAACTAATTACTGATCTGAATTATAATAATATTGTGGCTCTTTCAAAAGGTTTTTATGTGATGACATGAGATTTTCATCCTATATTTATTGATTTTCTTGCCATTCCTTGCCAGCTATAGTAACAGGACAATCATAGCAACCCAGGCATCAAGTCATTTCTTGTTATTTATGTTGTAATTATTTTAAGCTGACATTAACATGACTAAAGCTGGTACACTACCCTGTTGCTATTGCATGTTATTCTTTTATATTTTCAGTGTGAATGACAAACATCATCACATACAAGTGACCCAGTAGGATTGAATCTGAGCTTGGGACACTTGTCATTTCTCCTCACTGTTTACAATCTGTTTCATTGTATTTGTCTTTTAATCATGGGGAGAAAAACTTACCTTTAACCTCTGTATTTCCAGACATTGTGCTGAACTTCCGCACAACCTATGTGGACAAGTCAGGGAAGGTGGTGTATGACCCGCGCTCCATATGCATTCACTACGTCATCACCTGGTTCTTTGTGGACCTGGTTGCAGCCCTGCCCGTTGACCTGCTGTATGCTGCGCACATCCCAGTGGTGAGTACAACTAGATGATAATATGTTCACCCGTCTTTTTTTCACTGCCCTCTGCAACAGCTGATGACTTATAATACATAGCAACTTCCAGACTCCAGAAATGTATAGCAGGTGAGAGAGAGTACGTACCTTGTATTACACAAAGCTGCTGCTGCCTGTCTGTGTGACAAGTACTCCCAAAATTGTGATTTGTTTGAACAAAACAAGTGGCTGCTGTGAAGTATATACAGTCAAAGTGTGTTTCAAAACAGGGCAGAGGGATTTGCTTTCTTTCTCCTTTTCTCACTATGCCCCCCATACTTGCCACTCCTCCTCAGAGCTCCTTCGTCCACCTGCTCAAGACTATACGTCTGCTGCATTTCCTTCGCCTGTTTCAGAAATTGGAACGCTACTCTCAGTACAGCGCCTTGGTGCTGACTTTACTAATGTCAGTCTTTACTCTGCTGGCACACTGGATGGCCTGTATCTGGTACGTGATTGGACGCATGGAAATGGCAAACGTAAAGACTTGGCACAACGGTAAGTCTGATTGAAGCTGTTGAAGTATGAAGGTCAGGTTTGGTGTTTCATGCAGCAAGGATTTCCACAGAACCATGTGCCATCATGTGTACATTGTCTTCACTGTGCCTTCTGACAGGAAATAAATGCACAGTGCTGACTATCCAGACTTGATTCAGTTACCATACGTGAAAAATCCAACAAACAACAAACAGACTAGATTCTACCAATACAGCGAGGAGACATTTATTGTGTCCTCCCTCATGAGATGGTGGCAAACACCATACTCTGGCACTTGAATGAGGAATGTCTTAAATATATATATATAAAATGGCTGCAAGAAAACAACACAAAATGTCTTGTTTGTGTGTTAAAACATGGAGTACAATAAAAACCCAAAATGAAACATCTGCAGCCTGTCGCAGCAGCTGTATGTAAGTTCAAACTTAACCTAGTTAGAACATAAATTAAAATGAAGTTGTGATTTATGCATTACTAGAATAAAAGTGGTTGCACCACAGAGATAAGTTACAACATAATTCTATGTAGCAACTAAATAGTTACACAGGCTCCAACGTGGGAGTAAATCATAAAATGGCACAGAATTAAAGTCACTAATGGTAAACAGCCATTTTTCTGCTACAAGTTTAACTAATTAGCAGTTACTAAGCATCTAGTGTCAACTTCATGCCCATAGGAGAGAACTTACACACAGCTGGTGCAACCCAGTGCTGGTCCAGTCGCCTATGCAATGTGTGTGTTTGTGTGTGTGTGATTGTATACTTTTGTGTCAGTATATTATATGTGTCTATGGGAGGTTAGATCATAACTTAATAATAATTAACACTCCTGACACAGCTGAAAATCTCTTTCTGACACACACACACAAACAAACAGACCCAAACATAGACTGTTGTCTTTAGGTCAGGTATCTACCACACAGACACATAAGTAACATGAACCATTATTGTCTCATCCTTTACCTCCTCCTTCAAGGGTGGCTCTTTAAACTGAGCGAACAGCAGGATATGCCCTTCTTCAACAGCACGGTGGGGGGCCCGTCGATGTACAGCTCCTACATCGCTGCCCTTTATTTTTCCCTCAGAAGCCTGACCAGTGTGGGCTTTGGCAATATCAGTGCCAACACCCGTGCTGAGAAGATCTTCTGCATCTGCACCATGTTTGTTGGCGGTATGTCTGACACCAGGGTACACTGTCCCTCTGGTGCAACAGGGCCTCTGTTCAGCCCACCAGTGCAGGAAATTCAGCGGGAAGTGGGCTGAATGGTCTTTAAGATTCAGTTTGTTGCCAGCTTTACATACCAATAAACTAAAGTATTTTAGCTGAGGAGGCAATTATTAGTGCAACATCCCAGAGGATAATTACTGTGTTCATTTTTATTCATGTCAGAACAAAGCTGTAAATTACTGTGGCCCCTGTGTGGATCATTAAGTAAATAAACAGTAACAAGTCTAGATAATTGGGTAGTGATCAATATAAAACTATATTTTATTTTAAAGCAGAAAGAGTTTGAAAGTAAAGAAAAGTCATTTTTCTCTCGTTGCCAGTTCAAACTGTAATAACCTAAAAACATGTTTCCCAAACTTAGGGTTAGGACCCAAAATGAGTAAAATGCATAACAATGTTGCAACATGTAAATACAGGTATGTGAATAAGCGTTCTTCTTTGCTGCTCTGGTCTGTTCAGCTCAGATGCTGAGTGAGGTTTTCTCTCTCACCTCTCCCTAACCTGATCTGCTGACATTCATACAGAATTTCTATGTGCGTAGACTGTAATCTGTCACTATCGATCCTATGATGTCCAAACAAAAGTACATGGACGAGTTTATTAAAGTTGGCTTTAACAAAGCCATTCAGAAGGGAGAGGAGATGAGTGTGTAAAATGTGGGGAAGTGCTCAGTAATGAAAGTTTTAAAATGAATAAATTGCACAGACAAATGTTCCAAACGAAACATTTGCAGTATTGGGGAAAGTTCAGACATTTTTCACTGCCATTCAAGATGTGTTGATTCAATTAGGCACCAAATACCTATGTGAATCTGGCATTTTGACTTTAGCATCCCTTGACAAACAAATACAGGAACAAACTAAATGCTCGGTATGACCTCAGAACAACACTTTGAAAAACCGAGCCCATAGTATAGACCAGCTGGCTGAAAACTTTAACCAGCCACTTACTTTCAGGTTGGCATCATTTAAAAAGACATGTTGGTGCTGAGGGATGATGGGAGTTGAGAAAGGGGTGAGACACAGAAAGCAAAATTGTTGTTTTTCTTTACTTTTATGATGAAATAAATACATTTTATATGCATTTTTAATTCATGGTTTATCCTTTATCCGTTGTTTATAAACGTAGATGTTACAGCAATTCATACAGAAGTATTTTTGTAAATTTGGGTTCCAGGGAGACACCAGATTTCTCTTTTGGGTCTTGAGCTGAAAACGTTTGGGAACCAGTGGCCTAAAATAAACAGCATTCAGAATAAAACTATATCTAGAAATATAAATATTCAGCCTTTATAGCAACATTTATTGTCTTTTATGCTGTTTGTTTCCTTCTCTCACACAGCGTTGATGTACGCCCTGGTGTTCGGTAACGTGACCATCATCATCCAGCGTATGTACTCACGCCGTTCTCTTTACGACACAAGCATGAAGGACCTGAAGGACTTCATCCGTCTCCACCATCTGCCTGAGAAGCTCAAAAATCGCATGCTGGAGTACTTCCAGTCCACATGGTCTGTCAACAGTGGCATAGATGTCAACGAGGCAGGACTCCCTTTCATTGTTGTTGACATGTCACGCTTTGTACATTGTGCTGTCTGCCCTAAAGAAACGTCAGGGCAATGTTTAGATGGCATTTGAGCACTGACAGCCGTTGTACAGTCCACGATCAATATATGCTGCTGTAACTGTCGATGATCTTTCACAGCACATGGCCAGTTGACATCCTATTGAAATTTAAAAAGGGTAACTGGAGTCCATTCCTTAATTATCAATCAATGTCACAGCTCATTACATCTGTCACACATCCACAGCTCCTGCACGACTTCCCTGATGAGCTGCGGGCCGACATCGCCATGCATCGGAATAGGGACATCCTCCAGCTGCCGGTCTTTGCGGGGGCCAGTCGTGGCTGCCAGCGCTCACTCTCCCTCCATATAAAATCCTCCTTCTGCATCCCCAGGGAGTACCTCATCCGTCAGGGCGACGTGCTGCATGCCCACTACTATGTCTGCTCTGGGTCTCTGGAGGTGCTGAACGACACCACGGTGCTGGCAACATCAAGTCAAGTCAAGTCAAGTGACTTTTTTTTAACCTCATGTTTAAGGTGTTTATGTGGTACACCATGGAGAAAGAAATTTTGTTATTGTTTTGATTTTAGGAGAAGGGAACCTGTTTGGGGCTGACCTGCCTGGACCAGACCAGGTGATCAAGACCAATGCTGATGTGAAAGTGCTGACATACACTCACCTTCAGTATATCAATCTGCGTCACCTGAAAGAGGTGCTGGGACTCTACCCCGAGTATGCCAGTGTTTTCGCCTCAGGCATCCGCAACAACCTCACCTATAACCTGTGTGAGGGCAGCCAGGACCAGGTACTAAATATACTCTCACACATGTTGACTTAATGTAGGATTCCATTTCTCACAACGGTGACAACCTGTGACAGAAAACTCTTTCCCCTGATTCCTAACTCGCAACACTTTCATTCAGTATGCTTCAACCTGAGCCGACCAACCCACAAACCTTCATCCAGTGTCTTCCTACATGTGTAGTAACCAGTCACACCCAAACCCAACATACCTGATACATCCAGTTTTGCAGGGATGCTCTGCCAAGCAAATGCCCTCCTGTTGATGTCCTGACTATTACTATAGTAAACAGTGATGATTTCTGGAAACTCACAAATGCCGAGGGTCAGTCTCTCCTTCATTAATTTGTGCTGCGCGTTGTGTACATAAAAGTTCAAGACAAGTACAAGACATAAAAGTTCAAGGCAGCGGGCGTGTGCGTGAGACGAGCATGTCCGCACCCCCCATTGAAAATGAATTCCTGTGTGAAAAGGCCCTAATGCTGCACATTCTATTTGCTGTTTCCAGGAACCCAGGCGCCCCTCTATTTTGGAAACACAAGGGGACTCTGATAACTCCGTCCACCTCACTCCAGCAACCCGCTCCCGTCGCCCTCTCCAGCTACACAGCTTCAGCAGCCCCGTTCGCCGTATCTCCCAGGGGAACCTCCTGCGGATTGAGTTGCAGCAGTTCAGCGCACTGCGAGACTGCTGTTTACCAAACCTCAGCCGTGGCCTTCGCGGGCAAAGCTTATCCCCTACAGCCACCCAAGCCTCAGCCTCAGCTGAGGGAGAGTCAGGGGCTCAGCAAAAGCCTTCAGGTCTCAGGTATTGTGAAAGCTGTCATCAAATTCAGTTCATAAAACACAAGTAAAGCAATGCAATATGACAACAATGTACCTTAAATAGATGTTTGATTCAGTTTGATGGTGCAGTTTGAGTCTGTACTTTGTGGTGGTGCTATATTACATTTCATTATATTAAACAGTGTTTCTAATAATTCTCCCCCCTCAGTTACACCCTCTATAGTTTATGATACAGTATATTGGCTCAGTGTCAACAGCAAACAGAAGAAATACATCTAGTGGTGAGGTTTGCAAATTGCAACTAATGGCATAGTCACCGTTCCCCCCTCCCAAGCTCACAGGAGAAACTACGATGGCCGACACGTTCTGTCAGCTCTTGTGCTAAATAATACATGTGGTCCTCCATTTGTCCAAATTTCACTTCTCTCCTACTACTTCTTCTTCTTCTCCTCCCCCTCTTCTTTGTACGTATTCAGTGTAGTGATGAAACACGCTCTGTAAAGCAGTTTGTTTGTTGGGTAGCGCAACATGGCGACTTCCATGTAAGAGGACCTGCGGAGTATGTAGATAGAAACGGCTCATTCTAAGGTAATAAAAACATAACTGTTCATTATGTAAGGTCTTTCTACACCACTGAAAACATAGTTATGGATATTATATTGCCTTATTGACAGTAGATCCTCCTCAATATTACACACTGAACCTTTAAAGGACAAGCAGTGTACAGGTGATCTGACCTGAGCTTTCACTGGTGATCAGTCTGTGATGAATATGCAATGCAGTTCAGTTAAAGTCTGACTCGTTTACTTTACTATAATGAGCGCTCTGGCAATAGAGATGCACAACAGCACACAGTACAGCTTGCTCAGGGATCAAAGTGTTTCTAAAAACTGTGGAGTAGGATGGACCTCCTGATGAATTTTTTGGTTTGGTCCAACAGCACTTGTCAGCAAAATATCACATGAATATCCACCCGTGATAGACACTGTACATACATGCATGCATGTATATATGGATAAATGCAGTGCTTCCACATACTGTATGTGTAAATTGGCATCCTCTGGAGTCAGAAAGAAATCTTGTTTCATATTAATGCTGATAAATCCTGAGTTGTGTGCTAAGTCCAAATGTTTTCTCCTCCTCATTTGTCCAGACTCCACTCAGACTGATGAGGTCAGACAGAGCATCATTCAACTCAACAACAAGGTAAGGTACAGCCTCCAACCTAAAAATTAAAGGACCAAACATAATGTACGATCCACATTTTGATGACAACCTAGCTCTACTCGAGGCCCTTCTCGGGCCCTTTCCATCATGTTTTCTCTACTTTCTTTCCTGTTTGCGACAGTTACCTCAGTCTGTGTCCCTTTAGATTTCACTACTGCAGAGGAGATTTTAAAATGCTTTGGTTCTCTTTTGGGAAGAAAATGATATCTGGACATGAGTCTTGGATTAAACCTAAAAGACAGAAGCTGATTCATTTGTCTAATCTCTGTGCGGGAATTTAAATTGGGCAGAATAGAGCAATCTGTACTGTAATTGACCACATTTTCTCTTAATAGTATGACTAAACTGTGTACGCTCTCTAACCAGATGACAACACTAAACCAGAGAGTATCTGAGCTCACCCGGGGAATACACCACCTGATGGATGTCCTCCATACCCACGGATCTGTGCATCACGACGAAGCCTCCCTTGCCTCATACCCGTATGGCGTCCAAATGCCGATGGCTCCTGGGAGCCGTGACGGCCACATCCACCAAATTGTCCCACCTGCTGGCCACTGGAGCCACAGTGAAGCTGCTGAAACCCAAACAGAGACCCACCTAAGGCCTGATGGTGATGAATCCTCTTGCCTTTTGTCCTGTTCCCCTACAAGCACATCCACACACAGCCGGCTGGACTCGTCTTCCAGTTCGTACAGCTCCATTTTAGAAATAATCTTACTCCACCCTGCGTCTGCCTCTCCATCCATGTTGCCAGACCATCCTCTTGGATCCTCCCTGGATTCAGGATCATTGTGATCAGATGCTCTCGAGCCCCACCTTCCACTCTGCGACCCATCTGCCATAGGACACACCAGTCTGGAGTGCCTCCATGGAAACCTGTTGATTGTGTACACAGATATGTTTTAATTTACTGAAGGACAAATGACACGTGCTTCACCGTGCATACAAAGAACAGAATAGATGTAAAGTATTTTTTTGTTCTGCATTTTATTTAGAATTCCATTGAGCATCTCTAGTTGTTAAAGATCCAACTAGAAAGATCCTTCGAGAGAGTTCAATGTTTCCTATGTTTTCCTCACCATTAAAGATTACGCTGTGAAATACTGTAGGTTTAATTTCTCTCTCCACAAAAACACTGGGGGGTGGGCCCCATGAAATATTTAATACTTTCATTTATTTACAAAAGATTGTATGAATGACTGCTTAGTTGCAATGACGCTTCTTTTGTTAGTCAGAAATCAATACTCACTGACTAACCCGGATATAAGCTATATCCAGCATATCTAATGGAACAATACCTCATTCACAGGAGCCATTTTTCTGCAAAATGCTTTTCTTTTTGATACATTTTCCTGATAGCACATTACATTTATCCGCTTTTATTCAAAGCGATTTACAATATCTATATATCTATTTGTAAGTCGCACCCGTCTGGAGCAACTAAGGGTTAAATGTCTTGCTCAGGGACACATTGGTGAATGTGTCACAGAGGGAACTGAACCCTGGTCTTCCACACCAAATTCATGTGTCTTATCCACTTTACCATCGCCACCCATCCATAACACTTCTGAACTTTTACTTAAGTCATGAGTATTAGTACTTTTCTTCAGTAAAGGATCTGATTTCCTCTTCCACCACTGGTCAGGTGGAGAACCTGCAGCAGCTCTTCTGTTGTTTTCACATGTGTCCACAGTTTGCTTTGTTCAGTATGATTTTGTTGGGGTATAAGTTGTTGGAGTAATACATCCATATATTCTTTGAGGCAGTTATTTAAACTTAAAGTATTTTTCATCCTTCAGCCTTTCATCTTATCTATGCCTGAAGATTAAGATTCACTGTCTATTTCTTTATGTTTCTATATGTTTTTGTTCTCATAAATCCCACCTATTTCTTTTCATGTTGTATTTTATGTATGTATTCTAACTGTTCATCTGCAACTTTCGATGTCTTTGGATAGGATAAAGTTGTTTCCAGAAGATAAACTCTTTGCTCCTCGTTTCTTTAGGATAGGAGGATCCGGGTCCATACAACTCATCTTCTCCTCTGTCTTTGAATTACTCAGAGTCAGAAAAAGTTTATAAGAAAACTTCCTGGGCTCTGTAGGGTACCGCTGAAATCACCTTGATTTCCATGGCGCTGTGCTACTTTCTGACTCATAATACAATATAATGATACAATGATTAAAATGAGCACACAGGTTATGAAAGTTCTTATATCACTAACATTCAGCATTACAATGTTTCAGATCATCTGCTCATTTCCACTGTAGCTACCCAACACACCTGTCCTTAGCTATAGCTGTATTATTAAATGTCACCTTTGCTGGTGCTCAAACTAGTAAGATCATATACATAAAGTGTGATACTTTTATACTTACGGTATATGCAGATGAGTGATTATTAACATAAAAGATCAAGTTTCTTTGACTTTGGCCTTTAGAGGAACAGAATTCTTCAAAAGCACGTCATCCTTTCAGTTATAGGAATCTTTCTGTGGGTTCATTTTCATGTTTCATGTTAAGAGTAGTCTATTTAAAGCTGTTTGTCATTGAGACCAATGGGCGCTTCCTACATAATTTGCAGCTGACTTAATAAATTGAAATTAATTTAAGGTCAAACTAAATATTTCACAACATGTTTTGTGGAGAGCTGCATGAAATGTAATTGTTTGCTAGCAGTGTCTCTGGGCCAACTTTCAATTCAATTCAAATTAGCTTTATTGGCATGAATGTGTAACAACAATATTGCCAAAACATCATACATACTACATAAGAACAATCAACCCCATACATTTCATTAATAACAGTAATTAAAGCGTAAAGTAATTGAAGTGTATGTGTGTCTAAAAATTAAAATAAAATTAATTTATAAAACACTAAGTGTGTGTGTGTGTTTTAAAAAAATAAAAATATATTAAAAATAAAATAAATAAATAAAACAGTAAGCGTGTAAGTGTTCGCTGCATTCAAGCTTCATTCCTGAGGCAATGATTGGTGGTATTTATTTTTTATGGGATTGTATTACACTGTGAGTTGTTCTTTTGTGCACAAGCATGTACTGCACATTAAACTTCAGTCCAATACAACAACAACAACAACAGCAAAGTCCAGATGTTACTTTATTTACATCTCTTAGCTACTCCAACCAACCACTCTCTCTTCAATCTGTTGAGGGTTGGACTTCCAAACGGGTCACTGTGAGCTTCAGGTGGGAGTGCAAGGCAGACAAGAGGCCCTTCAAAGAGACAGTAATGAAACATGAACAATATGGATTTAATGTCCATTTTAGCCCCATTAAAATAAATGATGTTAGCAAGAAGAGCACAATCCCTACTTTTTTTAGCAATACACAATGACACCTGAACACGAATAGTGACAGTATCCAGTGATTTGAATGATAACCTGTTTGTTGACCATCAAAACATTAAACAGTGTTCTCTGATTTCTTGTTCTGAATACTAACTAAATGGTTCTGGCCTAAAAATGTAAAAAGTATTTCACTCCATCTTTCTCAGTTCAATAATATTGTCTCTTTTACTGATCAGAATATTCGATATAGCAAAGAAAATAATGAACAATCTCCTTATTGATGAAGATAATTATAGTGAGAAATGTCAGTTCAGGTAAACAACAGTCATCATGAGCAGTGATAGCCTCCATGGCTAAACAGACACAGGAAGGAGCTCCACCTAAAGAAACACAAACATTTACACAACAACTGAATGTTTGACAGGTGATTGACCAGCTCTCAGCAACAAACATGAAGACAAAACAAGTTTAAGGATTAAAACAGAATTTAACCCTCTGCTCCTTAAATGACTTCTGACTATTTCAGTCTACAGAACTCAGTAGTGTTTCCACAAGAGGAGTAACGGAGCCAAAGTCAAGCATAGAGAGGCTGAGTGAATGTGGTCTGGACTCTTTGGAGGAGAGTCATGCTTTCAGAGATGCTGTAGAAGGACAGAATACCTGCTCTGTGATCCAGGTACACTCCTACTCTGGAGGAGTACCTGGATGGAGTACCAGGAGGACCTGAGATGCAACTTTGGACTTTATTGTTGTTGTTGTGCCAAAACTCATAAGTATTATTGTCACAATCTAACACCCAAGATTTAGCATTCTGTCCAAACCCACATTCATTTCTGCTTCCTGCTCTGCTGATATTTTTGTTGGTGACTGCTACAGATGTTGATGTTGGATAAGTCTGTAGATTCACTGAGTGCTGACACTGAGGGGTAGTTGTGTAGAAACTGGTTGTGATCCTCTGTGTGTGAGAGCTGCTTCAGCTCAGCGTCTTTCCTCTTCAGCTCAGTGATCTCCTGCTCCAGCTTCTCCTGAAGCTCTTTGACTCGACTCTCTTCAGTTTCCTGCTGGGATCTGACCTGCTGCTTCACATGAGACCTTCTTTTCTCCATCAGACAGATCAGCTCGGTGAAGATCTTCTCACTGTCCTCCACTGCTTCATCAGCAGAGCGATTGATAGCCTCCACCTCCTGTTGAAGCACCTTCACATCTTTCGCTCTGTCCTGGATTCTCTGCTGGATGTTTTGTCGACTCACCTCAAGCTCTCTCTGCCTCTCAGTCCTTTCTGCTGCAGCTGAGACTGTGTCGTGGCCTTTATGTTCATCGACAGAGCAGAGATAACAGATACTCTGCTGATCAGTACGGCAGAGCATCTTCATCACCTCATCATGACGAGAGCAGACGTTCTCCTGGAGCTTCTTGAGGGGCTCCACTAGCTTGTGTTTCTTTAATGGAGCCACATCATAATGAGGCTGGAGGTGTTTCGAACAGTAAGAGACTAGACAGGACTTGAGGGCTTTCAGTTTTCTCCCAGTGCAGAGATCACAAGCCACATCTTCAGGTCCAGCATAGCAGTGATCAGCAGGAGCAGCTTGGAGTCCAGTCTTCTTCAGTTCCTCCACTAAAACTGCTAACATGGTGTTTTTCACCAGGACAGGCCTCAGTGTGAAGGTCTGCCTACACTGAGGACAGCTGTGGATTTTCTTCTCCTCCTCTTCATCCCAGTGGGTTTTAATACAGTTCATGCAGTAGCTGTGTCCACAGGGAATAGTCACCGGATCCTTCAGTAGATCCAGACAGATGGAACGAGAGAAGGCTTCCTGGTCCAGCTGAACTCCTTTCTGAGCCATTTCACCCCTCAGTGGCAAAGACTGAGTTTCACTTTCTCAGAACTCAAACTAGTTTGAACTCTGATCCAAACAGCTTGTGTTTCTGCAGGGAATGGGGTATGTCAGCTCCTGCACTTCACCACAGGTTGCTTACACCTGTCTTTAAACTGTAGATCTGAAGGGAGGAAACAAGGAAATATAAGTTATGGACAGAGAGGAGAGGAAATGGAAAGTAACTAAGTACATTTGTACAAGTCAAGGTACTTGTACTTTACTTGAATATTTCCATTTTATTCAAATTTTTACTTCTACTCCACTACATCTCAGAAGCAAATCTACTGTACTTTTACTCCACTACATATGTCTGAGAGTTTCAGTTACTAGTCAGCTGGAAAATGTTTTTTCTGAGCTCATGATGAGGAAAACCCAGGATTTTATCACCCAGCTCCGTGGGTGGAGACAAAAGCAATCAATCTCAGGCCATCAGATTAAGACCACCTTGTAGATCACAGATTAACACTATTACATCCATCCATCGTCAACCGCTTATCCTGTGTACAGGGTCGCGGGGGGCTGGAGTCAATCCCAGCTGACATCAGGCGCAAGGCGGGGTACACCCTGGACAGGTCGCCAGTCCATCACAGGGCCACACATAGACAAACAACCACTCACGCTCACACTCACACCTAAGGACAATTTAGGGTCACCAATCAACCTAGTCCATATGTCTTTGGATGGTGGGAGGAAGCCTGAGCACCCGGAAGGAACCCACGCAGACACGGGGAGAACATGCAAACTCCCAAAACCTTCTTGCTGTGAGGCGACAGTGCTAACCACTGCACCACCGTGCCGCCCTAACACTATTACAGTTGTATGATAATATAGTAGAGTCCCTTCTTGTTGGGGCGGATTGGCCATCAGGAATTTTGGGAAGAGTCCCGAACTGCCAGTCCATTTCAGGCCGAACTGGCCGATGTTCAAGACTTTTTATTTTTCAGTTTCTTATGTTCAACTTTAAATGATCCGTGACCACGCCGGCCAGCTGCTCAGCTGCAGCAAACGCTGTCTGTCAGAATGAGCCAAACAATTCTTTCAATATTGAGGGGGGATATGAGCGGCCCGTCCAACTTGGACCGATCCTCATCCGCTGAATTGCTGAAAGAGAGAGCGAGAGCGAGAGAGAGAGACACTACACAATATCCACACAGAGGTACAGATAGTAAAGGTGATGTTGCTATAAACTGAATGAAAAATGGTACAGATTTATAGTAGTGTTAATGATAATCGTAATGTTAATGATAATAACAATAGGACTAGTAACAATAATTGTAGCAGAGGGTGTCGAGCAGGAACACGGGGGCAGCAGGTGACTCGCAACCACAGATCCAGACTCCACAGCTCCAGAGCCAGAAACACCTGCAGGAAGTAATAGGAGGAGAGAGGAGTGGGACGAGAAAGCACAAGACTACGGGAAAGGGGAGAAGTCGAGTTAGTAACATGCATTAATGGCATGAGTTTACATACAGAGGTAGAGAAAGAAGAGGAGAGAGGAGCTCAGTGTCAAGGATTCAGATAAATGCAAACAGGAAAGAGCCCAAACGCAGCACACTAGAGAGGCGATGTCAAATTCAGGATTTTAATCCAAACCAAAAACAAGCAATAAAGCTTACAAGTTGCGGAGACAGGTACATCCAAAATGATCCAAAATGATCCTAAATGATCCAAAATGATCCAAAATGATCCAAAATGATCCAAAATGATCCAAAATGATCCAAAATGATCCAAAATGATCCAAAAGGCAGGACACACATCTCACTACACATGACAATGACCAGACAGATACTGAAGGGAAACAGCAAACATTTAACACCAAGGACTAACGAGCGGGCAGGAGAAACACAGGTGCGAGGGATCAGGACTAACGAGACAGGCAGGCAGAGAGACAGCAGGGGAAAACAGAGAGACAGGCCTGCAGAGGGATTACTGGGGTATCATACATAACACAGGTTACTGAACACTAAACACAGGCCATATCAAAATAAGATGTAACAGATCAGAATAACAACCTAATTCAGACACAATCAGACATATCACAAATAAACTACAAACAGGGAACACAGACTGAAGCTAAGATTAAACTAGAGACATTAACTAAGTCACGGAACAGGGAAGTAAGATAAGAGACAAAACAGATACTAAGTAAACTAGAACAAGAGACTGATTAAAATAGTTAAGAGATTTATTTTTTTGTCAGTGTGAAACCTGTTAACACGGGAGAGTGTGCTGTGTTTTGGAGCTGGTTAAATCGGCCACGGAGATTCTACTGAAGTGGAGCTAACGCCATAGCCACGTGCAAACTGCTACTACATAGCCAGAAACCTATTTTTGCCGCCGAGTTTCTGAGTGAGTATAGACATTGCGAATTTTAATGGAATTGACATGTTTAGACAAGATATAGTAAAGCTCATTAGCGTTTGAGTTTCTGGCCAGTGTGCGTCGGATGCCGCCACCCATGCTGCTGCAGTAGATGTGCTCAGGACTTGCCGTCGCAGGGCGGAGGTGTCTGTGTTTTGCGCACGGACGGAGCCTCAGATCGGGTTTCTTCATTGTGCATCTCTCCACTGGACAGAAGGGTTCGGGAGGACTGTCACTATAAGCTTTCTGTTACCAAGGAACCGTGAGTACAGACAATATTTTTCTGGGAGGTTACAACTGAGCTCCAACAAGCGCGCCAACTTTGTGGTACCACAAACTGAGAAAAAAAACCCAGGTATTGTCATTTCATTTGGACCATGGGGACATTTTAAAAGGGCAACTCACCCGGTTCTGGAAATAAATATAAATATATTTTTGTGTACAACATTCAAGTTTGTGGTCTGATATTTATGTGTGTGATTGTAATGTGATTTGTGTGATTTTTGCAAACAAGAGTTAGAGGGGGGTTTTATGCTTGCAATAGAAAAAAAAAAAACATACGACCACAGTATAGCTATATTTAAGCTAACCAGGCCTCTCTGCACCCTAGCCAGTATCGCAAGCCAAAGTTGTTAGTTGCTGTAAATACATCCCAAGTTAAATTCTAGTAACTCCTCAACAATTCATTCCCCATGCACATGATAAATCCAAAAAAAAACCAGTGGAATTGAGTGGGAGGGCTACATAGGCCTATAGCAGCATAACTAAGGGATGGTTCGGGACTCACCTGAGCCAGCCCTAACTATAAGCTTCATCAAAGAGGAAAGTCTTAAGCCTACTCTTAAATGTGGAGATGGTGTCTGCCTCCTGAACCCAAACTGGAACCTGGTTCCACAGGAGAGGAGCTTGATAGCTGAACGCTAACCTAAGTAACCCTGCATTCTGGGAGCGCAGTGCTCTGGTGGGGTAGTAAGGTACTATGAGCAATTTAAAGGGGCACTATGGAGTTTTCAGTTGCCACTAGTGGTGCAGTTTTTAGATTGCAACCAGGCGTGTGTTTGTACACATGCTCGCTTGAACTCATGAGCGAGCATAATCCGAAACCCAACCGCTTTCATGCAGAAATCCTGCAATAAACGCAGGAACACACGCATGCAGGCTGTGGCTTTTCTCCAGACATGTTCAGGCTCTGTTACTTCAACGTTCCCATCTCAGAGGCAGATCAACACTCCGTAACGTTACTTCATTCAGCGCAGCCAGACGCATATCGGCACAATCCTCCAGGAAAAAAGTGTGAGTGACAGGGTCTATAGACGGGCAGGGAGACCGCTTCACAAAACATGCTGTAAACTCAGGTAAAGCCCTACTGCAACGTTACAGTAATCAGCTGCAGCTCGCCTGCTGCTTTCAGTAATGTTAACTATCTATTATCTGTGTATCTGTCACCGGAGCCTCAGCATTGTCAGCAAAGCTAATTGTATTGGATGATAACGAAACGGGTAGTGAGCTGGACTGAATATTATAACGAGATTGTGTCACACTTTATAACAGTTAGACTGCAGTAAGTAACTTTACTGTAACTAGTGTCAGTGGATGGCTCTTCCTCTGGGTTGTATATTATGTTGGTCATGTTAGTTACAGCGACTGAGAGGTGAAGAAGCTATGTACCTGAGTATTGGTAAATCTAAATCGAAACAAACCGCAGCAGGTCCGAGCTAATGTAGCGTTAGATGGCTGCATCGCTATAGGATAGTAAACAAATTGCTCCACATTTGCTTTTTACCGTTACAACATTTCTGGCAGGCTTTGACACTGTGACATAATATCTGTGGTACACAGGATAGTAATATGGGTCACATTAGTTGGTGAATTAATGTGAAAAGCGATAAAACATTAGATACCGGATAACATTAGCAACTGCTCGGCGTTAGCCAGCAAGCTAACATGACTTTCTCTGTTTCTCCATCTTTACTAATGCTCACTTTGTTCTTACTCTACATCATCTGAACCTGTTTGGTCTTCAGCACATAAACCTTTATTGTTGTTTTGTATCCTTACGTGGAGCCTGTGTTTTGC
This sequence comes from Micropterus dolomieu, assembly GCF_021292245.1. Classification (NCBI taxonomy): domain Eukaryota; kingdom Metazoa; phylum Chordata; class Actinopteri; order Centrarchiformes; family Centrarchidae; genus Micropterus; species Micropterus dolomieu. The sequence goes on from NC_060151.1 coordinate 8,061,752, forward strand.
TGTGAGCTGGTTGTTTTATGGTGTTAGTGGACTGCATGTCATTAGCTGCCGTGTTGTCGCTGTACTCTGAGAGGCTCGGGAGCGCACACAGTGCTGAATCTGGCCCGGAGTCCCCACATTAAAGGCAGTATAGTGTTTTTTAGCATTTCTAAGTGAGTTTTCAGCCCTTTGACAATAAGGCAATGAAAATTTGATTTATTAAAATCAAAAACTTACATATAGCCCCTTTTAAGATAAGATGGTGCTTGACCGTTAAGAGCTTTGTAGGTGAGAAGAAGGGTTTTAAATTCTATTCTTGATTTTACAGGAAGCCAATGCAGAGAAGCTAAGGCTGAAATATGATCTCTTTTCCTGGTTCCTGTCAGAACATGTGCTGCAGCATCCTGAATCAGCTAAAAAGTCTTAATGGACTTTTTCGAGCAGCCTGATAATAAAGAATTGCAGTAATCCAGCCTAGAAGTAACAAATGCATGGACTAGTTTTTCTGCATCATTTTTAGACAGGATGTTCCTGATTTTTGCAATATTACGTAGGTGAAAAAAGCGGTCCTTGAAATTTGCTTAATGTGAGACTTAAACAACATGTTCTGATCAAAGATAACTCCAAGATTCCTCACAGTGGTGCTGGAGCTCAGGGCGATGCTATCCAGGGAATCTATATCTTTAGATAATGCATCACACAGGTGGTTGGGCCCCAGAACAATAACTTCAGTTTTATGAGTTTAACATTAGAAAATTAAAGGTCATCCAGATTTTAACATCCTGAAGGCACATTTGAAGTTTAGCTAACTGATGAGTTTCATCTGGCTTGATCGATAGATATAATTGAGTATCATCTGCATAACAATTGTTGGACCGTGACTTTAAATTACCCTTTTTAAACTATGTGTAGTCCTTGGTCCTGCGTCTTCTTTCATGTCAATAGGAGAAGATGTTTTTGGTCAAAGTTAATCAGTTTTATTACAAGTAAATGAATAAAGCTTTCAGAGCTCTGGGTTGATCTTCCTTTCTCTGACAAACAACAAGCTGTATCAGTTCATGAAGTCTGACTGGCTATCTCTCCCTGACCCAGTGTTTTAGTATACATCGTCATGTCATAAAACAATAAAACAAAAGTATAGGTCAGTCCATGATTG
>NC_060151.1:8062906-8068329 GCF_021292245.1 Micropterus dolomieu
CACTCCTTTATTGGGGGTGTCTTGCTAATTGCCTATAATTTTCACCTGTTGTCTATTCCATTTGCACAACAGCATGTGAAATTGATTGTCAATCAGTGTTGCTTCCTAAGTGGACAGTTTGATTTCACAGGAGTGTGATTGACCAGTGCATATCATTACATTTCTCAAGTTTTCATACGAAAATGGGCACTCACTCTCTCTCCTCCCAGCTAGCAGGGTGATATCTAGGTAGCAACAGTCCACATGTGGCTTTGGCATTTTGCACCAGATTAGCAGAATTGCTCACTGAAAACAGCTTCAAGGCACAGCTACTCTCCCATTTAACAGGGGCACACATTGATATAAAACTCCCAGATCTTAACAAGAGTTATTTAACAGCGTATTAAAAGGCCTTCTGTCTTTTTTCACCCACTTGTCTCGCTTCGCCTGTCTTTACCCTGGTAGGTAGAGGTCTGGTGAATGGCAGGTTTTCAGGTTTTCCCGAGAATCCAACTAATTCCACTCTTGAGGATGACAGCTGTGATTTAGGCACATCACAGTTGATGGTGGAATAGCCTACCCCTGAGTCCACAATAAATGGCAGTTCATCATCATTTATCCTCATATGCAGGTAGGGGTCTGCCAGACCTACCGGCTGTGGGGTTCTCGGGCCTCTTCAGTACTCTTCCCCGTGCTCAGTCAAATCCACTTGAAGGTACTGGCCCTGGGGAGCTGCTGCTGCATATGGCGCCTGATGCTGAGGTGGTTGAGGTGGTGGACTTTGAAAACGTGGCCCATATCCTCCTCTAGAGGGAGCTATCTGACCCCTTTGTCCTGGCATTGCCCCATATGGACATGTGTTCCTCCAGTGATTTAAATCACCACAATTAAAGCAGCCATTATTTGGTGGATATCCCCTGAATCCTCCGCGACCCCTTCCCCAACCCCTGAAGCCTCCATATTGCCCCCCAGGTCCCCCACGATAAGGAGGGTGTGTCGGGGCCCACGGTGGTGTGGGATATAGGTCAGGAGTGGGTGCACCACTGACGGCTGGCTGCTGCTGTTGAACCATCTGAGTTGCAGACTTTCTGCCTCCTTTCTTTGCCTCATTTGCCTTTTTTCTAGCTTCCTCCAGTTGTAACTTTAACAGTTGTACCTGAGCAGAATCTAAGTCACCTTTGTGTTGAGCTTGCTTATCGCTGTATCTTTTCAAGTGATGTGTCAGGTGTTTATCCCACTGTTCGGTGGAACACCCAGGAATATCTGGATTTCCTTCCATGGCTTCTTTTACCTGCTGTGGGATCCCTGTCATTACTGCTTTTCTAAAGAGCGTAGTCTGTAATGAGCCTGGATGTGCTCCTGCAGTATCTGTCCACTCTTCCTTACATCTGCTCAAAAAGGTTGACACCGGTTCTTCTGGTTTTATGGCTCCCACTGGAGCAGGAAATTTCTCTCGCATAGCTCGGCCTATGTCAGTGGCACAACGGCCAAACGATTCAGAGTCTGGTAACCTGCCTGTACCTGCGACATTCTCAATTTGATCCACTTCCCACATTGTCGCCTGTCTCCCCATTAAGGCTCTCCAGTCTCCCAAACCCAGCATGTGACCCAAAGTGAATTTACAAAATTTATTCATCCACTGAGCTCCTCCTTCAATCGGAGGCGGCATCTTTTCTAAAATGCAATTCATGTCAGTGAAAGAGAATGGTGTGTACACCTCTCCGGTACCTGGTCCTTTATAAATTAGTGGCGTTTATTTGCTATATTTGGATGTGGTCTGAGGAAACTGTAGTGCAGATGTGTTCCTCCTCACCGGTGTGTACTCCTGTTCTGCTAGAAAATCCCTCATTATGGCTTCATCCTGTCTGCCTGCTCTTCCAGTTCTCTACTACGCAGATTATATGCTGCCTTACTCAATCTGTCTCCACCTGCATTCTTCCTCCTCCTTTGTAATGTCCTTTTTATTTTAACTTCCTCTTCTACTATGTCTGATCCTTCTCCCCACTCATCATCTGCTTCTAACTCTTCCTCATCTCCTCTCTCAGTCTCTGTTTCTGGGGGTGTCTTTCTCACCCTTCTAAATCCCCCCTCGTCCTCTCTTTGCCTTGTCCGTTCAAATCCTTCCCCCGATAGGGCTCTAAGGTCACTATACTCTACATGTGCTCCTGCGTTTCCCTGAGGAGTGGAATGTGAGTGGAGGTGTACTGGTGTCTGGGCTTCCTGTGCTAAGGGTCCCTGTCCTCCTATCACACTACTCCCAATCACCACACTGGCCTCTCGCGCCTCCTGAATAAGACCCCTAGCTTCCTCTATTTGTTCCTCAATTCCTCTCAATCCATCCTTCACTTCCTGCTTCAGCTGTGCCCTCAACTGTGCGTATTCCCTCTTTTAAAGATCCTCTACCTTCAAAAGTCCATCTTGTACCCTTAGCATTGGCATTTGATTAGATGAATACGGTGGTGGTGAAACTATAGTTTGTGTTAAATCAGGATAAAGTGGTTATGCAAATCTATTCTGCGAGCTTCCAACTCCTGTCTCTTCATCCATTTCCTCCTTACTAACAATGTTGTCTCTGTTTTGGTGTGTATGTCTGAATCCTCCTTGGCCTTCACCTCGGCTTTTCCTAAATACTGAGACAATAATTTTCTCTGATCTCCCCCTGGCAACTCCCCTGCCTTTTGTAAATTTTCCCATAATTTATCATATCTCTCCATCACCTTCTCTCTCTTATCTTTCCTCACTCCTGATGCCAATCGACTACGTGCCTGTTCCCACTGTTGCTGTATCGTCTGCCTTAGCAAGCCACAACCTCCTATTTTTTCACATTCTTTATCAATTTCACCCTCCATGTTCACTACGTCGATCTCTCCGCCGTCGACTACCCTAAACTATCACACCGACACTGCTCTCAATATCTCTGAAACTCAGTGAACCTCCTATTACTCTTTTATACACAGTGTACATTCACTTTCACACCGACAATTATTTAAACCACACTACACATTAAACATTCAACAATCGCACAGCAATATCATAAACACAGAAGTAGGCCTACATTCACTCCACACTACACATTCATGTCACAAACACTTTATCACAATCATCAATGTAAACAAATCATATTTCTCTAATTTTATTTATGGAGACTCGTCTCCAAGGGCCTCTCACCCTAACTTATTTATGGAGATTACTTGATACCCCCAAAGGCCTCTCACCTAATTATTTAGGAGAAGTTATTAATTTTGTAAATAATCTCCAGGGCCTTGCACCCTCCTTTGTGTTTCGGGGGCCTCTCACCCCCCGGGCGTTTCAACCCCTTTATTTATTTAAGCTTTATTCAATCACTTAATGACTAGGACGCTTCATACAGAATGACAACAGACAAATTTAGAATCTCCAACAGACAGACTTTGATGAAACAGGTGTCTGCTTACCTTTTTTTAATTGACTGGCCAGTCGTTTGTTGTCAACCCCGGCAAAAGCTGTGCGTTGAGAATTGTTGGACCGTGACTTTAAATTACCCTTTTTAATCTATGTGTAGTCCTTGGTCCTGCGTGTTCTTTCATGAAGCAATAGGAGAAGATGTTTTTGGTCCAAGTTAATCAGTTTTATTACAAGTAAATGAATAAAGCTTACAGAGCTCTGGGTCAATCTTCCTTTCTCTGACAAACAACAAGCTGTATCAATTAATGAAGTCTGACTGGCTATCTCTCCCTGACCCAGTGTTTTAGTATACATCGTCATGTCATAAAACAATAAAACAAAAGTATAGGTCAGTCCATGATTGGCCCAAGTCCTCTGACCCCACGAATCACCATGCTGTTGCTGGGCAGATTACAAGCGTAATTCCTGAAATAAGATATCTTGGAGAAGAGATGTTTTGTACCACATTCCAAACTACCCCTCACCCATTGTGAGGGGTATCTGATCATGCAGAGACCCCCTGTTTCTGCACCTCTCCAAAAAATCAGGTCTAGTTTAATAAATGATAAACCAACATGTAAACTTCTACCTATAAAATACATCAGAGATCAATATAACAGAACACAATAATTTTGGTTACCCTGAGTAATACAAAAATCATACTATCATAATCTCTCAAACCTAATAGGTTTCAGGTATTTCATTAATCCAGACTTGTTGTTGCAGTACTGCAGCCCTTGCGGTGGGTGATGTCAAAAGGAAAAACCCCATAAAACAGTGGTGGTCATATTAAGTTCTCCAAAACTTAAATAAACTAATAGGGTTTGAGGTGTTTCATTGATCTAGATTTGTGACTGCACTGCTGCGGCCCCGTAGTGTGCGATGTCAAAAGATAAACCCCAGAAAACAGTGCAGATCTCACATACGGAAGACTACCTTGTTTGCTTTAATCAACAAGTTACCTCACAAGAAGAAGCAAGATTCTCTGTACTATCTGCTTTAAAATCTAGATATTTGACCCATCATATTAGCAAGGCATAAGGATTATAATACACTATACTTCAATTAATCTATTTGTATATAGATTACTGTAATATCGTGAATTTCATATGGTTCTTAAGGGACTGTTTTGTTTTCAGTTGTGAATCTGTTGTGATGTTCACTGCAGGAAGACAAATAAAAACTACTGAGCCTTTGGCAGTTTCAAACAAACATCAAGCATCAGTAAAGAGAGATTTAAATAAGTGTAGTCCTGTTAAAATATGGTAACATATAAAATAAAATAAAACAATATAGTTATTTATATACATATATACTGTACATACATGTATGGACCAAAACATTCTGCAGTGCATTTTTTGAATTTGCATCTGGGGTGAATGTAAACAGCAGCAACCAGATGATAACATGATTTCATCTTCACAGTCCGACACCCGGGAAACCACCTCCTCTTATTATTATTATATTATAGGAGATCATAGAATAGTCTAAATGTGTGTGCTTCGGTTAAAGAGATCCAGCAATTTGGGTAATTTTATAGTTTTCCTAAAACTAATAAGATAATATGATATATAATTTTCATATTTTTAAAAAATCACTAAAATCCGTTTGTTTGACAACATTTAGATTTAACTGTAGGTAACCATAGCAACAGTAGCTGCATCTGCACTTCAGGCCATTTCTCTCTGGTTGTAAAACTGAATATAGCTCAACACTAACGCTAAACTGAACTCACTCTCAAGAAAAGAAAAATGGAACAAGTGGCTGACCGATGGACAGTTTGGTTTCAGGTAAGTAAAATTATATAATACTGCACTTTCAGAGTTATCTTGACATGAAATAAGTTAGCTAATTAAGTTAGCGTTAGCTAAGTTAGTTAGCCTAATTAACTCAGAGCTGAGCAAACTGGGAAACCTGCCGTGTCATTAGCATTCATAATGTTGTTACTACAAATGGAAATTTGTTAATAATTTCAGAATTTGCACATTTCCACAGCACTTTGTGTTTATTATTTTCAGACT
>NC_060151.1:8068429-8106743 GCF_021292245.1 Micropterus dolomieu
GAAGAGATGTTTTGTACCACATTCCAAACTACCCCTCACCCATTGTGAGGGGTATCTGATCATGCAGAGACCCCCTGTTTCTGCACCTCTCCAAAAAACACACACATCAGGTCTAGTTTAATAAATGATAAACCAACATATAAACTTCTACCTATAAAATACATCAGAGATCAATATAACAGAACACAATAATTTTGGTTACCCTGAGTAATACAAAAATCATACTATCATAATCTCTCTAGTCCCCCTTTTGGTCTCATGAAAATGAGACCAATCAACAACTATCAGCCCATAATTACACTGGGGAGTCCTCTCCTCCGTTTCCCTCTCCCAGCCATGCCATTACCTCCGCCTTGACCATTTGATAGGGAGGTGGAGCATTCTTTTTCTCCACCGCTGCAACTGTTGCACGCTCGCAGAGGGACCTGATACAAGGAATACAACAACAACCACACAATCCCACGCACGCAATAGTTATACTCACGTGGTCTGCTGGTTGTTCGGTACCCCTGCCTCTCAGAGCGTCCTCCTACCATAATTTTGGTACCACAATCATACATGCAATTAATGAAACAATACACACAAACCATCCCCTTTGGAAGAGCCCCTTGTCTGGGATGTACATCATTCTGAAAAACAATATCACACAAGATTATAATAGAAAATAAAACGGCACACAAAATAAATGAATCAAAGATATAAGTAAAAGCAAGCTAAATCCTTCAAGAATTCTGGGACTGTCCTCTCATATGTATCTTGGCAAAACCTTTCCCAGGAGAGTACTTATACCCCGCTCATCTGCTCACCAGAACCTCTTCCGCTATAAGTTAAAGGTAATGAATCAAAAAATGAATCAAAGGAAACAGATTAAAGTGAGATTCAATGTGTCTCTGAGTTCATTGAGTCTCTCTTATCTGTTCGAGGGTCCTAGTAGGAGGATCTGTTGTTGCACACTGGCTCCAATGGTACCAGGTTTCTCCTTTCCCGTGCAGCTTCACTGCATGCAAAGTCCTCTATGTCACCTGGTAGGGTCCTGTCCACCTTGGCTCAGACCACTTCCGCTTGATCACCTTCAGTAAAACCCACTCCGTGGATGGCGATGTCCCTTCGTCCGACACCCCTTTGCTGCTGCAACCTGTTTGGAGAAAGCTGACACCAATGCTGTTAGTTGATCATAATAAGGTTTATACCTTACTGGGCTTTCATCTGCTTCCTCAGTGAGCAGTCCAGCTCGCGGTCCCGGGAACTGTTGTCCTGTCATTAACTCATAAGGAGTAAACCCTGTCATTGAATTAATTGAGCTGCGGATGGACAATTGGTAGAGCTTCTACCCAGCTCAGTTTAGTTTGTGCACACACAAATTTTTGCTTTGATGTTTTGATTCATCCTTTCCACTTTCCCTTGAGATTGAGGATGATACACGGTACCAAATGCATGTTTCAGGCCTAATGCTTTCTCTACAGCCTGCAGGTATTTGTTTTTGAAATGTGTGCCATTGTCTGACCTTACTCTTGTACTGAATAATGAGATATTTCACCATCATTCTTGCATCGTCTGATTTGCAGGTACTGCTTCTGGCCAGCCAGTGTATGCATCCACTGCTACCTACAGATACCTGTACCCATTCACCCTTTCCAACATGTCTGTGTAGTCAATAATTTCTTTCCCTGGCATTTTTGGTAAGGGAAATTTACCCTCATGCGGTTTTATTGTTGGTCGAACATTGTATCCAGTACATATGTGACACTCTCTGATATAGTTCTCAATCATAGCTGGTAGAAATGGGTGCCACCAGTGGATTAAATGTCTTTGCATTGGTGTTTTTCCACAATGCGTCAACCTATCAGTCCTGGCGGTAACACTGGTCTCCCATCCGGAGACCTCCACATCCCATTCTGACCAATCACTGCGCCTCTTTCCGTCCACACAGTCCATTCCTGTGGAGACGCTTTCTGCTGTTCAATTATTAACATATTTAGATCACACGAAGGTAGCAAGTCATACAGTTTTCTCTGCTTGCATCATCATGTAGCTGGTAGTATACCCTGCTGTTCTTTTAGCTGCCTCATCTGCTGCCTGATTTCCCTTGGCTATGGTGCTATCTGCCCTATCATGACCTTTACACTTCATGACGGCTAGCGCTGTTGGCTTCATTAGCACTTCTGCAAGTCTCTTAACATCCTTCTCATGTTTGATGGGTGTTTTAGCTGCTAAGAACCCTGATCTGATCCACTGACTCAACTCCACCTGAATTGCTCCTACCACATATACTGAGTCTGTGTATTTGTTCACTCTCTTCCCTTGTGACCATTCTAAAGCTGCTATCATAGCTTGTAGTTCGGCTTCTCTTTCTGTCTGTCTCACCACTGCATATGCTGCTTTCAGTCCCTCCGTAGGATGCCTGTGGCAACACCCATCTGTGAACAGTGTTTCCTCTGGGTCTTTCAGGGGAGCTGCTTGCAAATCTTCTCTAACCTTCACATCTTTCTGCACTCTTTCCTCACATCTGTGTGGTTCTCCCACTCCCATGTTGTCTGCCATGCTGATGCCTTCATGTGTAAATGTTGGGTGCTGTTAAAATCTTCTCCAGCCTAATTTGCCTGAGTGACGTCATGGTGAATGCTGTTGAACTAACAAATGTGACAATGCTGTGTGTCGTCAGTACTGTCACTGGATGACCCATCACTATCGCCACTCCTGCTGCATGTCTTGTGCACGGAGGATGTCTGTCTTCAGGTGGATCTAGAGTTATGCTGGCATACATCAGCACCTGTCTACCTCACACTTTTTTCTGAAAAAGCACCCCAATTACTGTGTGTGATTTTTCAGAAACATCTGGAAAAAATGGTAACTGGTAGTACGGTATTGCCAGGGCAGCAGTACTGGTTAGGGCCTGTTTCAAAGCAATAAAACTGGCTTTGGCTTCAGTGGTCCAATTCAATCGGGCAGAGAGATTTCTCATGCCTTGCTCATTAACCAGGGCCCTGAGAGGGTGAGTTAATTCGCCATATGATGCCACGAACTGCCTGCTGTACCCTGTCAAGCCTAGGAAAGACGACATGTTTTTCACAATGAGGGGTTTGGGATGGTGCAAAATAGATGACAGGTGTGAGGGTAACATCCCTGTACCTTGTCTGGAAATGATTCTTCCCAGAAATGAAACTTGCTGTCTACAACACTGCAACTTGGATCTGGAGACTTTAAAACCACAAGCAAAGAGCCTAGAGAGCACGGAATGAGTCGCAGTCAGGCAGGAATCAGAGTCTGAAGCAGCCAATAATATATAATCTACATACTGTATCAAAATTACTCCGTCAGGGAGCTCAAGATCTGACGGCTGCTGTTTCAAAATCTGGTTGAATAGACCAGGAGAAAGTATGAAACCCTGTGGCACTCGAGTGTAATGAAACTGAGTAAGCTGGAAGGTAAAAGAGAAAATATCTCTAAGATGGTCAGCGAGTGGCAGACAGAAGAATGCATTGGCCAAGTCCATACATGTAAACCACTGGTGTTGTGGTGACAGAACAGACATTGCAGTATATGGATTAGGCACAGGTACTGTTGGAGTGGAAACAATCGCATTAATCCTACGTAAATCATGAGCCATGTGATATTTGCCAGTGTTCTGCTTCTATACTGGCAAGATAGGTGTGTTCGACTGTGACTGAGATTCCTCCAACACCCCTGCTGCTAACAGTCCCTCAATAATGTCTGCTATTCCCTCCTCAGCTTGTTGCTTATATGGATACCGTTTCTGCCAGATAGGCGTGCAATCCGAGAGGTCAAAGGTCACAGTTTGCACATAAATGCAGTGCCCTACATCTGTAGGGCCTGCTGACCATAATGCAGATGAGAGCGAATTTAACATCGCCTCTGCATCTTGATGGTCTGTTCTTTCCCTACCATAGAACCTCTCAATTTGTCTGTGTTCCAAAGTAACCTGATCTGTAGTGGCCTTAACAATTTTGTAAGCCTTTTCAGAAGAAGAATAAAAAACATAGGGTAACTGGGTAGAAACCCAGTCGGATATCGACTCCATGCGCTTACACATAGGGCCCAAATCCTTAGCCTGATGGTCTGAACTTATAGCTAAAGTGATATGGGGTACAGCTTCACCCTGCAATTTATACCATGTCATCTGTTCCTCAGTGAATTCAACAACCGCAGCCATGCCTTCTTTTCCCACCAAGATATAACTAGAATTAATATCCCACTTGAGGTCGATGATTTCATTGAAGAATGTCTACTGATAAATTTCATCCCTATCATAGAAAAGGGTCACATGGAGAGGGTCCAAAGGAGGGGAGTAGGGGTGTAGCTTTAGGATCCAAGGTCTCCAGTCTCGATACAGGTGCTGTATTCCTCCAGCACATGCAGGATCAGTTGTCAGTAGGCCCCAATATATGTCGGCCCATATTCCTGTAGCTGTAGGAGACACATCTGCTGACAGCAACATCTGAGAAGTTGATTGCATTATAGAGATCGAGCAGTTCACAGTATAACCATTAGGAAAAGTCACCACCAGCCCTTGAGGTCCACACAAAATGGATGCACCACATTTGATAAGCACATCTCTTCCCATCAGATTTGCTGGGCATAAGGGAGAAGAAATATGAGTGCATAAAAGTCTGCTTTTGTCTCTTTTTAGTCCCACCCTCAGAACCTGGTATGTTAGGATACTCATCTCTGATTTGCACTTGATTGGCTAATAATAACAAATTGACACCTGGGGCATGTTCAATCTATATTTTGCTACAGTTTTCGGATTGAATAGCATATTTCCTCGAAATGGTGTGAAAACGGTGTGCACTGGCCTTAGAAGTAAGTTCATTTCCTTTGGTAGTGTTTCAGAGGTGTTACCTAATCAGCAGCAGGCATAATAAAAAGGCAGTGAAGTGCACTTGCACAACAGTGTGTTTAAGGCACCACTGTTTCCACTTTAATACAAATTTTGCTACATTTTGTCGGGGCTGAAGCGCCCCTGGTAGCAAACTTGTAAATCCCATTATGGTAAAGGCGTGCACCGGCATGTACTGTGCCTCTGATTGGATTTGTCTGACGTTTACCACGTAGCCCCTGCTGAAAAAAAGTTTTTGCTGTTCTGCTGTCTTCTGCCAATTAGCTTGAAATTGTTAAGCCGTAATAATTTCTTCTAAATGCAGTCCATTTGTTCGCAGTAGCAAATCCATCATTCATTCATGAATAAATATTTTGTATGTTTATTATATCTGGTTCATTTGACTGAACAGAAAGGTCTGATGAATCAATGGTAGTCTACCCACTGATCCTTGTATAGGGAGATCTGATGCTATTGTTATGTTGAGTCATGGCCTTACTACCATTTCGAACACTATTTATTCTGTTCGAGGTGTGGCATTAAATTATAGCAAGTGAGCTGCCTTTGCATCTCCTCCATCTAGCAAAGTGGCTGGCTCATCTCAGTGGCTTACACTTTCACTGGATCTTGTTATGGTTAACAATCTCAAGCTAATAAAAAAACAATTTTTTTCTCACCCACCCCAACTCTTCCTATACTGTGAATAAATGGACTGCGTTTGTGCTATGAATACAGTCAGCATGAGACAGTAGGACTGGAGACTGGTTTCTGCCTTAGGACCAAACTCATTATAGCAAGGGTAATTGTTGTGTTTTCTCATGCAGTGATTGGTGTGATGACTGGTGGTGTTTTGTTATCCTGAGGCCATTACTGCTGTTGCTTTGTCATCACCAAAGGGTGTCATCATTCAAAATCATAGGAAAGGCAGACACCTGCTTGTGTTTTTATAATAGAGCATGAGTATGAAGTTCTGCAGGCCTATAAACCTTCACACAAAATGCCATAATCTTTAAAGTTTTTTGTTATTGCATTTATGTGTAGAGGTTTATGATGTCAGATAGCACTTTTAAATAAGAAAAAAAATATCAGGAATGATATATATCTTTTTTTACTCAATCATTTTGACTTGAAAGTGATGACAGCTGTGTAACGGTATGGTGGCCAGTGAGTGAAGGGCAACACTGGGCAGCACTGATGTTGTCTGTTTATTGAGCGGCTTGGGTGGGCTCAAATTGTTTTTTACGAAATTAAATTTGAAATTAAAACTGGCACACCAGCATCAAAAACAGCAACAACAAAAAAAATACCCTCGGTTTATGAAGCAGATTGATCTCTTGCTGTTCTCAGAAACAACTGCTCGATGCTGGAGAGGACTGCATAAGCTGATGAAAATGAAGCCCATATCGGTGCCAAGAAAATCATATCCTGAACCCTTCTCCGTGGAAATCAAGTTAGTGAAAATGGCAAACTGAGGGTTATGTGTCACAGACTTAGGAAAAACAAACCGTGTGGATGTATTGCGTACATTATATTAGGGACACTAACTGAAAATTGTTTAGACAATAAGAATGCACATTGTGCAAAAGGAGCTTCAAGTCATTACCAGGTGGATGTCAGAACAAACTCATATTGTTTTTTTGGCTGTATATTTACTGTCACAACCCCTTCGTTGTGACTCCCTGCTTAGTAATAGCTGGTATGTGTATTACTGTGGGTTTTGTTTATTTTCTTCCTTTTGGTTGAGTGGGGTGTGCTTTGGTTTTGGCTGTCTCTTCTCACCCTCTCTCTCCAGTCTGAGAAGTTGGCGTGGACCTGGGCTCTTGGCACTCCCCGCACCGATCTGCAATCAGCTCAACTTATCTCCATCCACAACTCACCAGCTCCATAACGACCGACTCCTCACATCTGGTCCCTGCCCAGTCATTGAGTCACTCTGTCCTGGCTGCCTACCTGTTCACTCGCTCCCAGCCACACCTGATCAGCCTCTGGACCCCGCTCACTCATTCTGCTCTCTGGGGACACACTCTGGGGAGTAGCCTACCTCCAAAAGCCCTGATTCATCCCACACCTTTTGAACAGTGTATAAACCGTTAAACTTACTGTAGGTCTGCATCCACGTTGCACCATATTATTTTTTGTTAAGTGTTTATTTTTGTAATTTACCACAGCTTGTGTAACAGTGCACCACTTACTATCCCAGGTTGTTTGTCTTTACATTATTAAAGTCTACAGCTAAGCATATGATAAGTAAACACACAGTCATAATTTAGTTTCAGTTACATTTAATTAGTTTGCATGTTTGAACATGGTTCAATTGTTTTCCTGTCTTAATACTTACCACTGTTTTTTTCCTTTGTTCAGTTCCACCATGTGTTCCACAGTTGTTTGCGGAGGGGCATTTCCTGTTTCTTGTTTTCAAGTAGTAGGGTGGATGACATCCACAGGCCACACGTAGAGGGTTTCTTTCCTCATAGGAATGTATCTTTTGGCTGTTGTGGTTATTTTTAGTAAATGTGTAAGGATCTCTGACCTGTTTTCGAATCATTGGGAGAGAAGTAAACTGATAATCAAGTTCCCAATGTTAAGTGATTTCTTTATAGTAAGGTTGTGGAGTAGATCAACCTGCATTGGAATGGGATGGGCTGAAGCAGTTTGGGTGTGAATTAAACACCCTCTATAAACAGTGGGATTTGTTTTTTTTGTGGGGTTTTTTGCTGCCAAGGGGGAAAGAGGTGAGCCTGTGTTAGCGACAAACACCTGCCTTTGTGTTAGCGTTGCTATGAGTTGAGTGAGTTATTTTCCTTAAGTCCTTTTGTTTGTTTGAGTTATCTGTGTACTGCAGACCACTTTAGATAAAATTATCACATCGGGGAACACATGATGTCTGTGTCTGCCTACTTACCACCTTCCTAGCCACTCTGGCCAGGATACACCACAACGTCTCTGTCTGCTTTTAGGTTCTGGTCTAAATTTCTGACGTTGACCATACTTCCACAGTACATCATTTATAGCACTGGGTTTGTCAGACTCTAGGAGCAAAATCTCCGGACTGAAAGAGACACAAAATAACAACAAATGATGAGTCAGCGTAGTCATTTGCCATCTCTTTGTGGTTGTTTTCTGTCACTTTGTGGTCATAATGGTCTGGAGCATGTGTAAGTCTTTTGTGGTCAATCTGTGTCTTATTTGGTCATTTTGTGTCATGTGATTGACTTCCCAACAAGAACTTCCAAATAAAGGGGATGAGGGCTGAGCTGCCTGTGTCAGAGGAAAGACTGGCATAAATGGCTAGAGAGTAAAAGTCCTCTGCTTCTATCATGGTTTAATTGGGGGCACAAATGTAGTAAGTAATTTAAGTAATTGTCTTGCTATTTCATTGATTAGAGGTATGAGGGGTTGTCCCTATAATTAAGTGATTATCATGTAAATGTCTTGTAATTCCGGCTTTATCCGGGGGGTTAAAAAAAATGGTTGATACTTGGATTCCTGCCATTTGACATTTGGATAAGCAGTAATGCTGAATCTGAATGAATCTTTCCACTGTGAAAAGCCAAAAAAAACCAACAACAACGGTGCTGCTTTCACCCTCCTTGCATACCAATTTATTGACAACAGTTTGTTGGTACTTCTCTTTAAATAGTTACAAGAAAATGTTTGAAAAGAAAGGTTGCAAAAGCAATTAACATTGCCTTTTTAACCTTCCAAAGGAAACAGGACCCTCCAAAGATAGACTGCCAATTATCAATGATACATTCATGAGACAAGTCCTTCCATTTCAAGCATTGGAAAGACATCCTGTGTCTCCTATGGTTAAAATCAAACTGTTGAAACACACAGCAACAACGGCATCACAGCATTACAAACCAAACAGTCAGATACATACAGTATAATGTTATTTTGTTCCACACCATCTTTACTATATACACTGCTTTAATAGTGCTCCACTGCTCAATAAAATTCTCATTCACAAAAATCATGCAACGACACATCAAACCGTTTTTCTGCCACAATATAGATTACAACATTTAAAAAGTGACAAACTGCAGTATGAATATGATGCTTAACAGATGGATTCCATCATACCGTTGATGCACAACTATTTATAAATGATATTTCAAATCATAAAATGTTGAGGTGCAGAACCAAGGTTTACTGAACCGATGGCTGAACCATGTGATTAATGTTATTTTGCATGGCAGAAATAACATGGTGGACTAAAACTTATTGTTAGTTTGTAGCCCTTACGTTTATTGTATTTGATACAAAAAAAATTCTTTTTAGCTCAGTTTTTAAATGAGACATTGTTAGAGAAAATTCTTCAGAGGTACAGCAATGATTAATGAAGTTGCTAACCGGGCTTTCAGTCACTCATTATGTTTTCGTGATAATTAGCATGTTATTTGTTTCCATTGTTGAAGGTTGTCAAATTTACCAAGTCTAAAAATCACATTGACCAGATAACATTTTCATCTATTACTTTTTTTTCTCATTTTGGTAAAAGGGTGACTCACATTGAACATGCATTGAATTCTCACCACTTATTCATTTTGTGTTCATGTAGTGTTTGCTGAGGGAATAACAGCCGTAAGTGGTGGCAAGTGGCAGCTGGCTGTGTTCATAGATGACCAGTTGAATGCCCATCTCAGTGCACAGCCACAGTGACAGGCAGCATGTTTTGAAGTAAATCCCTTGATGACTGCAAGTGATGAGAGCTGTCCGGTGCCATCCTCAGACTCATGCTGCCGTCAGCCAGAGCAGGGGCAACTCTGAAACCCCTGTGGGATGGCCGAATGGCTACAATGAACTGCCTCTTAAATGTTTCACTTGATACAATGTAGATAAATGGGTTAATGCAGCTGTTGGCGTAGCCCATGCTGATAGCAATGTTGTAGGCATACAGGAAAGCAAAGCTGGGCCGCTGTACCCCAAGGTGGGCCAGCTGCAAGATGTAGTAGGGGGCCCAACAAGTGAAGAATGCTAGGCATATGGCCACTGCCATACGGGTCACCTTTCTTGTTCGCACCCTCAGGCTGCGCTGGGGCAGTGGGGCAACTGTAGCTGACATGTTTTGGAGAATCTTGAAGAAGACCCCGCAGATGACCACCCAAGGCAGAGCAAAGGCCAAGAAGAACTGGTAGAGGGTGAACCAGTAGGTGTCTGTGGCCGGGTTGGGCAGCAGGAGGGCACAGCCGACTGAGCCGTCCTTGAGGCGCATGAGTCCTGTGTACATCCAGACTGGAGTGATGGAGATCAGAGAAAACACCCACACCAGAGCTACTGCTGCCCCGGCCACCAAGGGAGTTCGTATGTTTTTGAAGCGGATGGGATGGACAGTGGCCAGGTAGCGATCCAGAGTCATTACAGTCAGGATGTATGTACTGACGATCTGGCTGTTGGAATCTAGTGCTGTGATGACAGTGCACATGGTGGCACCAAAGCACCAGGAGCCATTGCCCACGAGCTGGTGAATAAGAAAAGGCATGCCGAGGAGGAAGAGGAGGTCTGCGATGGACAAACTGAAGATAAATATGTCTGGTACTGTTTGCTGGGAGCAGAACTTAGTCTTCTTCACAATGGTGTAGATTACAATACAGTTACCAAAGATCCCAAAGAAACAGATGACACCAAAGATGCTGGGCATGAGCACATTGTTGTACTGCTCACCCCCTGGCAAAAAGGAAAACAAGCAGAATACTCTGTCAGTTACTTTTACAGTAAATCCTGCTGCATGTGATTATTTTCCATGATTATCTTTTGTTTCAACTCATGTTCAAAAAAGGGCACAATGACCACTGATCCATTCTTAAAATCTGTACCAATTATTTTGCATTGTGACACAGTTAAATTCAAGGAGTCTCAATTTAAAAAGTGGAAGAAACAACCTACCTTCTACTAGATTCTCGGGAGAAGTGCAGGTCGAAAAGGAAGAATTCGATATGTTGTCCATCCCAAATAGACCAGTTTTGGTGGTCTTTCTCTAAAATAGTCTGCAGTTTTATAAATAATAATAGCCTACTAATAATGCAAGTTACATAGCGGTATTCGAGCTAAATAAGGTCCAGTTTGTCAGAGGGTACCATAATAACAGCAACATAAAAGGAATTAAAAATACGACTAAAAAAAGCAAACAGCTCGGAATAGTTTCAGGACTTGACAGCAGAGATGCAACGCCGCGCGCCTGTTTTCTGTTATCTGAAAGATTTCATCAGTGCACACGACAACTAAAACGCACCTAAAAAGAAAACCAGCCGACGTAACACACTCGTCACTCTATCTCTATCTAAGTCGGCAGCAGCGGACACTATAATGACTTTCATGAAAGGAGGCAGTATAATAATCTCATTTTGCCCTTTCCCCAGGGGACAGAGGTGATCTGTAGCTTTATGCTGTCAGGAAGTGAGGCAGAGAATTAGTTATCAGGGAGCAGCTACTGAGTAGGACTGACCTGAACGAGAGAGAGAGACATGGGTGGTTTTCTCTCTTTTTTTCTTAAAAAAAAAAAAAAGATTTAGCCTACCTGTCCAGCCACAGACTTGTCAAATACAGCTTACAGTATAAGTATACATGAAGGCACTGTGATACTGCCACACTGTATGATTTTAGTGACACTGTTAGCTCCATCCGATTTAAAAAAGATCCACACTTGTATTTACCTCACATGAACACTGCTCCTTTCCTATATATTCCTGTATTGGTCCTATGCGTCTGCCATTGAACAGCACAGCAGTCTGTTCTGATTTCCCGTGGTTCAACCGTTCCACTAGGTGTCAGCATTGTCAAGTTTTTTGATTGTCTCCGCTCCCACAGATGGACAGACCAGAATTAAAAGCAGATGTCCCAAAAAATGAAAACAAAGAAAGACGACAGAATATTCGCCTAACAATGGGTTCTGAAGTGGGATAAAGGTGGCAGCTAACACTCCCCCACTGACAACAACAGGAAGCGTATAGGCTACTTTTTATTGTGGGCAAATCATCTAGAACATCATCAAAATATTGTCTGAGGAGCGCGTGTGCACATCTTTGGCACACGCTTCATGTTGGATTTGTCAATAATATGATTAGTTTTTAATGAGCAGAACCAACAGAATTCCTGCTGAAAGCTAGTGGTTTATAAGGTGATTAAAACGCAGAAAGAGTCACTCTCTGACAGAAGCCATCAGGACTCCTGAACCTCACAACACATGTTTGCGTCCCCTTGGCTCAGTCACTGTGTAGGCCAATGCACGGTCCTGTCTACTTCTATCACCTGACCAGTAAAGTCAGATGTCAAGCACTAATGTGGCAACAGTCCCTGTTATTTCACAGCCATAAATCTTAAAGCAATAGGATGCTCCCACCATATCAAACCTGTTTTATCTGATGTTCCACCTCGCCTTATCTCATCCTAACTTACTACTAATACTACTTATTAGCCTAATGACTGATATGGTCTATTAGTCTATGTGATTCACCCTCTAATTGTGATGACACTGATAGATAGATAGATAGATAGATAGATAGATAGATCAATGTTATACAGTATATTTGTATAGCTTACTAATAGTATGTTTTAGGCAACTTATAATAATTATAGGGGATAATTAAAGCCAGTTGTGAGCGACAGTAACAGTTCTTTGGTGTTTGGTAGACAAGTGGAACAGACTGACAGGGAGGAGCTCCAGTCACAGCAGCAGGCAGACCCTCCCAGCGCTGTGGAAGGAAGCGGAAATACACGTCGTGAACCTTATGCTAGCAGCTACGTTCAGGCTCCTAGGACGGGGTGTAAGCGACATCAGACGTACATCGTTTGTTGTCTCTTCAGAGGAAACAGGGAGTGGATAAATACACGACAGGGGTTTCGTTTGTTACGGTGGCAGCATCGAAACGGAGTATCTCGAGTGGTGAGTTTTTCCCTGTGCGTTTTCTTGACATAAAAGTTGTGTACTCTTTCCTTTCACGACGCAGGCTAGGCAAGTTCAGGAACGTTAGCTTGGCTAACTGTGCCGCCGAGCTAGCAACAACAGCTTGCGCTATGAAAAAAAAAAAGGTGTTTTCTTCCCTTTCACATTTGCCAATGTGAAGCTTGCCTTGAGGCCTCGGGCGTTAATAAACGTGTCGTGTTTGTTTTAAACTCGGCGCTTGTTTTGATTATTGTCATCTTGAATGTGTCCGTTGTGGTGCATTAACGGGGGTTAGTTTGATAGTCTCACTGCATCGTAGTTATTGTTATCCGACTGTTAGCCGGTATGCTAGCTCCAGCGTTCTAGAACAGTGGGCGCAGGCTGTTGGCTGGAACGGATTCGAACCACTCGAAGTCGCGTGAAAACGGTTACAACGTGGTCTAGTGCTCAAAATGGCAAAGTGCTCACTCTGATGGTGAAACCTGATACTGTTCAGACAGTAACAAACCACACCGAGGTTGTAAATTGTAGAGGATTATTGCAGCCTACCCTGCTTTGGAATTCATCTTCCCTTTTCATTTACTTTTTCTGTATACCAGCGTTGCTTCTGTCACTGATGCTGCTTAACGTTAGTTGAATTGTTGACAGTTGTATTACTGTAAACAATTGCTTCAATCACATGTTAATGACTTACTATGTCGTTACAGTCAAGTGACTTTTCTGAAGAAGCGTCCTACATCTTCTCTATTTCCCTTTCGTAGCCAACTGGTCATCCGTGGCCTGATGATATAGATTATTTTGATTAAAAATGTGCTTTTGCAGATAATTTGGTATTGTTTCTTTGTCGCCTGGCCGGCTGTCAGACTGAAAAGAGTTACTTGAGCTGTATTAGTATGAACCCCTCAGAGCTGTACGGTAGCAAATTAGCAAACAACTTAATGAGATAACGGAGCTTTATCCGTTTAACTCAGCAGCTGTATCACTGTCAGCTCTGCCTAAGTAGGCTACTGACTTATCTGTTTTCAGACCAGGTGCTTGCCTGTCAAGAAAGTCTGAAGGAGTTGCCATTGATTGCTGTGAACTTTGCATCAATATAATCTCTTCCTCCTATGAATGCTCCCCAGAGCAGCAGCAACATAAAGGATATGTAGGCTGTAACCACTTTTCACATAGGTTTGCCATTGGACATGACCATTAGTACTTGTGTTCTGCATTTTAGATATTTTAAGATCTCCAGAGAGCAAAGCATACGATGTCCTCAAAATAACTTTTGTCATGATTACAGGAAATAAGAATATAAACATTTTATAAGCGCAACTAAGGGGAATTGACATTATTGCAACATACGGTGAAATCCTATTCACATTTTGCAGATATTCTTAAGGTTCAGACCAAGCAAATTCATCTTTGTCTTTGATTCAGGTCATCTTAATCTGAATTAGAATCTTCATGTCAAGCTATTTACATTTATTTCTCTGTAAAATCATACTCCACTGTGCAGTTGTTGTTCTACTCTACATTTTAGTCTGATAGAGTGCCACATTGTTTCTTGTTTGCAGGTACCTTACTGTAACCTTTATGTGAGGCCTAAGCCCTATAGGAGCGGGTCATAGACGGGAGGAGAGACTCGGGAGAAAAGCATCTGGCCACAGAAG
Source organism: Micropterus dolomieu (assembly GCF_021292245.1). Taxonomy (NCBI): domain Eukaryota; kingdom Metazoa; phylum Chordata; class Actinopteri; order Centrarchiformes; family Centrarchidae; genus Micropterus; species Micropterus dolomieu. The sequence continues at coordinate 8,082,804 of NC_060151.1, forward strand.
CCTGGATAAGACTTTATTTTTTATTCAGTCCCTGACACACAGCTACAGCCAAGCAGTTCTCCAGCACGCAACAACAACCATGGAGGCCATTGCCAAATACGATTTCAAAGCCACTGCTGATGATGAGCTTAGTTTCAAGCGTGGAGAAGTCCTTAAGGTAGGTTGCAACTATTGGATCATTTAATGTTAAAGCTTGTCTGCATTACTCAAAATTATAAAATGTGGTGATGATGCTGTCGTTTTACTTCCTGTGTCGTGAATCATATCCGTTCTGTGTGACATGAAAGTACCATCAACGGTGGATAAAGAGTTTCAGGCAGTAATTTTGTTTTTATTAAGCACAGGGAAGTATATCTTTAGGATAAAAATCATCACCCAAATGAAGCTGCACTTAGTGTTAATTTAGTCCTGTGTCAAATGTCCTTGTTAGTTTTTGTCATATTTAGTCCACTGTATACTTTTTTTTTTTTTAGTTAGGTTATAGTTGACTAACAGTCTGGGTATTTTAGGCTGATTTTAGTCAAAAGAAAATCTAAAGTATTTAAGTCTAGTTTTAGTTATTAACCATCATTTTAGTCTTTTCTAACTCTTTAGTATAATTTTGATTAGCATTTTGGTCAATCTGCTCTAACCAAAATAGAGAGATGATTCGAATGTTTTTATTGCAAAGGAGACATTAACTTACACATTTAAAAAAACAAAAAGATCGGTAAGAAAAATATGTGTAGCTTAAAATCCAAAACACTACTACGTCATGTGACGGCACACATGGTAATTACAACAGAGCAACATTGCGTGATAGTCAAATATTCTAAAGGAGCAATGCTTGTGTTACACTGCAGAAGGCCCACGCACTAAAGAAGCAAAAGATGCAAGGTTTTTGTTCCATTATGAACCACCTAAAGTGCTCTCCAGGCCTGCCCAGCTCCCCAGGCATGAGAAGCTTATTCAAAGCCTTATGCTTTCTGGTTGCCTGAAAAGCGTTTGTCATTCTCCGACCTTGATGAGTTAGCTGAGATATTAGAAAGTACATACTGCAATTTTCCTACATAGTAATTCTCTTTGGATTTAAATGCAATCATCCTAATCCTCTCTGTTTAGAGAGATGGACAGGATGGAGAGGCAAGAGTGCAGAAAATTAGATAAACTTTCATATTTCCTAATTTTCTATAGATAAATACCCAGTTTAAAACATCCATTTTGATGATGCATGACTTTAAGAATTCCCTTTTCCTCCCTGTGGCTCTAAGGTCACTCCTTTTATTTTACCAAAAAAGACTGCCTACAGTTAAGATGGTTCTCAGAAACGCTGCTTTTAAGCTGACGGAGAACAGACTGAATAGTCCCTTTTGTAAAAGATACATTTCTCAAGGACCACACCGCTGTGTGTATTATTTTCTACGTAACCTTCCAACTTGTTTTGATCATAACAAGAAATGGTTATTACGGGCAACATCTGCTTTGCAAGACCTGGGTAGGTGGAAAGTGATTATGATGCAACATAACACACGCCATTGTGTATTAAATGATATTGGCTTTGTTTTTTTTGCTACAAAGTTAATTATATAGTTTCGCAAATGAACGTTGCCGCCATTATTACTAAGCTCAGGACTAATGTAGATAGTAGAGCAAGAGATTGCTCCATAGCACAACGGTAGCTGGTGAAAAGGGATCAGCAGTGACCAGGTACCAAACACACTGAGAGTTTTACTGTTCCCCTCACAAAATCTTTACTCTGAAGAACCTTATGCTTTTCGCTCCATGTGAGATGAGACTGTGCTAATGGTTCGGTAGCATACAAGGCTGCTTAACGACAGTTTGCACCAATGGGATGAAGTACTTAGATTTGAACAAATAATCATATGATATGCTGTGTATGTAATATGAATGTCAGCTGTCGTGGATAAGTTGACTGTTCTGTCAGGGGATGAGTGCTGTTTTTTCCCCCTGAATAAGAGATTTCAGTTTAAAGTTTTAAAAAAATTGCTTATCTCATCGGGGGGGCCTACTTTGAGAGAGAGGTGGGTGAAGAAAGTCAGCTTAGGAAAGACTCAGCTAAATATGAGGTCTTATTAAATTTGCATTTGAGAAGAGAAAGTAATGTACTTTTCCACTAATTTCAGCAGCTAGCTATCTAGTTGGAAATCTCAAGCTTTTTACCAGATGGCAGAGTTCCAGTCGAGATGTTAATGGGAAATACCACAGATGCTTTCCTTTAATTCACATAATTAAAAATGAGATGTGCATATTGGTGCCTGGGAAATTCAGAATAAGCTGAATATTCTGTGAGATGTTTTATAATAGCTTAAGTTCTGCTTATTTTTGCAACATCTTAAAAGCTTAAATTGTACTTCTCAGTTCCCCATATGTTTAACGTGCTGTTGCTCTCAATTCTTGATATTTTTTTTTTTTTTTTTATCACAGAAGCTCTGTCCCCCAGAGCATCTGCATGTGTGGCTACATAGAAACCATGAGGCAGATGTTGAGTCATTTTACATTCATGACTAAAAACTAACCACTAAAGATTCAGTCTTATCATACGCATGAAGCTCTGCTTTGGCGCTGTGCCAGAGGTACAACTGATAAATCTAATGCCACTGTGTTTAAACCTGGAAAATATCTGACTTTGGTTGCTACCAGTGCTACACACAATGGCGTTAAAATTAAAGTAAGATATTCAAATATGCTGGCCTTACATATTTAACCCAGCTGGTGTGTAACACACTGTAAGGGCACAACTTTAAGAGCTACAAAAAATGTGTTCCAGGTTATTTCTGGACAGAGAAGTAATCTGTAATGAAATGGGGAAGGAGAGCCTGCACAAATGTTGCCTTGAGCACTGTCCATATTTCATGGAAATAAATTTTTGTCTGCTTTGGCCAGTTCACTTTTTGAGACCGAATGCCTATGGCTTATGGCATATATTTGTCAGATACCATCCCCCTTTCCATTTCTTTCATCCTCTTTTTGTTCCTCCTCAAAGTACTCATACATTAGTCACTAGTCTGAATATTTCCCCTCAGGTAACTTATGAGAAACAGGATGAAACAAGCTCCTGTCATTCACAGAAACACACAGGAACACAGGTGGACACACGCTTCACCTTATTTTGCATGTAACGAAAGTAAATACGCTGTCCTTTTAAAAGACACATTTTCTTTCATCCGCAGACACCATGAAAACGACAACATAAAATAAGACATACAGTTTCAAAAACACATCTCTCAGTCTCTCAAGCTAGTGTCTGTTGATAAACAGTCTGGAACATGAAGGCACAGCTGAAATGTGATGAAATTAGTGCTGGGCAATAAAACAATGACAATTATCATGATATTATTTTCCATAACAATGTATATTCGCTAAATATTCAATAAATGTTTGATTTAATTCATTTGAATCAATTTTTCAATTAAGATAATTATTTTGTTGAAGAAAAGGGACTAAAAGGATTTCTTAATTTTACTCATGCGTTTGGAAAGTGTTTGTCGTGTTCTGACCAAAAAGAATAGTTTAAAACCTCAATTAACCATCTGGTACCTTCAACTTATACTCAGGAGCAAAAATCAGCCTTTAAACTTGATAGAAACAACGATTTGACATTTATCGTGATGACATTTTTGCCTATATTGCCCAGCCCTAGATGAAATCAGATCAGAAAATTTTAAGTGTCACTTTGTCCATGTAAAAGCACATCAACAAACGTTATACACAAAGGTAAAACAAATTAAATGCCATTACCTTGTGTGCCTATTGGACCAAGTGTAGAATAAGGTTATTTTGGGGCTGTATGTCTTTCCTCTGCATCCTAACCATCCTATCCATCCAACCAAACTCTGGTCATGTGACCCATTAAACTCTACGTTAAAATAAAACCTACATAAAGAGAATAACATTTTTAACCAAACATTAATTTAAGGTTGTATATTTTAGACAAATGTTTTATCAATGTTACCCTTTAACATTAACATTATTAACGTTGAAATAATTTTAAATATTTTTTTTAATGGCTGTATGAACTCAAATAATCATAAATTTGTGACAAACATATAAAATGTCAATGTAACATTTTCCTGGAACAGTTACAAAAAGAGAAACAATTCTGCATATTTTTTTCTGCTAATGTCTCTGTATTACTTAATTAAAATACTTAATAAACATCGGTTTGGTCTCGCTCACTATCTCACTTTGCTCTTTGCACTGCAACAGATGGATATTTGGTTACATAAGTTTAAACATCAATAATACTAAACTAAATCCCTACCTCAATTGACAACATTACAACAAACACAAGAAGAAACAGATTTGCAATGATACAGTTGCTCCAGCTGATGCGTGCTATACTCGAGAGTTTAGAGTAGCACATCTAAAAGAAAACCTTCCTGAGGTGCAGTGTGCTCATAGAGGCTCCTTTGCTCCCACCAGTGCTGTCTGTCTGCTGATACTAATACTAAACAGCTCTGCTCTTAGGACAAAGGGTCCCTCTCATCAGAGAGGAAGACCCTGTTTAGGCTTTGCTTATATGTAGCATCCTTAACTTCTCATCAGTTTCAGTATCACTGGGAGGTGGTGGCCGTGTTGCTCTCTCTAACCCTCATGCTGACATACAGGAAGATCGGTTGTTCATCTACTCCTGCTTTCATTCACAATACCGTTATGGCAGAGGAATTTTGTGAATGTTTACCACGTTATGAATGATAATTTGTTGTAGATACAAACATAGGCAGTTTGGTATTGTGAACATTTCAGTGATTTTTAATTGTAATTTTAATAAAAATCTGCATTTAGTATACATAAATGAAAGGAAGTCGGTGTGGTTTGGTACTGTAGACATCAAGTATGATCTGCACCAGCAGTACAGTAAGTTACAGTTTGAGTGACTCACTAAAAGTCTCTATGCTCAAGCCCAAATATTAGGCAGCTCCAGCTCTGGCTGAAAGCCACACATCAGCGTTCCTCCTTGTTTCAGTTGCTTTTAGAAACAGCCTTTTATATAAGCGTTTATCTAATGGTCTGCCACTGAGGGGATGAAAAGGTTGCTTTGGGGACATGAAATCCTGTTGTGTCAAACCATTTAATCATCCTGAAATGCTTATATGCTGACTTTTATCACTTGTCAAAAAACCCATGTTTGTGAGTGATTAGAAACAGGACGTGCCAGTTTGTCCATATGAGAATTTCCCTTAAAACCAGCGCTCCAACCAATCTTCAGATAGAGCTAGGCAATAAAACAATGATAATAATCGTGATATAATTTAACAATATAACAAATGTTCAATAAATGATTAAATATATGATTTGATTTAATTCATTTGAATCACCAACAAATTAGCACCTATTTGTTCTTTTTAAGATATTTATTTTGTTGCGGATCAAAGATTTCTTACTTATGCATTTTTGCTCAAAATAGATTTTATCGTAATTGTTTTGGATTTTCTACCTCAGATTTTTTAAGTGATCCACTGTTTGGCATCAAGTGTTTGTTCTGACCATAAAGAATAGTTTAAAACCAAAATTAACCATCTGGTTTCTTCAACTTTCACTCAGGAACAAAAACCAGCCTTTAAACTCGAAAGAAATAATGATTTGACATTTATCGTGATAATTATCGATATCGAATGGTATGAAATTGTTTTATCTGGATAAGATTTTTGGCCATATCGCTCAGCCCTAAGCTGGTTGTCCAGACCAGGCTCCCTCTTCTTATTTTGCAGGCTTGAGTCATTTAGTTCTCTCCATTGCCAGTTTGTGAGAAGTGACGCAGAATGTCCCTTTTATAGCATAGACTCCAACACCTCACCAAGTCCATATGGACATTTGCTCACCTTTTAAGGAATCCAGTCTCTCTTAATGTCAGAGCCATTTAATGTTTCATACTATATATCTTTTATAATTAGAAGTGTGTGTGTGTGTGCTTTAATCCACATCTGACGTATGCTCCTTATCAGTAAATAGCACACAGAGCTGTTGCAACTACCTTCCTGTTTTATCTTTCACATGCAGTTTCAAATTGGTGAACTGTTAGAACTTCACTCTGAACATAGAGCTGGATTTGTTGTTCGAGCCTTTCAGATACAGAAATTTAAAAAAACAAAAATTGTGTGGGCTCTCATGTAAAGTATCTTACAGTACAAATGTGTGTGGGCCCATGACTAATTTGCATAGTGCAGGCTAGTGCAGTTTCACAATGTGATCTCCCATCATGCATAGACAAAAAAGGGGAAATTGCCACTGATGCTTAGAAGAGCTTTCTTTAAAGCTAACGGTAAACTGTGAGATTATCATTTTTTGTGTGCTATTTGCAGTCAAGGGCGTGGTCTCAGCTACAAATTTCAGAAGTTTACAACGGTGAGGTCTACACACACATTCACATACTTTTTAACATTACCACTTGATGTACTCGAGTTGTGTTGATGTGCAACAACCAGGGTGAAAAATCACATTGACTTCCTTACTAGCAATATCTATATAATATATTGAAGTTAGCTTTTTGGCTCATCTGCCAGTGGCAGGTAAACTGAGAAAAATCTACTGTTTTTTACCAGCCACTGTAGGGGGTGTGGCCTCATGGCTGCATAGCATGTGACGCAGGAGGTGAAGAGACAGAGACCAGAGTGAATTGCAGACAGTTTGATAGACTGACCACTGCTGAGTGTAGCAAGAACAGCATATTAGAGCTGGTAGTCAGCGCAAACCATCCATGAGGTGAGGTTTGTGTGAGAGTGGCGATACGTAGCCCTGCTGTTTATCATGTTAATGTTACATGGTACAGTTAACCAGTGTTTTGATATTTAGACTTGGCAACACCAGATATGAAATGTAGCCTACCTCAGAATCGCGATGAGATGATGACTCTAAATTATTACTCGTGGCTCAAATGCATAGATGCACATGTCACATCGTGAGCATGTATTTAAAACCAACCAGCCATATATGCAGTAACGTATATGCGGTAACTCATCCTATCATGAACTGTATTGTTGTTTGACCAGTTTTATAATAAAGTCAGCACTCTTCAGTGCTTGGCCTAGTCTATATTCTGCTCATTTTCTGTGTCAGAAAGCAGATCTAGAGGCAAAGCAGCAGGCATGTGGAGGCCGCAGTAGAGTCTGGCCATTGCCCTGAGCACTGTACACTCGTTCTCATTTCCTCCTTAAATAAATAAAGATTAACAGCCCTGCTAGCTGACAGAATTAGCTCCCATCAACAGATCTTTGAACCCTCCCTGTGTAGCATGATCTAAGATCCGCCTTTGCATCTCGCTGTTTCTACTGCTGTTGTCTACAGATTGAAAGCATTTGTTGTTTAAATTCTGTCCAGGTACTTAACTACTCTGTCAATATTATATTGCAGCCACTAATGAAATTGTACACCATAAAACTCTAATTTAAAGTCAACCCAGGAATTGAATGAGAGTTTGCTGATGGATTACCAATAGAGCAGAGGCTTTAGCCTCAGATACTGTCAGCTCACAAAAGAGAAAATGTAAACTATTACACACACACACTCTCAAAGAAATAGCATAAACATTAAATACTAAAACACTGAAAATTGGTAAAGAAGCTAGGAAATATTAGTACAGGAGTGCTAAAGAATGGTGAAAGGTATATTGGACTGATTAAACTGAATTGGCTCATCAGGCCACTGAATGCGAATATGTGACATTCACAAAGGTAAGAGTATTTTCCTACCACCCACCCACCAATCCTGCTGCCCAGACGTTTTCGGAGTCAGTTTGGGCTTTGAATCTGTGGTAAAGTTGTCTAGTCTGTCCCAACATCAGTGTGTCCGGGTATCTGCGTGTGCTTACCTTTTAATGCTACAGCTTAGCTGCTTTCACATCCTGTTTGATGTGTCTTCCAACCCCCAGTAATTTCCTGTGTCTCCTCAGCAAACTCCAGCAACACTACCGTGTGCACCTACAGTACTGAATTTACACAGAGGTGCACATCCCCAGTGATTTCTGACACAAGCTTTAGTGGTCACACTTGGAACAGAATTGTAGTCAAATGATTTGCATTCAACGAGAACACGCCGGTTTTTAAGTCACCCCGTGACGAACATATTGTTGTCCCTCTTGGGGAGTTGCGACATAGAAGAGGATGGAGCTTTCAGCTTCACTTCAACACTCTCCCTAGACCCCGATCCCTGCCGGATTAATGGCTCCCTCATCGCCTATTAGTGCTTAGGATATTGATTTCCCCTCGCTGTCCACTTGACCATTGAAGAGAGGAAGAGTTATATTGCCGCTGCCTTGTGTGATGCCTGAATGTTTTGAAAGACTCATAAGCCTTCATTAGTGTCTGAGCTCTAATCACAGATCGAAATTAGATTTTTCCTTCCCAAACCCTGGAAGATGAAGTCGGCAGCGGTTTTCTGCAGATTTTTTGACCGTCTGTGTAAAGCAGCAGTGCAGTATGTGAAGCTGTCAGTAAATCGCTGCTACGTTGGTCCTTGTGCAGTTTTTGTTACAGTTGAGACTCTCCCTACTTACACTGCCAGAGGCCTTGTAGGATCTCACTGGAGTCCAAGAGTCTGCGTGTGTTCAGTTCACATTTACATTGGAGCAGACAGTTTTCCAATTAAGTGCTGAATCTCTGGAGAGAAAGCTTAGATAAGTACATTTTTCTGACTCAGTTTTTTTCTCTTGTCGTTCTTTTGTCCAATTCAAACAGTGTCACCTTGTTGAAGTAAGAAAAACTTTTCTAGACACTTTTCTATGGAGTATAGCCTTAGGACAGCATGGCCAACAATTAATGTAGATATTAAAGGAATTAATCAGTCAGGATAGAGTGCATGGCATTTCAGGTGTTGCTTTTGTTGTTTACACACCCTGGATTTGTAAATGGATTTTCAATAATACAACAGTAGTAGTCAAAAAGATCATCAAGGTTTTATATGTTAGGCGCTTATGACTTCTACTCACGCCAAAGTTGAAATCGTCTCTTAAATTGACTCTCTTACACTCTCGTTCTATTTTCGTGTCCTTGTTTGCTCACCGCTTCCTAGAGGAGGGTGCAGCCTGTAGACCTTATGCAAAGGGTAGCAGCAGTATAGGCCTATGGCAGAGCACTTTGGGAGTATGTGGTTTTGACATGTACAGTATGCAATTTATATACTCATTCACTACTTCCTATATAATAGCCTCAGAACTGGTTTATTATACTGTGAGCAGTGAATTGGCATGTGACTTTATCGTTAGCAGTAGTGTACATGTTGATTCAACACTACTTCTTTTTTTTTTTTAACAATATTTTTATTTGGGTTATTCAATTATAACAAAAACTACATGTTTAATAAATCGGTCAGTCTTGGCAGCAAGTACAAAATACCATCAAATGAATAGACAAGTACATAAAAACGTACAGAAAAATCTTAAAATTAATGTACAGAAATCTTGACGATCACATGGGCTATTAGACTTTTTAATCTTATTCCAGTTGCCTCGCCCCCACCCTAGTCTTTGGCTTTATTGATCATTACCAACATTTTGTTTCAAAAACTCCATAATGCTCCGACAGATATTTTCAGAAACTCACAGCTTTCCTATTGTAAGGTATGTTAGTTTTTCCACTGCAACACATGTTGATACACTTTCTACCACTTTACATTTTTCATAATCAGTGAAAGAGTCTTCCACTAACATTGTTACATTTGAAGTATGTGTTTGGTGTATTGGGATTAAAGTCATGTAGTTTTGATGGTGTTACATATGTTCTTAAAATCCAATTGTATTGTAGCAGCTTAAGCCACGTGTTTGAGCCTTCTTGTGTACTTCATGCCCATTCATCTCCTCTTCTGAGGTTTCCTCCTGTTAATCGAGTTTATAAGTTTATCCTCTAAAGACTCCGGTCTGTAAACATTTTCTACAGCAGCGGACCTGCCCGCTACCAACAGCGTGTTTCACTGTAATGTCTTCCATCTTTGAGAGAGGTGGCTGAGTAAGTGAGTGGTTTTGAGGTGGCTTGACCCAAGCTGCAGGTTCTTCTGGCTAGAAGCACATGGTTGATGTCAGCCGTGCTGCCTGATAATCACAGCGCTGGTTGGGGAGTTTTTAACCTTTTTTGAACTTAAACCAAATCATATCAGTAACTTTCAACTCAAACATGGTTGCCTTAGATACAGTTGACCAAATTAAGAGATGTTTTGATAGGTGCTTCCCTTTAACTCCTTTCTAATCATGTAAAGATGACTAGTGTACGTATGCCTTAAGGATGTAGGCACTATAGACACACTCTAATTCTGTAATCCAGCACAGGCCAGCTGTGTGGCTCATCTAAAACAGGAATTAGGACAGCCCGGGTCTTTTTGATCACCACCCCTGGACACAAACATCCCAATAGATGTCACTCAGACTAACTCAATTTCATCTCTGCGTCTTTGATGTGGTAAAGGCATTTAGCTAGCCAGCTACCGCAGATGGAGGACGGTGCACTCCACAGAATAAAACATAGCCACTTTGGCTGCTCTGAAAAAGAGATGCCCTCATTTTATGTAATTTGCCCCTGAGGAGTTTTCCTAAGATGATCACAAGGAGTGTGATTCTTCAAAGTGGTCCTTTGTCTTCTTCATTTGCTCTCTTTCTCTCTCTTGCTATTCATCCCTCTTGATCTGTCTTCTGTCCCTTTTTTTTTTTTTTTGCTGCTTTTTCTGCTTGCTCCCTCTGACTCTTTTCTCGCTGCCCTTCGTCTGAGTGTTGAGTCAGAGAGCTGTAATTAGATCTCACTCCTTCTCATCTCCACGCCACTCCCTCCTGATGTGCCATAAAGTCACTGACAGCTGTATTTAAACCACACATTATCATTCTCTCGCTTTTCTCGCTACTCAGCTTTAGTTCCTATAAATACATGACCATAGTGACATATAATCCCGGACATAACAGAAGGTGATGGATCATCAACCTTTGGCTTCCACTGATTTTTGGATTGAGTGCCTCTGGTGTATGGTTGGTCAGTTTCTTCAACAACAGCTGGTAAAGCTCCATTCTTAATGCGACATAACTGCAACAGTTGTTCTTAAGTGCACACAATTTGCCTGTAAACAGATTGTGTGTTTTTTCTTTTCTTTTTTTTTTTTCCTTTCTTTTAAAGCTCAAGTCATTAGAGGCTACTGCCAAAATAGACTGCATTGAGAATTCAAGCTGTGATGAACAACATCAGCTGCCTGAGTCAAATTGATGTTGAGAAGGAGTGGGGCTAAATCAAAATGCTTCCTTCCACATCAGTTATCACAATTGGATTGTTAATTAGAGTTTACCATCCATCTGGTTTGGCTGGTGGGTACTTTGTATTTTCAGGCATTTTGACTTGCATGAGTCTTTTTTTTTTTTACCACAGTATAACTGATAGCTTGTTGTCTATTGTATCCCCCACCACTGACTTTTGTATCCTGGGCACATTAGTCCAAACGATGGTGAAGACTTGATACAGTCTTTTCAACTTTCCCAGTTTTTCTCTTCTTTCTAAATGAAAAGTCTCTTATTGTCTTACTCTTGTTGAAATGAAATTTGCAGCCCGTGTAAACTTGCTACTCAGCCTTCTACTGTTGTAAGCACATACCAGTGATTCTTAACCAATCTAGACGACTGTGGGTCTCAAAAATATGTGGTTTTTAATGCTTATACTGAATGTTTCTTTCTTGAAAAAAATCCAAAAATATAAAGTTCACCATTCAGCGTGTGTATGCCTACAGCTGTGGAGGTGTTGTTTTATTACCTCAAGTTTAAGATACCACTTCAGTATGAGAGTTTCTGCACTTGCAAGCTACAGTGAAGCCACAATCAGCCTCTTCTGCTGGTTTATCCCCTGGGTCGGGGGTGTAAAGTGTGTTTGAAGCCACAGTCTCTGCTCATATGATGTGGGGGAGGGGGGGTCTCCCCATGTGGTAACAGCCTCAAGCATTATTTAGATTACGAGAGTGTTACAAGCCTTTATTTACTGGAATCCATGTAATCTCTTAGTCTGTGTCTTTCTGCATCAGGGTGGCACTCACTGCCTCCCCGTTCCAAGTCTGCAGCTTCCCTGCTGTGAGCAATCAAGGTCAAACTTATTTGGACTGCTTTTATGTTGTTTTTTCTGGAGCTGTTTTGCTAAACAAAGCAAAAAGTTCACTAGTGTGGGTCTTCAAGCCATGCTACCTACTTTATTATTATTATTATTATTATTTTTTTAAAAGACTCTATCCCACAGTCCCTGCATACTCTCCTACATATACTGTACTGTGGGGGTGAATCAGTTTGTCCCCTGTGTAAGATCTGGTGTTACCACAGGAGTCACTTCTGCTGCCAGTATGCGAAATGCACACAGTTGGCATTGACCAACACACCGTGAGCCGTGATTTCCTGTCGGGCGGTGTGAAGCGACGTGAAGGGGGCGGGGCCGGCGACGCGAAGGCAACGCGAAGGAATTCGCGTGAGTTGAATATTTTCAACTCAAGCGAAGAAGTCATATGACGCAGAGTCGCGATAGCCTATCAGTGTTGAGATTGTCTGTACGTCACTGAGGCTTCAGAGCGTTGTGTGGAGAGGACCAGGCAGAGCGGGGGATGGAAAATCTGCTGGCCGGCTGAGAGCTGCTAAACTTGGGGGAGAAGAGCAGGTAGCAGCACTGCAACCATTGGACAAATAAACACTTGTAGACGGTCTGGATTCTGGTCTGACAACTACGCTGTTTACTCGCGGGAGGAGCTCGGAGTTAACTGCTTTTATTAAATTAGCTTTTTACTTTAGTTTTTGGGATTTCAACGTTGATTTATCTTCACTGGAGCTTCTCAGCAGCTAGCTTCCGTGCACATCCGGTTACGGTGTTGTTGTTAGCGTCGTTAGCTCTGTCGGACTACGACTTCATATTTGTATATAAACCGGATAAAACTGGACAATACTGGGAGAAAAGAAAGCGAGGAGGTTGAACTACCTGATTGAGTTCAGAAAACATGTCTGTAACTTTATTCCAGCTATTATTGTACTTAACTGTGACCAAGTTAGCATAGCATAGCCCTGATTGATCCAAACTCCATTCAGAAAACAAACATTTTAGAAGTTGTTGTCCTGCTGTCTTGCTGGCAGACCTGACAAAGCATGAATTCACATGTTTAACAAATCTGCATCATGTTGTAGTTATTTCGGCATCAGTTTAATCCATTTATTGCTATTTAATCACAGCAAAATGTTTACTTTGGGTTCATACAGGTGTAGTAAAGGCGAGTTGTTTATTCACGTTATGGCGTTAAAATCGCCTTCTCGCATTGTGTGTGAACACTTGCAGCGAATGTACTCTGGCGAGGAAAGCGTCGTGAGGCGAAAATTCGCGGTTGGTCTGAATGCATCATTACAGTTGTAGAAAGAACGCCTCTCTACCTCGTTCTCCATTCTTTCTTTAGCTTTTTGGCTAACAGCTGACTTGAACAACATAAGGTCCAGTGCGGCTGACCTTTTTATATTAATTTGCAAATGAAACACAAACAAACAGATGCAACTTATTGAGTCAACAAACAATGCGAAATCTACGTTGATTGCAGTGGTTGACTACAGTCTTCTGACCGGCTACCAAAGCGATTTGGCCCTCTGACTGCGTGCGCATACAGTAAGTTAGCCAAGCGTTGTTTTGCGTGCAGGTGAAAATTATTAGTTGCATTAATATGAAAGATCCTGTGAAATTTTAGCACGGCGCTCATTCACTCAGCAACGCCTGTGCATCAAATATAGTGGGAACTAGCTCGCCACAGACTGTCCGGTCACTTTGCGTTCCGAACATTAGATTATGAGTTAACATTTAGAATTTATTTTTTTTTCTATTCAGAATTGTCCACGTCTGCAACCTGATGCATCTAAGAATAGATGTTTCCCCACCCCTAGGATTGACCAAGCCACCACCTCCACGGAGTCACCACAGCATCTTTTCAAGGGTGTATAATGCTACAACTGATTTAATGAGACACAAATTAGACTGTGTGATAAATAGTATTTCACTACAGTTTCCACTACTGTTGATTCCAGTAGCAGCCATCTTGGATTTTGAGGTCTGGGTAGGTGATGTTCTCCCGACTTTCTGAGTCGTAAATCGTCTTAAAGGGGCTTTCCCATTGAAATTTCCAACTTCCCATGTCAAATGGAACGCACCGTTATAGGGCTGAAACGATTTATCGACTAAATTGATTACTAAAATGCATAGATGCCAATTCTTTGCATCGAAGCTTCATTCAATCCACATAATTATATAGCACACTGTTTTGCACAGGCATTTATTACCGTCACACATTGCGCTTACGCTATGAACATGACGCGATTATGATGGAGCTGTTTGCAAAGTGGAGGAAGAGAGAGAAAATAGCGAGGGACAAAGAAGAAAGTGTCGAGAGTATGGGATTATTTCAAGCTAAAGAAAACAACAACTCTGTAATGTTGCCATCTGTTCACTGTAAAACGAAACTTATGTCGCCTCGGCAACAGCACAACGGCGCTTGATCAGAAAGCACCCAGTGTTCTGCCAGCAGACCACAGACAAGCTAACAGCAACTTTAGCATTTAACTGAAATCATGATTGATTGTTGAGTTGAAGCCAAAGTAAGCCGCAGTCCTCAGCTGAAAATGTCCACATGCGTTGTTTGTTCTCCTTTTTGGGCCGTGAGTTGTAACATCAGTCATGAATTAACTGGGTGTCGGGGAGCTGCACCTTTTAACTCACCTGCAGCTCTCTCTGTAGCTCAAACAGTCCCTGCTTACCTGCGTGTGCTAATCCATCCTTCCACCCATATTCTTCAGGGTGTCCGCGGGGTCTTAAAAGGTAATGATTCAATTTTGCGGTTAAAAAGTCTTAATCGCGTTTAACAAGGTATTAAATGTTGAATATATTTTTTTCTATGTGAAAATCCTGTTTGTCCAACAGTTTGTTTGCTAAAGTGTAGGTGAACGTATTTATTTATAATGCGTAGCCAAAAATACTAGACAGGCAGTGCGTAGCGACTGTGTGATTCGTTTCTGTAACGTTAGGCGCAGGGATCTACTGAGCGCCTATTTCACTCTTAAACGCTCCAAAAAATAGATCCGTGCGAACCGGAAAATGATTTACGAGTACAACCGACCGTAACCTCCCACCCCACCTGACCCTCAATGCTAATCGTCCATAACATAGTCGGAGTGGCGATCAGTAGTAACGGGATTAACCTGGTTGGCTGGTCGCTCTGTGGCCACTTTGAACAGCCCCGTTCCTGAAAAACAAGAGCGAGATGCGCCGCAAGCTGAATCGGTAAGACAGAAGACAACAGGGAAAATCCAAGGAGCGTGTGTGTTTGGCTAACGTTTGGCTATTTAGCTAAATCTCTGCCTTTTATTGAAACACGTTGAACTTCTCATAAAGCCGATGCTCTTGTTAATGTCACTTTTTCTGAACAGATCAATCACAGTCTGGATGGAGAGGGATTCAAAAAAAAAAAAAAAAAAAAGTTTGCTGTGCTGCAACAAACGTAATAACTCAGTTCTCCATAAATGGTTATGATTATTGACGAGTTAGTAGCCTGCCTCAAATCAAGGTTGGAGACTATCATGTAGCCTAGAGCATTTTTCTTGCACAAAGTTAATGAATAAAAAAAACAACCCCAAACTGAAACAGCTGTAATTTGAATTAATATTACACTAGTGGTAAGTTATATATTATTATATGAAATTATATTGAACATAATGAATATATTAATATCAAACTTACAGTTTACTATTAAGTTAACAATGTACTTTTAACTTAATGTTATATTATACTAATACAGTCATTTAGAATAGTTCCTCCTCCAGGTTGTGCCTGTGCTACACCACCTACACTACTTACATTATTCATCACTCAGTTTATTCTCTTCATCTTTGTTCCTTCCTGCCCTATTTGAATTTTGTTGTATTGATCAAGTGGTCGATGAAAGTTATCACACATATCATTGCAGGCAAGCTTACATTATCTAGTTTAAACCAACTAAAACACAAAATTACACTGTCACATGATTTGCTGTAATAGCCTATGTAAGACAGTTGCTTTTCGCAGGAAATCTGACCAGTCCTTCACATAGAAAACCTTTGGCCTATACAGGCTGTTATAGGCAACTGAGAAAGTTGGTGAATGCCTCAGTTTTTAGGTGGCGTTACAACCTGATGACATATAGGCAATAAATATGTTATAAAAATATTTAAATTCCTTTTAAAAACTCAAAAATATCCCTTTTATAGGTGTGTGGCTGATTTAATCGGTTACAGCTCAAAGTGGCGCGGCAGTCTTGAAATATGTTGAAAAAGTCTTAAAAAGGTTTTCTGATTTTTACTTCAGGATTCCTGTATATACCCTGATTCTTTGTCTTTATAAATGCCATCTTTATAATAACAAACAACAGCTGTTTCATGTGCAGGACCGCCCATTTCACATGTGTTTTCTTGACAAAATGTGGTTTGGTGACACAGCCGCTGTCAGCTCGTGTAGTGTGTGACCCCCAGTCACTGATCAGTCACGTAGTGTGAACGCCACAACGACTTCAAGACTCCCATCAAAAGACGGAAAGTTGTGTAGTCTGAACAGCACGGCCATCCGCCGACCCTGAAGGTCGTGTAGCCTTTAATATAACTTGTATAGCACTCGGGTGATGTTTGTGTTTGTAAAGCAGCTGTCTGGTTGTTGGTCTGTTGATTTTGTTGGGCTGATGTTTGCTGTATGACGCACTTTGAATTTCCGAAAGGACCAATAATGAATGAATTGTTGAAATAATCTATAGAGGCTTTGAGTACTAAAATCATCGTTCGCTGCAGCCCTACACCATTATCTACGGATTCTGAAGTCGTCGGACACCTCTTTCATTCTTAGACAGAAATAGGTTTCGTGTGGTCGTGAATTTGTTAGATTTGTACAATTTAAGTGGACTTTTGTCTTAGTTCTCATTTTTTCTTAGTGTCTGCACATGAACTGAGCGAGAAGTGTTGCTGCTGTTAAAAAGAACCACTTCCTTATCTGATCTTTCTAAATTTGGGGAATAATGATTGATATTGTATTGTGTGCTGCTTTAGGTCTGTGATGTGCTTTTTGGGTTCCTTTAAAATGTTTACTTCCTCTAAACTTTAGTCCACTGGCTCTTCTCTAAATTATTTTTTTTTTTTTCCGCCTTTTTCCACTTTATTTAATAGGACAGTAGAGAGAGAGACAAGAAAGGCGGGGGAGAGAAAGGGGGATGACACGCGGCAAAGGGCCCGGGCTGGATTCTGGGTCTAATCTCTCACTAGAGACTTTGACTTTGCATATTACGCAGGTACACTGTCAGTTCCTGTGGTCTGATTTGATAACCTTTCTGTGTTTGATGTTGTCACTGACAATAGACAGCAGAAGGGGCTCTATCAACTGGTCTATTGGTGGCAGACCTAACAGGCTTTGGCCTCTGAGGTTCTGATGAAGCTTTAGCTTGTCTATCTTTCTATTTGGCTGACCAGCCGCACGCTCAGATTAACTCGCACTCCAGAGTAATCCCTGCTCCATGTGGACTGTGCAGACGTGGTTTATTTAGCATCTTGTTTTTTCTGCCCCCACCATCTCCCTATGTGTACCTCAGTATCATGTTGGGCAATGCTTAGCAAGTCAGTCCTATGTACATATTATGCAATAACAACATCTCGAGCATGGCTCTTTCTTTTATCCACTCACTTAGTGTTATACAAAGGATTTTCTTTGTGTGGTTCAGGTTTAGTTGGCCGGGAAAGGGAAAGTAAGGATTTCAGTCTAATCTCACTATGGCCATCTCTTAACACCTCGTCCGAATCAAAGCAGAGAGCCAGGGAAAAATCCATGTTTGCTTGGTTTGGGTGTAAACAGTGAACATGGGTTAAAAATAACACTAGGCTTACTTTATGAGCCCTACAGAAACCCTGCGTAGACCCAAAAATACATTGTGACAGCAACTTCTGTCCTTTACGGGCATCATTTCTATTCATCTGAATAAAAAAAATACTTAAACATGATCATAGAATGTAACTCAGCAAGTTACACTTTTCATTAGATGACAAAAAAGAAAAGAAATCCTATTATTTTGCATCAGTGTCTCCACATCGACTTAAATAAATCTCTTGGGTAAAGACACCGTAGCCTGGGAAGATGATTAACGGCAACCCTGTTTATCAGATGGATTTACATTTTCATTTTACAGAGATGTATTGAATTATTAGTTGCGGACCTCTGTCTCTTGTGAATGACAGCTACTCGTGGTTAATGTCACACATGGGTGTGTTGGTGGAGTATGCGAGAGAGGGAGAAAGGAGGGGGGAGTCTACGGTGGCAGCTGTGGAGGAGATAATCCCTGGCCTGGGCCTTAGCCTCTCAAATAGAAACTCCTACAACTATTGTGGCTCAATCAGATTAAAAAGACAAAAAAGTCTTCAGAGGGAGGGGAGGGAATGCACGTCATTCACAGAAGTGCAATAGGACAGCGCTGGCTCGGCTTGCAAAACAGACAGAGCTCAGTCAGACACAATGCTGCGGTTGTCTCCTCTCTGTATGGTTCAAAAAACTGCCAGCCAAGCAAATATTTTATTTCTGCTTTTCCTCACGGGCTGCCATTCTTTCAGTGCTGAGAGCCACCAGATAGACCCGCAAGCATTTAAGTTCAAATGTCACTCCAAAGGCATGTCGAAGCCAACCATTTTCTCACTGGGCTGTTTTTGATATCGCTTCTGAGCACAAAGTTTTTCCCTGGAAACAGTCACTATTTTGATATCCAGGCTGGAGGTCTTATGCAATAGTGAGACATTAGCTTTCTTACCAAAAGTTATATGAGAAGATAAATACC
The DNA here is from genome assembly GCF_021292245.1 of Micropterus dolomieu. Lineage (NCBI taxonomy): Eukaryota > Metazoa > Chordata > Actinopteri > Centrarchiformes > Centrarchidae > Micropterus > Micropterus dolomieu. The sequence goes on from NC_060151.1 coordinate 8,101,596, forward strand.
ACTCTGATGTCTGTACGGTAAATATGAAGCTACTTTTAGCTTAGCTTTGTGCAATGACTGAAACAAGAGGAAGCAGCGAGGCAGGCACAGTCATTTCCTGGAGTCACCGCTCCAGCTGCTCTGAGCTAAGACATAGCCCGGTAGATAACCCACCTTAGATCAGTGGTTTGATGTTTTTGCGCAGACTAAACAAACGAGATATAGCGTGTTAATTAGTGAGCTTTAGAGATGCTGGTGGTCAGATAGTTACCGCTGGACAGAGCCAGACTAGCTGTTTCCTCCCAATTCCAGTCTTTATGCAAAACCATGGTACAGCTGCTAGCATTAGCCTTATATTTAATGGACAGACGCAAGAGTGGGATCAATCTTCTCAGCTAACTCTCCACCAGAAAGCGAATAAGAATATTTCTTAAAATGTTGAACTCTTCCTTCTAAAATGGAAAATGGTTTGATCTGCCACTTACAGAAACACCTTTCACTGGCAAGCTAGTTATTCTGATGTAGAGCTGGGCAATAAAACAAAAATCATAATTATTGCAATAGTGGTGCAGACATTAGACACTGTGCTAGAAGAAATCACTAAAGGTGATTCCACTGCAGTAGTGATGATAATAATAAAAAGATAAGATGGTTCCCTTTACTCTGGATGACCAGAATGTGTTTTGCGCTCACCACAGCAATTCTGACACAGCTGTGTCTGTGGTTGCAATATTACCAATTAAGGTCAGTAGAGCTTGGTTGACCGTGTTTGAGAGGCTGTCATGCCCAACCCTGTGACGTCATATTTGTAGGAAGTGAGGGGAGTTTCTCTGTCACTGATTGCAGCCACCTATTTTGATTGAATCTGATCAGTCAGTTGTTTCTCACATTATCTTTGTTTGTTGTGTTTTACCAATTGTAGTCGGACCGTTAAGTTTATATACAATTGAATACTCATTTCACGTTCTGGTTATTGAACCACATGCTTTGACGATTTCTGTTTATCTGCTAAATTAGTTTGTACAAATCTAACATCTCCATTTCAGAAAGGCTTAACATATCAAGATAGTCAGATTGGTAGTTTTGCTTGGATGTCAGCTGAGTTTTGCTGTACGCTGTAATATTGCAGGTTTCCATACAGAATGAAGCAAGAAACATTTTCAGTAGCTCTAATAAATTAATTTAGTACTCAAATGAAATTTATAGGGAGATAACCCTGGTACAAACAGCGGCTTGTTTTTGAATCTCGTGAAAAAATCACGTAAGCATCTTAGCAAGTCACATAAGTATAGGGTGCAGTGGACTGCAGCACATTCTCTATTATTCACATTGATTGTAGACTGTGAAGTAATTATTTAAGGTTACTCAAGTTCACGAGCACTGGTCTCGTTCTCAACAATGATAAGATGCATTGTAATGAGACTTATGATTCATCTGTGATATAATTTAACAGTGAACAGCAAGAGAGATGAGGCTGCTCTGTTTTAGGAGTATTGTATTAATGATTTATGAGTCCTTTCATTTGACTTTATTTGACCATGATGGGTTTGCTAAAAAAAACTCTAAATGTCTTCCTGCTGAAAAAAATGTAATGTACAGGTCATCTACTTCACAGTGTACTTACTAAATAAATTGTAAAAAAGTAATTCATACAGTTAAGAAAGTTGCTCTTTTTGTTCGCTTTCCCTGGAGGGAGGTCAGAGTCGGGGTCAACTGAACGGCAATGCTGGAGCTGTAAGTTTTTAAGGGCACTTCAGCAGAGTGGACGCATGCCAACAAGTGGGCTTGAGCCTGGGTGGCGACGATGAAGCATTGTCTCTCTGACTGCTTGGCAACTCTTCTACTCACAATACTGTAGAAGAGCATTTGTACTCCTACAGTGTTTGTTGCTTTTATGCTTGATATAAAGTATATCAGCTGTGTTGTGCATTCCCATATATGGAGAGTGTGTGTTTTGTTGGTGGAGAGTAAAAGGGAGTTTGGAGTTCACAGTATTGTTAAGACATGTTAAGACCCTGACACACAGTGGTCATTGGGTAAGTCAGTGGGCGGCTGCTGCCAATAATGACATGCAGTCTTTGCAACGCGTGTATTTGGCGTGTTGGCATGAGTCTTCCCTTCGGCAGTTCAGCTGATGGATGTTGAATCTGTGGAGGCAGTCGTGAAAGCAAGATGACTGACTGACTGACAAACGAGGTATGAACCGAACTGTGAATTTGGTGTATTGTTACACCCCTAATGCTAACAGACCAGTTACACATCAACATGCTAGCATTATCATGCTTAGTACAGCCTCACAGAGCTGCTAGTATGACTCTAGATATTGTTATCCTTTTATAAGCAATAGACCACGAGCTGACAGTGCCAGTGCAAATGTGAGCAGAGAACTGCATGCTGGCAGTCAGCTGGCCTCAAGGCCGTGCAGTGTTGGCTCAGTCTTCCTTTGTAGGCGCTAGTTCTTAAAGGTCGGTTTGGTGTGTCAACATACAGCCCAGAGGCGAAGGCCCTTTGTTTGAGTCTTGGTTCAGACAGCGCCACATTGACTAGCGTGTGCATATTCACCCTGTGTGGCCCACATCACAGATGTACCCCAATATCTGTAAGTCCACTGTGTTAAACATACACAAAGACCCCCTCCCTTTCAGCCTACTTGCGTTTTTGGTCCAAGGCCACTCCCTGAACCAGTAATGCTGGTCTTGTGCAGGCTTAGCAGCTGGGGTATGCCAGTGACAGCTGGCATTCTGCAGGTTCACTGGAGCAAAGAGACCCAGGCCACTCACACTACACAGGCCCCAGTTGGACAGCTGTCTTGGGCTGGGTTAGTGGGAAATTATGAATTTAAGGGGAAAGGAAGAGGGAGGCAGAGAAGAGAATTGTGATTCAGAAAATCTAGGGTTAGAACATTAGTCTAATATGCACCGAGGATTGTGAACTGTGTTTTTATTTGTTTGTTTTTTTTTCTTTGAATTATGCCGATGAGTTGTGATCAAAGCAAGTGAAATGGCTTTTCACAAACTTGACTTGTGTAATTCTTCAAGTAAAACAGAGTCATTATTCAATATAGCATTTTGTCTGTCTTGATGAGAGGGGGGAACTTAACGCTAGCTTAATGCTAATTAATGCTTAATGCTAATGATTTACTTCAAGCTGGTCTTGAACTGGACAAGTGTTTCACGTAGTTTTTTGTTGCTTTTAACACTTTATACCCTGCTGGTCTGTTGTGGCCATGAATTAGGTTGAGATCATCAAATGGCCGTGGACTGCTTTTTTGCAACATCCTTCACATGAAGGCTGCGTGACGCAACGCTGCTGCTTAGTTTTCCTCAGAATGTCTAGATATGGCTGAACTGCAATAAGGATTTGACTGAAGCCTTAGTAATGTTTTTGCTCCTTTGTGTTAATTTGTTCTTTTGCTTTTCTTGAGAAACTGACAACCAGACTATAAATGGTTTAAGTAGAAATGAATGCTCTGCAGAGTTTTAAAATGGCTTCAAATAATCCACACATACTGAGTGACATGGCATTCACTCGAGAGAGACATTTTTAAATCACAACTCAGGGGAAAGAGATAAAGTTATGGCATTTCAAGTTATGAATGGAACAGCGCTCCTGGGCACCTTTTTAGATGGATCAGCTGCTGCAGCGTGAAGGTTAATTTCTTTCAGCACGACCACACCCTTGCAAGCACACATACACAAAGAGGCTCATGAGTATTGACTAGGAGAAACAGTGACGCACCAACACCTGCACTGCAGCCATGCTTTGTCAGACATGAGTGCCCTCACAGCTGTCTGTGTCACTGTGGTGTACTGCTAAATTGCTCTCTGTGGCTAAAGTAGCTGCAGGTCACATACATACAGGGAGGAGCTATCTTTTCAAGTGTTTGAAATTAATTTGTTAGATTGTGTATTTGCCCGCTGCTCTCCTCTGCTGTTAGTACCAATATTTACCAAGCATTTCTCTAACATGCAGTGCTTCCACCTCCTGAAGTCACAGGAAATGAAATGGCTTAAAGCCGAATTTAGGAGGATGGTTGCTTTCCCTTGTTGATGTTTGTTGCTCTAACAAAACCTCTATCCCTCTTTTTTGTCAACACCAGGTATTAAATGAAGAGTGTGATCAGAACTGGTACAAGGCAGAGCTAAATGGAAAAGACGGCTTCATCCCCAAGAATTACATAGAGATGAAAGCTCACCCGTAAGTATTGTGCAAAGCAAGCTTCTCAAATGTCAGTTTTTAAGGAGTCTTTATGTATCTGTGAAAATGTGACAATCTGACTTCCTGTCATCTGTCTATTTGAGAAAACCACATTTTTACCAGGGCCATAAACGCAACAGCAGGTCGACAGGTCGCATGTAAGTGGGTCGCTCTACGTTGGGTAAAGCTAAGGAAGCTTCTGACCGGCGGGTGATCGGAGCTGTCTGCCTGAAGTTTGGTTCTCCGCCTAATTTTATAATTAATTGAGGTGTACAGTCAGGTTAGGTAATGCGTTGGTGCCAGTGGCACCAATTTGCAGTGGAGGAACACGTGAATAAACGTGGTGATATCTGATGTAACGTGGACCCGTTTTCTCTTTCGGAGCTGCGACCGACTGACTGACGCTTTATTCACATGTGTTCCTCGCACTGTAAATCTTATTTCTTTTACAGATTTAGAGGTGTTTGAGTGGAACAATTTTGCATTGAACTAAGTTACTTTTATCATCATCTTTTTGGTGCTGGAGTGAGCTCTTGTTGGATGTTTTTTTCCACTTCCTTGTTGTAAAAAGAGCTGAACTTTCCCAAGAGTATTTTGTTTATTGCTGATTGATTTGTTCACTGTTTGATTTATTGTTTCTTGAACCAGACCTGCTTTTGTTAAAATATTTCTTGATGGAAACCAAAATTGATTTATGTGTGTGGGATTTTATTCATGTTTTCCTAAAATGTGTTATTTTGTTTTGAAGGTGTATATACTGCCGTCTTATGCCGTGTCAGGTTGCGCCCAAGTAAAAATTAAATATCTAAAGTTGTTGTATTAAAAAACCACCATGTTATACAACAGAGATAATTTCAATATATGAAAAAAAAAAATATGTTTTTTCTTTTCTAACTTTACTAAAAAATGAACTTGGGCAGGTTGAGTAGGCTTGAACTACAGCTGCTCTGTGAGACTTAATTGTATTGTATA
>NC_060151.1:8106763-8170699 GCF_021292245.1 Micropterus dolomieu
GGGGGGGGGGGGGGGGGGTTTGTTTGTTTGTGTTTTGAACCACTTCAGAGAACACTTGGCAGGATCCTTAGAGGACATTACCTCTGGACCTGCGTTCAGTGCCAGATTAGCTCTCTGTTTATTAATGTGCTCGAGGCCTCTTACGCTTAATTGAATATTGACCTTATTGCATCATTACTGGGTTACTATCAGATGCACCTTTTTTTTCTGTGTAAGGGGGGAGGACGTCATTGTATTCATAACAGTACTCAAGTGTTGACATAGTGATGGAGGATTTTTATTTAGTGCAGTGTTTTATGCCAAAAAATATAGTAAATACACAAAGGTAGTTAATCATCTCATTATTAAAAAATAATAATATAATCATTCTTAATAAATATTATGAGAAAAATCAGATGCTTTTATTCAGCCTGAATTAATTATCCAAAACGTAAACACACAAAATCAATACTGAGTTGTTAAACGTTCGCAGTATGTAGACATATGTAAAAATTGTGGATTTTTTTTATTTGATCGACCATGTGACATGTTTGAATATTTATTTGTCAGTATATTCCAGCCCATATTCTCATCAGATTCCATGAGATTTGTGAGGTAAATTTCACCCCTCAAACCGCTCATTACTTTATTATTGCTTTCTCATCAGGGGGTTAGGATGAATCTTTTTTTTTTCCTGCCACTCATCCCGACCACATCAAAGAGAGCAGAGTGCCGTTTAGCAGGCTGTGTATGTGCAGGACCTGATATTTCTACACAAGAGAGGAACTGGCTTGGCACTTCTGTAATGAAGTAGGGCATTGTGTTGAACAAATGATTTAAAAAAAAATATTTAACGTAAAATGCTTAGTCTCCTCTGCTCGGTTGTTTTGTAAGGAGCGCTGCTTTGTGTATTTGCTCTCCATAAGTTGACCGATTAATTGTTTTGTTTGCTTTCTCATGCGCAAGTTAACACGGAAGCAGAGTTTTAAAAGAACATTGAGCAGTATTCTGCGGGGGCTGTTAATACTCAACACTAAAGTAAATATAATACAGCTTTTACTGTGAAATAGCCAGCAGGCCAAATTTCCCAGACTAGATCCCAGATGAAACCCAAATCACAGACTACAGGCTGACAGAGGTTGTCTAATGTCTCATGTTCTTGTTCATAATGTCTCCATTATGTGTTACGTTGTGTAAGTGTTGCCACATCCTAGGACGTCATCAGATGTTTTTAATGACATTTTCCTTAACTTTTCCCCTATTGTTCCCACTACACTGTGATCCAGTATAGTGCAGAGCATGGGAATTAGATTTCCATGAAATAGTTTTGCACCTTGTTTCTGTGTAGAATGTAGGTTTACTGTAATTGTTTGATTGAAGAAAACAAACGTGCGATTCATCTGCACACCCAACGTCATCTATGACCATAATGTGCGTTAGCGTGTCGCAATGAAGTGCTGCACTCGGTCTAAACTGGAAAAACCTGCAACATCTGGAGTTTTGGAGTATTTTAGACAGACACCTAACAACATGGTGCTCTGTAAGCTATGCAAATTAGAAATGGTTTGTCACAGCAACACAACCGCTTTGCATGACCGCTACGTACAAACAAGTGAAGGGAAAGCTTCTCGGAGTTCTTTGTCAACACAACAGCAACACGGCACTGCAAATCCTGTTTACTTTGTGTCGCTACACAAGCTCAAAATATCCGGATCTCAACACGAGGAAGGTGTTTCTGTTAGAAGTAATCACAAATGATTTTCTGAATGCTTCTTCATCGACCCCGGGGTAACAGTAATTTCTGCATTGCTGCTGTCATGGTAACGTAACATTACATCATGTGTCCTCTAACGGACGGACGTTTTACATTTCCTGTTTACTTTAACGGCCGTGTATGAGTGAGAAAATGACTTACACTAATCGTTTGTTATTTTCTTTGCCCCACATTAAAGCAAAAATGCATTTGCCAGTGATCATCATACTGCAAATAAATCCATGTCATGACCAAGTCAAGTAATACTTTCAAAAATAATACAGTTCAGGGGAAGGGTTGCCGCACGGTGATTAAATTAATCTGCATGTCACAGCGATCCTTTTGAATTGGAGGTCCAGTATTTTTCTGATCGGACTGTTATCATGACACAGCAGTGACGTGTCTAATGACGAAAAATTTTATTTATTACTATTATCACTATTCTAATGTGCATATGTCTCTTTTTTAGGATGATGAGATGTGTTTTTGATATTTCTTTTGGATAAATTAATAGAGGAATAACAAAAATATTTAGAATAATGAAGAAATTAGTCATTAGATTCATCGACTAATGGGAAAAATAATTTTTAAACTAACTGATACAAAAATCCTCGTTAGGTGCCAGTACAGCAACGGTGGTGACGGGGCAAATAAAGTGGCTGCCTTTGTCTGTCATTGTGGTGACAGCTAAGTGCCATCGGAAAGCACCAGGCACCCGCAGAAACATGCACACACAGCTGTGCTACACAGCAGAGCACACAATAGTGTGCTTTAAGTCAGAGTCCTTTCTGTTTGTACGCAGATCCTTTCCCCTGCCCAACAGTAATTGTGTTTATGTAGCTAATGCTTAAGTTTGTCAGATGGTCTGAGAGGTAGAGCAGCATGAATGCTTTCGAGCCCTCACAGGGGCGGAGGTGTAGGTTGCTGATAGTACTGCCGGTCGTTGTCCTCCCGTTGTTTCCTTGGCTCCACTAATTGCTCTGCTATCACTTTTATCAAACAGGGAAAGAGACTCTGTGTGCAGGCTTGCCCGGCTGCCACGCACAGATACAAAGCGGATCAAGAGTTGGCCATTTCATTATTGATTTTCACCTCCGTGTAAAGGCGCCAAGATGTCATCTTTGGGCTGACTGTACTTTTTAATTATTTACACAAGTAAAGAGCTCTCACTCGCTTTGCCCCTTGCATTTGTCTCTCCCTCTCTCTATCCATCTTTGTCGCTCTCACTTAATTCCTCTGTCAGGGCTTTCTCACAGTGATATATTAGTTGCAAATGCCCAACTAAAAATAAATGTATGTCACAAGTTGATTGATAACTTGCTGACTTTAAATCTCAAATAAAATCTGTCATTTTCACTGCTTCTCCATTTAGAGACTTTGAAACACAGATGTTTGCGATCACACAAAATGTCTGTTCTTTGTTTTGTCTTTGCTGCTATAGTTGGATAATGACTAATCGACTTCCTGGTAAATGGATGGACAGTGAATGCACCTTCACAGAACTGGCCACTGCTTGTGTAACTTTTTCCTAACTTCCTGGTACAGAATTGTTTCTCTTGTGAGTGGTAGAGGGCTCTCTCTCTGTATGGCCTGTAGGCCACTTAGAGTAAATTCTGAGTTACATGTATTTATGTGTACTGTCACCACTGGGCAGCTTGGTGCATCAGTTGTTGGCACAGTCTCCACACTGTTGTGTCTGCAGTTCAAACTTGTCAGCCAGCAGGAGGTGTGATGTTTGTGGGAGTCCACAGACCTGAAGTTTTGCTTAATAAAAACTTTAACTTTCTCATTGATGTGAATTGGAATATTTACGTGCATTAGCTCTGTGATACACAGACACTGTCAAAGGTGTACCCCACCACTTGCTCTTCACAGATCCAGTCTATGCAAGAAGAAAGGGAGGCTTTGGGTCTGCCTAGTCGATGCTCACTTGTACCTGTTTTCTCCAGGTGGTTCTTCGGGAAGATTCCCCGGGCCAAAGCAGAGGAGATGCTAAACAAACAGAGGCACGACGGGGCCTTCCTCATCCGAGAGAGCGAGAGTGCGCCAGGAGACTTCTCCCTCTCCGTGAAGTAAGTAGCACTGCGCCAGTGTGCCACATGATTCACACTCACGCTGTTCTCTTTAAATACAGTTTACCATTTGTTACAACCCAGCTCAACCCATTATCTTTACATCAGTGTGCAGTTTCCCCACAACTGATCAGGTTCATAAATTTTCATACTTACATGAGTGAGTAATCAGGACAACCTCTTCCTCATTCTTGTGAAGTCTCAGTGCTGCCCTCTGGTGAAATGAGTGTTTAATATCCTTTGTAATGTGTGTTGGACATCAGGAGTACTTGCTGTTTTAGCTGACACGTCCAGAGCTCATTTCCTCTTATCTGTCTCTCTCTCTGTTCTGATTTTCCCAAAGCACACAGTTCAGATCAGTTCACAGCAGGTTACATGTAAAGTTGATGCTAAGATATGGATCTAACTTACCGTCTGGACTGTCCTGATTCTGCTTAGTCAGCCTGTATTGAATGTCAGTCGGTTACTGGCGTGACTGACTCATTTGACTAACACTTACCAGCCTGTCGCAGACACGCCCTATGTATTTGATAAGCGAGGTTAATGTCTGAGTGAGTCTTAGAGTTCCTCTATATTGATTTAAGTCTGTGCTTTGCCTTCAAAAACAACTTTAGATGCTGTCAGAATCTTTTTGTGCATTTAAGTATTGCTGAAGATCCCCTCCTCATAGTTTTCCTCCTTGTGACCTTGTGCAGGTTTGGAAATGACGTCCAGCACTTCAAGGTTCTTCGGGATGGGGCTGGAAAGTATTTCCTATGGGTGGTGAAGTTTAATTCCCTCAACGAGCTGGTAGACTACCACCGCTCCACCTCAGTCTCTCGCAATCAGCAGATCTTTCTGCGAGACATAGAGCAGGTCCCCCAGGTAAGAACTGAGATCCTTAACTGTGACCAAGAGTAGCAGTGTGTTGCAACATGGTCTCTTTTTAACATTTCTTACAGGAGGATGTAATTGAATGTACCTTTCAAACGTACTAGTATCAAACATGCTCATATAGATATTTGCCCCTCCTTCAAATCTAGATCACTTATCTGAAAGTTCTTAACGCTGCAGAACCAGAACGAGCATTTTTGTCGTCAGCACAGCCACATTTGGACAAACTGAAGCGATGTTGTTTGCAGAAATGTCTAGTCTCTGAAAAGTGTCATTAGTAACTCTGATTTCTGATTGTGTTCAAGAAAAGTAAGTTAGTAAAACTGAATTATGCTGAGGGAGAAACGGATGAAAATCCCCCTCTATGTTTTCAAAATGAAACATGTAGATATTTGCCCAATTAGACATCATTAAGTAACTTAACATCCGGTTGTGCTTTCTACAAATTACAGCAAAGTAATTTACATACGCAACACTGTCTCTCAACATGTTGCATCTCACAGACATGAGTGACTGACTTAAAGATGTAGATTACATTCCTGCCGTGATATTGTGGGTTAAAGGGTTTGGCAGTAGATGATGCGTAAAAACATCTGTGTTTTGCTGAGAATTCATTTGAATATACAAAATTGTATTATATATGCACCCCTGTTTAATCGGATGGTTCACTCTGGAGAAAGATTATTGAAAATGCTGCACCGCACTTAGCTGTCTTGTCACAACACAACAGACACAACCGCAAACAACACATTCCTCTTGCGTGTCTGAGTGACTGTGATGCAAACCCATAATGTTATTTTCTATGGGTTCACGCTAACACTGTGGGCCAGTAGGCTGAGGATTGCGGTAATATCTTTTTCATTAATCTCACCAGTAGAAATCCTCTGGCTGACTGACCACAGCAGCTTAGTTTTTAAGTTAGCCGGAAAGTGAAACCTGACGTAGGTGTTGCACTTCTAAATTAGTGCACCTAGAGTAAAAACGGCAACAGCCAGTCTTAGCTAAAGAGCTATTTGTGTAACCTATAAAAACAAACATATAATAGCTTATCAGTTAGAAACATGCAGATGAACATGTTCATTCAAATATGTGTGGCTGTTTGGGTGAGTCTGGACAGCGGCGGGAGGAGGAAGTTAGCTAGAGTGAAGCGGGTAGCCTGCAGACCTGAGGGACAGCTGCAGGGGAAAGAAGAGAGGAAGTGTGACCAAAACCACACAGAAAAATAAAGAGATGGAGACAGTTAGAGGGAAAGAGACAGTGATATACAGATAAGTAGGAGGGGGGAAAGAGAGGCAGCCTGTGAGAGAGAGAGAGACAGAGAGATGGCGCCGCGTTGTGTTATCTCCTCTTGTTATAATTATATAGTGTATCAGGGTGCAGCACTATTGTTTATTCCTGTAGGTTGAGGATGTTCACGATTTGAGAGCAGCCACTGAAAAAACATTTATCCTCATGATTTAGATATTTGGCAGCAGGTTTTTTTGTCTTACAACTTATTAATTGCAATCAAGGAATGGACATCTTGTGATGACATGAAAGTTGGCTGTACCGTAAAACTTCGATTAATAGCGCAGGCTTTTATTTGCTTCAGTCACTGAACTCACCCTGCCTATATTTGGGACAGGTCTGTATAATAAATCCCTTTCACACAGAACCCTTGCTCAGCAAAGATGGGGAAATGGGCAAATATGAAATTGTTTATTTTTACCTGTATGAATTTTACTTTTTATAAAAATGTAGCTTTTTTTTGTCTCTCGTTTACTATACCAGTAAATGTAAATTGTTTCTGTAAAATAAACTTAACAATTGAACTGTGGAAAATTGAGTATTGCTAAAAGTTTTAAATTTTATATTTGTATGTGTGATCTAAGCAGGTTAGAAGTAGCTCAAGAGAGCGACACTGTGGGTTTTCTGAGGTTTTAAAAATCCAAAGAACTTCTATAAAAACAAGACCAGGCGTCTAATCGATACCAGCGTTTATTTGTCAAAACGTGTAGCCACACCAGGCCAGTAGAAGGGGCAGGCTTTTAAATGAAGTTTTACAGTACTCTTCTTGAATGCCCTACCTAAGGTTACTGAGACCAAGAACGCTGCTAACTCAGAAATCACAGTGAATGTTTCAGTGTTTTTAATCATCATTTCACACCTTTGCCAACCCGTTTCCTTCTTCTGATTGCACAGCATCCCACATACGTGCAGGCGCTCTTTGACTTCGACCCCCAGGAGGAAGGCGAGCTGGGTTTCCGACGCGGCGACTTCATCCAAGTCCTGGACAACTCTGACCCCAACTGGTGGAAAGGAGGCTGTCACGGCCAAACGGGCATGTTCCCTCGCAACTACGTCACGCCTGTCAATCGGAACATGTAAACAGTCAGATCATGTAAACAACAGCAGCCACCACAACAGCAACCATCAACACCACCACCACCACCACCACCACCATCATCATCGTTGATCTCATCAGCCCCCCCATCCAACCACCAACCACCCCTACACCCCTCTTCACCATACCACGATAACAGGAGCAGACAGGAAGAGCGCATACAACCGAAAGAGAGAGAGTGAGTTTAAAACAGGAGTAGTGCTTTCGTAGGCGTCGCTGTGTGGGTGGCAGCGGAGCAAAATCTGGAAAAAAAACTTTTTCTTGTGCTGAGAATGTTCACCTCCCTAGTGAACGCCTCGATGAGGATTGAACCGTCTTTGAGGGAAATCTAAACGCAGAGAAACTAAAGAATAGTGCACCAACCGTGAAGATAACCAAATGATTCTACCGCTCGCACAGCTGCTTCTGTCTTCTCCTTAACTTCTTAACATTCTGCCTTTCCTCTGTTTTTTGTTTTGTTTTGTTTTTCTGTGCCGCATGTTGTTTTAATCACCTAAATGAAATGCCTACCGATAAATCCTAACTCTGTTTAAAAAAAATTTTAAATAATAATAAAAAAGAAGAAATGGTTTTAAAAATGTACAAAAAAGACGAGCTAGAGAGAAAAAAAATGCAATCTACAGTACAGCAAGTTTCCATGTCTGAGATCATTGGCACGTGAGCATTGTACATCAGCCATCGGCTGTATAAATAAATCAACTATAGAGAGAATCCATTTTTTAAGAATATATATTATATATTTGTATGTGTTTTTGTCTGTTTTACCTCTCATCACAAATTGTATTTTTTTCCATTTGTAAATTATGTTCAATCTTTTGTTAGTCTGGATAAGACCTAGTAGCTCTAGAATGTGCTGAATTGTCAGGCAATTTTTTTATTTTTGTTTTTTTGTTTTTTTTTCTGAATCTGTCTGAGGGCTCTCCCGGATAATACAGCATGATATTTAAGGGGGCATGAATTTGATTCGAATAGGTTTGTCTTGCCTATAATGCAAAGAAAGTAAAGTTAGCTCTCTGTGAAGAAACAAATCAGGAAGCTAACGCTGACCAGCAAGTAGAGCCATGAATGCTGCAAGAGCTGTTGTATTACGAAGCCCAGTTGTAAAGGTCAGCCACCTTTTCAAAGCCAATGTATTTATTGCAGCCATTTTACTTGGGCAGTGAATGTAGCTGACTGAGTCCATTGACATTAACATGAGGGAAGCAAGGTCGGAGATCTGAACTACACAACCATGCAAGGGATTTTAAAGACATGCTGAAATAGTGATGTTTTCATTCATAAAGAGAACGATGTATGGAGGATTATGTACAGGCAGTGAACATGCATATTCACATAAACACTCATTACATGCATGCATACGCAGACGCTCTCCTCCTTTGTTATACCTGCACGTAGCAAGGAGGCAGAGTTTGGATAATCACATTGTGTAATCACCAGTGCAGATCTGCAGCTGGCACAGATAACCAGTTCAGAAAACTGAGAGATTGTCTTTTATGCTAAAAGAGAGAGAGATCAGCGTAAATGATGTAAGTTGTTTTTTTGTCCTTTTTTGTTTTTTCTTTCCCAATGTGGCGTCTGGTCAAGCACTTTTTTTGTCAAACATTTTGATTTCTGGCCTGGTCCTGTGCGTGTGTATTTGTGTGTGTGTTTGTGTTATTGGTTTCTGTTTTCTTGTTCTCTCTGGATAGTGCCTTTCTCTCTGGTGTTTCAGTGTCTCCGACCTGCTACTTTGAGCCCCCTCCCTATATGGGGCCTGCCAGTCCTGCAGTGAGAAACAGTGTACATAACTCAACCTGTCCCATCCAACAATGAACCCCCACCCCCCACATCACCCCGCCTCCACCTTTATCCTCACCAACATGGAACTCTTCTTATTTAAGTGTCTCTCGCCTTGTCTTACCTAATGATACTGTTTTGTTTTTGCTCTTTTTTTATTTGCATTCGTTTGTTGTTTATTTTTTGTTGTTGTTTTTTTTTTTTTTCAATTAATAAAATGCAATTATTAAAAAAATTTGGTTTTTTTTTTGTGATGTATATTTTAGAAGAGACAAAACGCATAGATTTGTACGTGTGCCAGGCTATGCCATCTTTAACAGCTGGTTTCTTAGTATGTGTGTATTTTAAATTTTACATTTAAAGGAAAAGTTTGACATTTTGGGAATACGAGGAGTTCATTTTTTAAGTATCTTAACACGAAAGGGAGTAAACTGTTCTCTGAACTCTGAATCGAGGGTACTAAAAACGAGATAATTTCTAATTACTATGTTGTGTTTTTATCTTACTTATGCCTGATGTGCTGTAATAGTATCATTGTCAGCCAACAGCCTCAGTTTTGTCTTTTAAACCTCAATATGTGCATTTAATATGAGCTAACGTAAGCTAAGAGTGAAACCCCTGCATGAAGGCAAGGCAGCGTTGTGTTGCTTATGACCTCAACCTTTTCATTTGTAAGAGGAAAAACGTGTGAAGCAGTGGTTTCCAGACACATCGGTGCAGTATGATAATCAGCTTGCAGACTTGGAGCTTGCTTGTTATGAGTAATCCGTCACAACTGAGTATCAGGCGAGCTTTTTTGATTTTTGGCAGAACTATGTTTGCTTGTTAACGCAGTTGAAAAAACAAATTGTTTTTCATCTGTGTCCTGTGTTTGTGGGCACCTCAGAAAAGCTGGATTTGAGAGCAGCATTCATTACCTCAAACCTGAAACAAAAAGAACATCTTTTCAGATAAATCCCTGCTTTAGCTTTGCATAACACCCAACCATAATGATTATCACTGTGAAGACTGCAGGTTTATTTATTTATATTCCTTGCTGAAACAGGAAAAAATACAGTCAAAACAGTACAGCATGCTTATTTGACTTGTAATAAAGAGGCTAAAACATGCAACTGCATCCACAGTCATCAAAGAGATTAGTCCTTTTTGACATCTTAACCTTTAGATGATCTTGCCCATCTGCACAAATTTAAATGATATTGCCTGTGTTATGCTGGTGGTGTATTAAATCATCTATGTATATGATCCATAATTTGAAAATGCATACTACAGGATTAGCATGTTCGACCAAAAGGCCATCCCTCCAGACACAGTGGCAGTGAGTCAGTCAGTGGGTTTAGTTAAACACCATCTCAACACATTTCATTATGAAAGGCGTCCGAAGTGTCTGTCTTTTTCTTGGAGTGCAGATGATCTGAATGTGTCAGTTAATCTGAATACGCAGTGAAGAGGAAGCTGATGATTTCATTTCTTGAAGGGAAGCCCAGGGTGCTCTGCATGCAGCACTCTGCTGCAGCCAAGTGAGATCTTTATAACATCACATTAGCCACGGTCTGGTGCACTGTCTGCTCCATATTTTGACTTTTAGCACTCCCAGTACCACTTTCACTCTTCTCTTCAGTCTGGCGCCTCTCAGCCTTCATTTCTGTCGCCGACTGCCTTAAGCAGACGCTGTTACATCAGTGCTGTCCTCTTTCTGGCCCTCTCATCTGGAATGTTTTCTAGTTTTGAAAGATATCCGGCTGCTCCAGTTCTTCTTTTTACCTTCATGACATTTACCGGTCATGTTTGTGCTGCAGTCTTCATTGACCACTGGTGGCACTGGCAGTTATTGAATGAGTTATTAAATGAGAATAAGACATTTCTGATGGACACCATATATATATATACGTATATAAAACTATACACAATATAAAGTCTCGTCATTGTGAGAGGCTTTTCTAACGTGTGAGGTCTAAGCATGAACTCTGCCCCAGGGACCGTTTGTCATATGGTGCTGCTCGATAACAGCTGTGCCAGCATTAAAAGCCCGCTGCTCTCCACTGTGGACATTTTAAGATCATTTGCAAGTGAGGAGGACATGTCGTGCAGAGTTGAGAAGATTTTTATCAGCGTGTGAACTGTGGACCTGTTTGTGCCAGTCCCTCAGCATCACATTTAAAATGAGATACTGTTTGACTGGATTTGGTAGGTGTAATAAATAAACCATGTTTGGGAAAATGCATTTGCAGAAGGATGTAGGCACTGCAATAAAAAACCCTGTTTGCTGTACATCATGGGACATTATCTCTGACAACAAAGACCAATGACTGTTTCCAGGGCAGCTCAGGCAAATCAGATTCCACCCCTGGCTAACCCCCTAGCCCTGCCCCTGGAAACAGCCCCACTGAAGGTAATAGGTAGTTTGCTTGTTAGTATCACGGATAGTTTACTGAACATGCCTACCAGGTACAAGCCCAGGGGACCCTGGACCAAACCAACTGTATGAAGTGAAAGTTTGATCATGTCAATCAAACAACTACAAAACAACACAAAACAATATCAAAGAGAAGCAAAACAACTACAAAAAGATACACAATTACTACAAAGGGATGCAAAACAACATCAGAGACGCAAAACAACTACAAAAAACACATAACGACTACAAAGAGGCAAAACAGCTACAGAAAGATGCAAAACAACTACAAAAAGATACAAAACGGCAGAACATCTACAAAAAGACGCAAATTACTACAAAGAGACATGAAACAAATAGAAAGAGATACATTTGTAGTCACTTTGTGTCTCTTTGAGTGTGGGTGTCTTGCTCTTTTGTAGTGTGTGTCCAGGGGCCTGTTGTCTCATAATGTCCATGGCTGTAGGCTGTTTGGAGTTACAAATAGCAGCTATTCATTGATATTATATCATAATAGAACATGTATTTATTAGTAGTATATTCAGAGGCTAAAAAATGTGAGTCTACACATTTTTACTAATTTAACAAATGTGCCTACCTTCTTTAAAACTGTGCATCAATCAAACCAAATTTTTAAACACCGGCCTCTGACTGCATCCCTCTGCTTTCTCTTGTTTACTGTTGTTAATGATGTCGCCTGAGTGGGCAGCAGTCCTCCACTGAGGTGAAATTTAACCCTCAACCCCTTATGTAATATATGGAATTACGAACCCATGAAAAGAATCTGTGTTCCTGTGTAGGTGTTTGATATGTGATACAGTTATCAGATCACTTTTTAAACTGCATGAGCACATTCATTTATCTGACATGCAAATGTGAAGACTTTCCACCCCACTCCCACTGGCAAACACAGGTAGATGAGTTGAGCTCAAACACACTTTGACGCACTGCTGCTCCAATTTTGACCTTTGTGGCTGTTTTGTGGGTGCTTTTAGGGTCACATTAGGTGGCAATTTGCAATTCAAACGTTGCATTCAAGGCCTAAACTCTCCCAAGCCTCAAGAATGATCCCTCATATTCCATCATTACATTTAACCACTCATCATGCAAATAGCCTTTGTACTGGAAACACTTAGTTCTTTGTAACCCTGCCCATCTCTTATTCCTGCTGCCAAATGTCTCGTAAATACCTAACGTTCAGACAGGTACACGGCACTGAGAGGTGACGTGTGGGAGGAGAGCTCATCCTGTTAAGTCATTCCACTCTGTAGCATTAAAACACAGCAGCTGACAAATGTAGAAACTTTTTTTCACCAAGAAAGCTGACTTGGTATACTGAGATGGTGCACACTTTTTATTCAGTCATGTATGGCATTTTACTGCCACCTGCTGGCTGATCACCATACTACCTAGAAAAACATATAGAGGACTTCAACTTTCTGTAGTTTTTAATTATAATCATCGCAGATGAACATGCTGAATGAGAGACCTAACATGTGGGCAAACACCACATGACCATAGGTGTCATTTACACTGGAGACATTTTTAAATGGCTGATTTCGTCCCCATTACTTTTTGAAAGCATTTGCAAAAATGTTCTGAAAAATTGCTTGCACCAAGAAATGTCAGATAACAAATGAAAATGCTTTGAGAAAGGTTTATTTGCACAACAAGAAAACATGCCATGCAGTTTAAATATAGAGGACACCAATGTGCATTTTCCAAAAATTGCAACTGATTACCGCATTATATTGTTATATCTATGAATGGTCACCTGCCAGCTGAAGTTTTTGTTTTGTTTCCTTTATTTCCTTTTCCTATATAAATATAGATATTTCCACCTTAAATTGGAGCATAAAATGTCTCCAGAATGCAGGAAATTAAGTGTTCAATGCTCCAATTTTTCTGGGGGAGGACAACCAGACCCCGCTCATATATTTCAGTATTTCATGTTTCTTCAAAATAGTGTTAAAAATCTTCTTGTCTTGTTCTTGTGCATCGCCATGTCTGTGACCCACGTGTATCATCACTCCCCTAATCTGAGCCCCTGTGTCCCCACCACTTTTCAACACAAAGTGACGCCCTTGCACATTACAATTCAGTGGTGGAGAGGAATGACTTCAGATAGTTCTTTACAAACTTTTTGCAGCAAAGCCACGTAGATTTTACAATACATGATATACTTCTAGAAATCAATTAAATCTATCATATTTACCCAATCGTGACACTATAAGTCTATAAATTAGTCATATAGCCAGCTATTTATCTATTTGTCTTTGTCTTGTTGAATTAGTAAAGCTTCGTCTTCACTCAGTTAAATATCTGAGTTTTAGACTACTTCGCAATGCCGAGCAGTAGGGGGCGCTGTTTCATTACTTTAAACCATTTTAGTGGTGAGTCCAGTGATCGAGCTTATCCAGTGTTGCTTTGTTAGCCTGAACACAACATGTCGCCCACCGATGTCATTGATTTGTATGGTGATGATATGTACAATAATATGGTTCAAAGACATTATCTGAGTAAAAATACTATAGAGACGTTGTCGGCAGGATTCGAACCTGCGCGGGGAGACCCCAATGGATTTCTAGTCCATCGCCTTAACCACTCGGCCACGACAACTTACACATAGTACCCTCTTGCAGAATAATTTATACTCAAATACAATTCATACAACGTGGGAAAATATGATGTAAATCAAACGTGTAGCTGTGTCAGTGTCATCTAACCGGTCAGTAAAATAATCAAGGACTGGCAGCTGATGGGGAGGGAAAGCTAGAAATTAATTAACCTGAATTTACAAGTTATCCATATCTTTATTATTGTATCAAATAAATACTGTTGCTGATTAATTTTAATGGTTATTGCATGAACCCTCTAGTATTAATTCGGTCTAAATGGATATTTACACCATATAATAGCCTGCACCAAACACGGCAGTCTTGTTTGCATTTGACAGCTGCTACTTTGCAGAATCTTTTACATGCAAAACATGACTTCTGATGCATTGCTAGTTATAGCTTAACTTGTTATGTTGCATCTGAAACGACAATCTCCAGAAATATCCCTAACATTTTACTTTTATTACAACCTCTCCCACCTGCTAGTCTGTGTGATGTGAGCAGCTGAGTGGGTAATCTTGACATGTGCAGGACAGTAGAGAGACTCAATGTTTTATTATCTTGTTTGCATTACATAAACTGCATTACTCTGTTGTTGGCTCCCATGTTGGTGTGGTGCAGCAGCGACCAGGTTTCCCGCCCAATGCTCATTAAAACTGAAAGCGAACACTTTACTTATTTAAGAAAACAACTGCCCAAGTAAAATATGAAATTAATTAATAGTCACACAGTAAATAGTCATTTCGCTCAAGTTGCCACTTAGCTGGGAGCAGTGTGACCACGTGACCCCTCTAGTCTGCTGTTTGTTCAGCCAGAGAGGCAGAGAAGAAGAAAAATGGCGGCTCTAGGCGAACCTAAACGGGACGCCGGGCTAACGTTTTAGCTTTCACACCCGAAAAGACACAGGGGCTCCTCGGGTTTACTGCACCGTCTGAATCCTCACCGGTCCAGCTTTGTAGGGGTGCCGTTTTCGCTCACGCCCGTGTAGGCTAAATAAACGCAAACACTGGGATAGTAAAATAATAGCTTTCGCTTATCATGAGAGGAAAGAGGGGCAGGCCGCCCAAACCGCTACAAGCCGAGGAGCCGTCCCCAGCTACGGCGCGGGGTTTGCGACCCAGGAGGAACCTGAAGCCCAGGTTGAGGGACAGCGGGGACGAGGACGCCGAGAGCCCCACAAGGGAGACCACCAAGTCGGCCAAGAAGAGGAAAAGGGGATCCGTCACGTCAACGCGGGGCAGGGGACGAGGTAGAGGTGGCGGCGGTGCGAGAGGAGGCAGAAGGGGTCGTGGAGGAAGGCGGACGGCTGCCTCCAAAACGGTGGTGTACGACGACCACGAGAGTGAGGAGGAGGACGATGCTGTCAGTTTGAGGTCGGAGGAGGACGAGTTTGTTGAGGAGGAATCTCACTCCGACGAGGACGAGGCCCTGAAAGAGGAGTCTGATTGCCTTGAAGATGATGTGCTGGACGAGGAGGAGGAGGATGATGCGAGCTACTGTACAGAGAGTAGCTTTCGGAGTCAGAGCACACACGCCAGCACTCCGGGTAAATAAACGCTTTGGTTAAGTGGTGGCCACAGTGTCTGTACATACTCTGCAAGGGTTGGGAAGTAACGTTACATCCCGAAATGCTACTGAGGCTGCTGATTATTGTTTTAGATAGTGCAGGAGGCAGTATGGTTATTGTTCAAAATGGAGAATGCACACTGTCTGAACACAGGCCGCAGTCATTAATGCTACTGCAGGTGGACGGTACCTGCACCACCAACTTACCTTGTTGCCATCCCCGTCTGTCAACACATCTTAAAGCACACCTTTCATATAATTCACACACATTTTAAGAGTATCTGCGACTGCCTCTAATTCGATATATGCAGCTGCATTTATGTCAACAACTTAGCTGCTAGCATGCTAACGTTAGCATGTACAATTAGCTCAGCTCATGCTACTGTCAGCCTGGAGTCTGTGTTAGCTGGATAGCGGTAACTTTACGCATTTATAGCAACCCTCAACACCCACGGCCTTTTAGGTGAATACGAAATGGTAGTTTCTGGTCGAAGCTCATAAAATTAAAAGAAATAGATAGCTAACTAGCTTAGCTTGACTAGCGTGTCTGTCATTTCTATCACTTTGCCAGCTTTGAACTTAGTTATAACGTAAATCTGCAACTCACTCCAAAACTCAGCTAATGACAGCTAAGGTAATGTATTTCACGGTGCAACAACAGGAATGGGGTTTAAAATATGTGGCCTGACTAACATTTACGTTTTAAGCCAGTTGGACAGCAAATGTAAATGCAGGAGGATGAGGCATTGAGCTGATGATAGTGGTCATGTGTCACACCGGCTCAGCTGAAGGAGCACAATACAAGTTTGTTACCAATTTGAAACCAGACTTCACAGTGAATACTTTTTAATGTTTTACAGTAATAGGAATTGAATTGCGTCTCTTTGAATAGTCCTGGCAAGCTAGCTGCACCTGTAGGTTTGAAAATAATGTAAATTGTCACTACAATTAGAAATCTGCATGCATATCTCACCCAGAAGGTTGAATATATATGTGTATACAGAAGATATTTGCTATATAGGCCTATAGAAGAGCTGGGTTATATTGATAAGATCAAATATCACCGCATTTCTTACCTAGTGTGACTCTCAGTCCTTTCATACAACCATAACTAAATAATTTTTAAAAGTTAACAATCAAATTATGGTTTACTAAAATCCTTTGTGTTTCCTGCAGGCAAGAAAAAAGTACGGGCTCCCCGACCTCGCACTCCCATTCTGGAGGAGAAGGAGATTCCTCCTCTTGAGCTTCCTGACACCTCTGAGGACCTCCTGGTGCCTAATGAGGAACTGCTCAACGCCACCTCCATCTATGAGGTGCTACGGAACTTCAGCACAGTTCTGCGTCTCTCGCCTTTCCGCTTTGAGGACTTCTGTGCAGCATTGGTGGGCCAGGAGCAGTGCACTTTAATAGCAGAGACCCATATTTCCCTCTTGAAGGCCATCCTACGTGAGGAGGACTCCTCCAATACTACCTTTGGCCCCGCTGACCTCAAGGACAGCGTCAACTCCACTCTGTACTTTATTGATGGCATGACGTGGCCTGAGGTGTTGCGGGCGTACTGTGAGAGCGACCGGGAGTACCATCATGTCCTGCCATACCAGGAGGTGGACGACTATCCCTACGGTCCAGTGGAAAATAAGATCAAGGTGCTACAGTTTTTGGTGGACCAGTTCCTCACCACGAACATCGCCCGTGAGGAGCTGATGTCTGACGGCAGTATGCAGTATGACGACCACTGCCGTGTGTGTCACCGCCTGGGTGACCTGCTGTGCTGTGAGACCTGCTCAGCAGTCTACCACCTGGAGTGTGTGAAACCACCACTGGAGGAGGTTCCAGAGGACGAGTGGCAGTGCGAGATTTGTGTGGCACACAAGGTGCCCGGTGTCACAGACTGTCTGACAGAGGCGCAGAAGAACAGGCCCTACATCCGCCAGGAGCCCATTGGATATGACCGCCACCAGAGGAAATACTGGTTCCTAAACAGAAGGATTATTGTGTAAGTTAGGACCCTCACTGCTTCTCTGTTCCTCTAGAGTTACCTTTTGTTCTGTGCCAATTTCCTCAAACAGATTACACTAACTGTGCGTTAAGTTGGCACCACAAATGGGAAATATTTTATCACTTTTATTTAACCTGTTGAAAACACAGATCCACATTATCCCCAAATAGATAAAAAAAATAAATAAGAAAGAGAAACGGGGAAAAGGTCGTCGTCAACACCAATCCAGTGGAGTCCAGCTGATAACTTGGTTAAACACGATGGCATGTTACAACCCTTGTAGAAGTTATTCAAAGCGCCGGTAGGTCAGGCTTGCCAGTAACTCAGTGCTATCATATATCAACTGTCAGTGGAGTTATATTGTGATAACTGTGTTATTTTACAAAAATTGTAGTGTAAAACTGTTGTTTTGGTGTTTATTTTATGTGTGTGAAGAAGTTTGATGTTTTACAACAGTGGGACACACTTCAATGCAATGAACATCAGGTTTATTATTTTACATGTACATTTATTTGGTGTACATTTGACATATCACAATATATACTGGTATAATATAGAATCATAATTTATTTCAGCCTTTTCGTTTTCTAATTGATTAAGTTAAATATAGATCTGCTTGTACAAAGATAGCGAGACCTGAGGTGCTGAGCTTAAGCATTCATGTAAAGCTTGTCATCATAGTCATGGAGCGGTGAAAAACTAGTTGCTATGTAGTTACCCATGTAAATATTCAATAACAGCCATGTAAAACACCTTCTAAAAGTTTGTTGTTCTAAAACCAAATGCACATTTACCTTAAATATGTCAAACATAGGCCTCAAATTTGGACAAAAAAATGGATTAATGTAAACAAAATTGCAGCCAGTTGAACAAAGTTTCCTAAAAGGTAGTCTCACATTACCAGACCTGTCTCAGCGCTGTGTTTTGTGTGTGTGCCTGTGTGCTGTTACAGGTTAAAATTTGAAACAGCTGGAGAGAGAAACTAAAAGTTACTGGGAATATCACTTGGCACTAGAATGCAACATGCTCCCATACCATCCGTCATTTGTTTGACTGAAGATTATAGAAGAGACATGCAGTCCGAGCCTTTTCTCTCTTCTGGCAGGAATACTTTTTCTTATTCCCTCCTCACCCCCAAACCTGTGTTCTGTTTGAACATATAGTTTACAAATAAGAGGCTGAATTTGTCTTATTTGCCTCTTATTTGTAAAGTATATTTTGAAGCTGATAGATAGATATATACTTTATTTATCCCGAGGGAAATTCAAGCACTCGGTTAAAAGAATTAATAAGCAGATGAGCAGTCTGCTAGAGTCCCAGTTTAACCTGCCCTTGACACTCAGTTCTGTGTTGAATTGATATTTTTTTTTTCCCCAGCCAACTTGTACACTATTTTCCTAGGCACCAATCTGACTTTTTCAGACCCAATACCAGTACCTGGGTTTTGGGTATTGGCCAATGCAGAGTACCGATCTGATACCAGTGTAAAATGAATAAGCTGTATTTCTCTGTGAGGAAGAGACCGGATTTCATTATTTAATGTTGAAGGCAACGCCAGGCTTGACTTAAATGTTGCTTCCTAACTTTGTAAAACACAATGCTATGTTAGCTCTCCAAGAAAACTGTTACACTTGTAATTGAATAGAATAGATTGGCCCTCCTTGTCACAGACCCGATCCAGATATTTGAGCCAGTATTGAACCGATATCTGTATTGGTGCATCCCTAGGTTTTCCCTACCATATACAGGTATCTTAACAGAGTGCAGAGTTGATTTAATCCAACCCAAAAATAAGGAATAATATTTCTTTAGTAAAAGTTGAAATTTACGAAAATCCACGAGGCATTTACCCAACACTAGTGAAATTATTTTACCAGCTAACATAAATGAATGAATTTGTGAACCTTGCAGTGAAGTGGTAGAGGAGGTATTTAACAACCTGTTTTGTTCTCACTCCACAGCGAGGAGGATGGAGAGCATGAGAAGAAAAAGATCTGGTACTATAGCACCAAGGCTCAGCTGGAGGAGCTCATGGAGTGCCTGGATAAGGAGTACTGGGAGATGGACCTGTATGCCACCGTGGAGGAGATGAAGGAGGAAGTGCAAGCTCACATGGACATCACAGAGGACCTCACCAACAAAGCCCGTGGAAACAATAAACCCTACCTCGCTGCTGTCAACGGTACGGATTTGACAATGTCTTCATTCCCTAAAATAGTTTTTAAATTTGAATCTTCTAGAGGTGTAATCTTGTTCTGGTACTTGAGAGTAAGATGTACTCGTGTTCGTGTTAGCAGCGATGATTAGGACATGTGGGACTGAAGCTGTGCAGCGATCAAATGTATCTGTGTGCGTTTGTGTCCTGCAGGGTTACGTTCAGAAACCACCCACCTAAGCTTCAGATAACATAGTTCCTCCTCTCAAGCAGCAGTGCTCTGCTATGATGACAGTTGACTCAGAAATGTGAGGTGCTGCCTTTTTTTTTCTTCCTGCTTCACTCTCTCTCAGACACCAAGCAACTGTTTTCCCCTCTCTACCTTCCTGCAAGGAGAACGGCTGGTTCGAAGACTTTTGATTACCATGCCAGCAGCTTCCGTTTCTGTTTGACAGGCTGACATATCCGTTTTTTGTAACAGTTTTCCTGTGTGTGTCACCAAACTGCCTAACCTAATTTCAGTTCTTAGAAAGACAGGGGGGGTAGTATGTTTTGCTCTGTGGATGTGCATCTGGCAATCTGTCAAAAGCTGGAGGTTTGAATAGGTTTTCTGTAGCCCAAAATGGAAGAAAATATGTTTTTGTAAAGCCATTGCAGTGCTCCTCACCATCATAAGTGATTTATGGATGTTGCTACTATATTTCATCCGTTAAAAGCCTTCTGCTGCTACTTGCTTTTCTTCCTTGAAGCTGGTTGGGACTGGGAGAGCAGTGAAAACTTTAGTAACATGGTTGTGCAGATTTTGGGATCCTGAGGAAAGAAAATCTGCCCTGTCTTGGATCTGTGTGTAGCGTTTTTTTAATGAGTTAACTGAGTTATAGAGTGCTAGCGTCCAAGACGAAGTTCACACTATTACTAGGTTATTATGTTTATTAATTTATGTATACCTTGTCAGGAAGGTCACCTGGCGCTGAAAAGCAGCATTGCATAATGGGGATCTGTTATGCTCCAGTTGCCTGGTTAGGATGCATGTTTCAAATAATTTTTATTGCACTGAAACGATTAGTTGATAGACAGAAAATCTAATGGCAAATATTATTCTTCATTATTCATCTTCTTTTTTTATTTTATTGAAGCTTCTCAACTGGTAGGATTTGCTGCTTTTTTGATCATATGTGATGGTAAAGTGAATCTATTGGTTTCGGACTGACGTCACCTTGTCTCTGGGAAATTATGAGCTTTTTCCCTTTCTTTTGACATTTTATAGACAAAATGTTTAATCAAGAAAATAATAGCAATGACAACAATTGTTGTTTGCAGCCCTATTTGTTTTAATTGGAGCGAATTTGTCTTCACATGAAAACAGGGAAAGAAGTACTTTAAAATAGTCAAATGTTTTTGCCCCAGTAACTGATTAGTATGATGAAGTATGGACTGTATCAGTGCAATAATTTAACTTACTTAAATCTTAAACTAATACTATACATACACTCCTGAAGTAATTATTTCCTATGTTGTGAACTCATCCTAACTAACTGCTCAAGACGGAGTACTTACATTTGTTGAAATGTTACCATCTAATGCCAGGTCCATCATGACGTTGCATGGAAATGTAATGGCTGCCTTTTTTTATTATATATATACGTTTCCTTTTGTTTGTAGATGTGGTCACAGAGCGTCTGAAGGTCAGGCGGGAGGCACAGGAAGCAAAGAGGCGGGCAGCGAAGCAGGAAGCGGAGACGGGCTCTGTTAAGACAATGGAGGACACTGCCGAGATCACCTCGCAGCTCGACAATGGAGAACACGCTGAGGCCAAGGAAGATGCTAGGTCACAAGGTAAAAGTGAATTGAATATACAGTATTCTGTAAATCAGCATTGCTCTCTCTAATTCTCTCTTTCATGCCATTTCTTCCAAAACAACCCACTAGTACTCGTAACAGCAGGTGTGGTTTTTCCACAAAGTGAGAAATATTCTATGGTGGAACAGTGTCAATGATGTCTCTGCAGCAGTATCAACACCTCTATCTGACCTGCTCATAAACAATATTATGACCCCGCTGGTGTTGTTCGCTTTGTGTATGTATGTCGTGCCACAGCAGCCACGGTTACTCCTGCTGCAGAGGAGAGCTCTGATCCTAACCCCGGCTCGGCCAGTCGGGACGCAGCCTCTCCTAAAACAGAGTCCCTTGAACCTCATAAGGAAACGCAGCCTGCTCGCCCTAGGAGCCAGGACAGTGGGGAGTCCCCTCCGTTGGCAAAGCAGGAAAGGAAAGGTACTCGGAGTCAAAGACCTTCGCTCCACTTTCCACCTATCAGCCGCTTCTCTAACCAATCATCTTATCCTCCACTTTGTACCCTGCTGCTGTGCTGCACATCCATCTCCATCTTGTCTGCCTGTCTCTGCTGGTTGCTTTAATCCCCCTCCCCCCCTTGCCCATTTGCCTTGTTGGGTGTACGTGTGGCTAAACTGATCCGTCTCTATACATTTGTAGTTTTACAGCCAGGTGTCCATTTGTTTCAGAAACAGAAAGCAAAATCCGGTTTAAGGTAATTTGTTTTGAAGGACAGATTTGTTGTCATTGTTTTTGCCAACTGGACTTGAGGAGGCGTTCCAAGATTAGTTTTTGGATAAATTGAAATGAAAACCGAACACAGTGTACACGTCCCTGGCAAACGCGTGATTGTGGGTGTTCCAGTGCTTTGAATTTAGACAGTTTATTTTTTCTTTTCTTATACCTCTGCCATATCTGCAGGGTTTAGATATCGCTCCAAAATTCTGGCGGACCAACTGGGGCCTTTCCCTTGGGGCTTTTAGCATCATATGTTGCTGTGCTAGTCACAAACACTGTATTACTGGTCTCAGATTGCTTTTGTGTTGGCTGGCTGCGGACACCCCACCTTTCTGTTTTACATGGCTTCAAACAGGGTACCACGTGTCTGTGACCATGTTATGTTACATATTCCCTTGTGTAGAATTGTGTTTCCTAAGATCAGATTCTAATTCCACCTCCCTCCAAGGATAGCACACACTGTGAAAGAGGACTTTGTGCAGATATAATCTTTTCTGACAAAATACTCTTAGCTGTTGCTATTGAGTCCTCCTTTCTTTGAGCAGCTCAACCAAAGCATCGTAGCCCTTACCACTCATGCAACACTGGAGCGACCATAATAAGCCTTTTCAAATCACCTTTCACAGCATCTCTTCATTATCTTCAGAAAACATCTCATTAGATAGTGGGGAAATCTTTTTTCCCCCCCTCTCATTTAATTGTTCCTGAGAGAGCTTAAGCTTTTGCATTCAGCACCTGCTTTGGTCGCTGAAAGCTCCATTTATTTTTGGTGCATTCATTACTTGTCTTGTGTTATGTGTTCTCCTGCGCTCATGGTCTTAAAACGCACGCTTTTGGCACTGTGGTAGATGGCGTCCCTGGCAGCAGCTAGCACGCCATGCCTGTCACAACCAGCTCCTTATTCTCATTCCAACTCGTGGGCATTTGGGTGGGTTCCTGTTGCTCAGACAAAAGGCTCTGCGCCTGGAAGCCCCACCTGCTACCTCAACAACAAAGAGCTGTCATATATATATATATATATATATATATATATGTGTGTGTGCAGGATCACTCCTGTAACAACTCAAAGGCAGAGCTGGTGTCTTATTTTGGCTTTGCAGCAAGCACACAGCTTGTTTTGGATTTGAGTAGCCTTTCCTTTTGTTTGTTGGTTACATGTAAATTTCAAGTCCTGAGACCTGGTGCAACATTGCACAAGGTCTGGCTGAGCTATATTGAGAAATTGCAGCAGTTATTAAATATTATTGTAATTTAGTTTTGTTTACACAGCTGCCATCTTTGCACATGCCTTGTAGTTAATGTCATTCAGTTTCATTCCTTGCATCTCTGTTTTTGTTTGGTTTTTTTTAGATGATGATGTGAAAGCAGAGTCTATCAGTGAAGTCAAGCACCCTGACGAGTCGCAGACACAGACCCAGGATCAGCCACAGCAGCAGTCATCTCAACCAGAGGCTAGCAGCCAGGCTTCTGGATGTGGAAGCCCCAGGAAACCAGAGCAGCCTGACCTGGCTGATCGGACCTCTCGGTCCTCCTTCACCAGCCAGGATGGGACAGGTAAAGGGAATGAGGCTTGTTTGTGCTCCAAAAGCAAATAAACAGACTTTTTCAGTTCAGTTGCAGTGTCTCTGTTTGAATCGATGCTGAGTGTGTTGTTGGACTGATAGTGTTGTCTGCTTTCTGAATCTCAGAAGAGTATATCGAAAGGGTCAAGACTGAAAGAGGGCAAGCAGCAGGACCGGAATCTACTAATCTGACGCCAAGAGGCAGCAAAGAGGTGAGTTATGTGTCTGTGTGTTGTTGTTTTGTTTTTTTAAATAAAAACATATAATTTTACATTTATTTTAATTCTTTGACTGAAATCTGTTTAAAATGATGGAAAATCACAAAAAGCTTTATAGATAACAGTTTTGCCCAGGTATGTACTCAAAGTATCGTCTAGTATTAAAGCCACAACCTTTAAAATGCAGTTTTTATTTATTTATTTTTCGTAGTTTAGTGGAATGTAATGTCCCCCCTCATGTTTCAGTCCTCTCCTGTACGCTCTGATGGTGACACGTCACGTCTCAGCTTCTTCAAAAGGGACCTGGCCGTGAATTTGAACAACTTGTTCAAACTGGGTCAGGAGGGTAAATACAGGGTATACCACAACCAGTACAGCACCAATGTCCTGGCCCTAAACAAACATCAGCACCGCGAGGACCACGACAAGCGACGCCACCTCTCCCACAAATTCAGCCTGACGACCACGTCGGAGTTCAAATGGAACGGCTCGATCTACGGTTCGCGGAGCCTGACTGTCTCCACCCTGCGTCTCACCATAATCCAGTTGGAGTCCAATGTCCCGGGACCATTTATGCATCCTAACTGGGCATCGCACAGGTAAAAGTCGGATCAGGTTAATGTGAAGCCCTTTGGGGAAATTCAGTGTAGTTTCCTACAGACATTGAGTTTACTTTCTAGTTCGCCAAGACATGCTGTTGTTGTGATGTTAGTTATAGGAGAAGGAGAGTTGTGAGTGTCTCTGTCTGGAGCTGGTGTGCTGGCTCTGGGACAGTCTCATATTCTGTCTGCATGTTAGCTTCGCAGCAGCAACAGTAGTGACAGTTTTCTAACCCAAAACCTAGCTAACGTTCAATGATACCATGACAGATCATTTTATTATGCATACCCCATGCTTTTTCAAAGGATACAACAATGGTTCTTGCAAAATCCGATGATCAATTTTTACTTAGTGTAAGAACTTTAAATATGATGAAGCTTTATGGAAGAAATATGTGGTTGTGCTGTTCTATCTGTTAAACTTTGTCTCTGTTTTTTCTAGGACCAACTGGAACAAAGCAGTGCAGATGTGCAGCAAGGCCAGGGAATTTGCTTTGGCCTTGGCCATACTGGAGTGTGCCATCAAACCAGTGGTCATGCTGCCCGTATGGAAAGATTCTCTTGGACACACAAGGTAAAGGAAGAACACTACTAGCCACGTGAACTGCCCATATGGCAGTCAAACACACTAATAGCACATTAACATTGCCCTCCAAAAGACTAACATGATTCGAGATACTCATCATCTGTGTTACTACACTGGTGATTTCTTCAGCCCGTTTTTTACATTTACATTTATTCATTTAGCTGGCGCTTTTATCCAAAGCGACTTACAATTGCTATACATGTCAGAGGTCACACGCCTCTGGAACAACTAGGGGTTGAGTGTCTTGCTCATGGACACAGTGGTGGATGTCTCACAGTGCGAATCGAACCCAGGTCTCCCACACCAAAGGCAAGCATCTTATCTATGCGCCATCACCACCCAGTTTTGGAGTGCATTGTTGTTGACTGAACAAGCAGCGTTTTTCTATTTCAATCCTGCCCATGCACCTTACATTTTATGTGTGTTATATACTGTACTGTCTTACTTCAGACTACATCGCATGACCTCCATGGAGCGGGAAGAGAAAGAGAAGGTGAAAAAGCGTGAGAAAAAACTGGAGGATGAGGAGACACTGCAACAGGCCACTTGGGTGAAGTACACCATCCCCATCAAACACCAGGTAAAATAGCAGTATCTTTCAGCTGTCATCCAGCTCCCCCTGTGTTCATTTGAATGTAGGAAACAAATTACATTTGCTATATCAGGATAAAAGGATATTTTTACAATCATATTTTCATACATTTAAAACTCATTGGTGTGTTTTTCTATCCAGGTGTGGAAGCAGAAGGGGGAGGAGTACAGAGTGACGGGGTATGGGGGCTGGAGCTGGGTCAGTAAGACTCACGTGCCACGTTTTGTTCCAAAGCTACCAGGGAACACAAATGTGAACTACCGCAAAGATCTGGAGGGTAGGGCCGAACTTGCGTAATTTTCTCACTATATTCTTCTGCTGCTGGCACTGTTGGCTCATATTATTGTGATAATTTTTTTTTCTTTCTTCATAGCAGCTAAAATGAGCAAGGAAAATGCAGCAGCTTGCACAAATAAGCAGAGAAAGTTGATAGAAACTGAGAAGCGGGCTACTAAAAGCGCAGGGGACGATGAGAGTGAACAAGCATCCATCACTGTGCCATCTCAGAGCACTTCACCCGAGGAGGACTGCAAATCTCAGATCTCCAAAGAGGAAGAAAAATCCAAGGAGGAGGAGCGGGGAAAAGATGTAGAAGAGAAGCGAGAAGATGAAAAAATGGAGGTTGACCCAGAAACGGCTGCTTCAGGTGACGAGAAAGGTAAATCTTAAGTGGTAGCATTTATTTATCTCTCTTTGGAGTTTCCTTGATGCTTTTTGTGAATGGATATAAATTTCCGTCATCCACTGACCTCTGTGACTCTTTGTTATAGATAAAGTTGAAAACGAAGGCCCTTTGTCACCATCTGTGCAGCCTGTGAGGGAGGAACCAATCCAGACAGTTGAACAACCCAAGAAGGAGGAGACCACTGCATCAAAGCCCTACTATGACGTTGTTAACGTCAGTGAGGGCTTCCAGCTGCGGACAGCTTATAAGAAGAAGGTGAAGTCCTCCAAACTGGATGGGCTTTTGGAGCGCCGAGTAAAACAGTTCACCTTGGAGGAGAAGCAGAGGCTAGAGCGTATGAGACAGGCAACCCTGCTCTCCAAAGGGGCTGCCACAAAGCAGACGTCCGGGGTTAAGACTGAGGGATCCACATTAGGCAAACAGCAACCTGCTGTGACCCCGTATGTTAAAGAAGAGAAGGAGGAGAGCCTTCAAGTGAAAGACCACGTGGTTAAAAAGCTCCACTTTGAGCAGGAGCAGTCGGAGATAAAGGCAGACAACTTGGATGTCAAATCAGAAACCACAGCACCCAACCACAGCAAACAGACGGAGGGGAATTCTGTGCAGGGGAACGGTGAGGAGGCCTTAGCTCACAAAGAAGTGAATGGAGGACCCCTAGCAAGCACTGAGCTCAACAGTAAAAACAATTGTATATCAGATGCAATAGATATCAAAGAAAAAACACAAAAGCCAGAGGTGGCTCGAGTGGGAGAGAATGCTAAAAAGCGTGGGTATGTGGAAATTGAGCAAGGCAGTGAAAAGAGCGACACAGAGAGCATGGAGGTAGACCAAAGCAAGTCTAGTCCAGTGCAGGTGAATGGGAAAGCTAGTGATACCGCCCCTGCGGACTCAGACATCAACTTAGACTCAGCCAGTCGAGTCCAAGGTGATATTAAAGAGCCTCTCAAGTCTCTGATGAATGGAAACCTCTTGCAAAACGACGTCTCTGAAATATGTCCACCTGCCCTGAAAGTCCCGAAATTAGAAAATCATGTGGCAGAGAAAGGAGAGACTCTCAATAAGAATGTGGCCATGAACAGTGAGGGGACAGTACCTGCTAAGCTTCCACCTTCAAGCCCATCTTGCCTGAATAGTAATAGTACTGACAATAACAGTAGTAGCGAAGGTTTGAAGACTTCCATCACCACTAATACCACCATCACCACAGAGTCTCAAAGTGCCCCGACAACTGACCTATCCAGTCCCACTTCCTCCACCACCCAGCCCAGCTCCAGGGCAAGTGTCCCCCAAAAGGCAAAAGTCCCAGTCACTGACACCAAGATGGGCACTTCTGGTTCAACAACAACCAGCTCCATGACTATTAGTAAAGAGTATTCCACCAGAGACCGAGTGAGCCTTCTCAGGTTCTCCAAATCCAAGAAGGCCCGCTCAGGGACAGCCCTGCCGTCCTACCGCAAGTTCGTCACCAAGAGCAGCAAGAAGAGCATCTTTATCCTGCCCAATGATGACCTGAAGAGGCTGGCGAGGAGGGCAAGTATCCGAGAGGTGCCCATCTTCAACTACAACGCCAAGCCTGCCCTGGATATATGGCCCTACCCTTCACCTCGGCCCACGTTTGGAATTACATGGAGGTTGGTAACGCAGTTAGATCTTTTTACACATTGTTTGGGACACTTTAAAATGACACTTGGAACTGTCACACTGGCACTAGTGTACATTTACAATAGCTCAGTGACAGTCTTCTTTTAATTCTTTTAACCAGTATTATGACTGATAAGCCAACTTTAGCTCGTACACTAAAGAAATGTCAACATTGCTGATGGGTATTGTTGTCTGTCCATATTGTGTTTACATGGCAATAATAAGATGCAATATCATGTTACCAGGATGTAAAAATGCAGTTAATTAAAATGTGTATGTAAAAATACTTAGTGTTGTCAGAATAAGTAGCTCATGACATTTCTATGACCGTGTCCCATTCAGGTACCGTCTCCAGACTGTGAGGTCACTGGCAGGGGTCAGCCTGATGCTGAGGCTGCTCTGGGCCTGCCTGAGGTGGGATGACATGGCTGTAAAGCCCTCTGCTGCTGTAGGGACTACTCGGAAAGGTGAGAAACTGCTGTACCTCATCCTTCACCTGTACTGATCCTTCACTTCCTATGGACAGCTTCTCTGTGTGCCTTTGAGGAAGCCTTCTTACATTAGTTTCTATTTTCCTTCAAACATGCTCATGTCTTCTGTTTCTGCCAACAACACGCTGGTGTCTCCACCTTGCAGTAATATGGCTATTAAGAGTTGCCTTCGTGCAAATATGTTTGATTGCCACCACAGAAACTACAGACACAGACATCACCACAACAGAGATTATAAAACGGAGGGATGTGGGGCCTTACGGCATCCGCTCAGAGTACTGCATCAGGAAGATCATCTGTCCCCTCGGAAACAGAGACACTCCCAAAGGTAAAAGCTGAAATTTATTCAGGAACAATTTTGGATTTAAAAACAAATCGTAGTTGCTTATTTGAAGAATGACCAAGATCTATTGCTTGAAGAGTTTTGGCAACATTTTATGAGGATAATGAATAGTTTGTTTCCCTTTTCCCACGAGCAGAAACCCCTACTCCACAGAGGAAAGGCCTGCGCTCAAGCGCCTTGAGGCCCAAGAAGCAGGAGCCAGCCAAGCTGACGGGGCCCGTTGCTGTGGAGACATGGGTGCCTGAAGAGGACATGGAGCTGTGGGAGATCAGGGCGTTTGCAGAAAGGTGCAAAAACACAAAGCAAACCTCCTCTGGCCTCCAACATTATTGTTTTGGGGAACACTGAATTGTTCTGACCGATCAGATTGTCACCTTTTCCCTTGGTGTTACAGAGTGGAAAGAGAGAAGTCACAGGGTCTCGATCCCTCCAAGACCGGCAGTAGTCTGAAGACGGCAGAGGATGTGAAGGCCCATTTGGAGAATCAGCTGAAACAAGCCAGACAGGCGGCACAGCAGGTAGGAACACACAGTCACAGTCAGTTTATCTGATTTAGTAGGACCTTGTTTAGGTCAAAGTTGGGTGGCACTATACTGGGAGGTCATCAAACTCCATATACACCTAAAAATGTTTTTTTTTAGAAACGTCTGGAACCACTGAGACAGAGTACTACTGCCAACACTTCCACAACAACAACTACCACCACCTCAGCCAACACTCTCACCACTCCCAATACCCCAGCATCCACGGGCCAGAGAACAGGTCAGGCCACACCTGGAAGCAAGATGGTCCTCGCCTCCAAACTGGGCTCTCCAGTTTCCTTCCAGCAAGACAAAAACTTCCATCAGTCTTTTGCTTCCTGGGTAAAGCAGGGTCAGACCAACAACAGCTCAGGTAAGCCGGTTGGAGAGGAGAATTTGAATTATCTTCATCCAAACATACACACCTACATGTAATGGTCTAGAGTTGTGTGCCTTCTCATCTGTCATATTCTGTTAGAGACGGGCCGACAAAGGACTGTCCCAGGATCTTTGATTTTTTTCTTTTTACATTTTTTTTTTTTGTGCGCCATTTTAGTTTATAAGAAGTCGATCATCTGCATGACTTTCCACAACCTTTCCTTTTTTGTGTCAGTTTTCTACGTTATGTGATTGGCTTGCCAAAATGACTGTGGCTTGTGGTGTCCACTTTCAGTTCTGCTAAAATTAATTTGATTTAAAAATGTGCCCAGTCCTTTATATCTGAAAGAACTACAGAAGAGCCCGTGTATCGTCAAAATATAAACACACAGCAAAGCAATAATCCCTAATATTCAAAATATCAGCCCCTTTTGTTGACTCAAACATACCAGTGGACACCACGGCCGTAGACTGGCTGTAGTGGTGGCCCTTGTGGGGTATGCGTGACTGCAGGTGGCATGGTGTGTCTTGCAGCCTCCACTGGCTCGGTGGCCACCGTGGCTAGCAGCATCACCACCACAGAGCAAACCTTCCAGATCGCTGGCAGCCCAGTGACTGTGGCTGGCCAGGTCCTCGCCGCCAAACTCCCGCTGCCCGCTAACAGCAAGATTGTCACGCTGAACATGCCCACCACTCAAGGAGGTAGGGAGCATGAGTGTCATCCATTTCCGCTGGTTTGGGCTTACTCTTGCCAAAATGGATAGACGACATGTGAGAGGCAGATTTTGCCTCTCACATGGCACGGTGTTGGTGTTGAGCATGGATGATGCCACCAGTGAGTCGTTTGTTGTTCCTTTTTTTTTGTTACACAGCCAATAGTTAGATTGCGTTTGTCTGAGTTTTAGATAAAGTACAGTTAACAGATGAACTAAAGCTTTCTCAACTGCTTTGGATACTTTTGAATAAAAGTTTTTTTAAACAAGACATTCCAAAGATCCCCCCCACGCAGTTGCATGCCTCGCTGCTTCTGTACATCCTTGGACTGTATCACTGCATGAACCCAATGCATATTTGTTCCTGTCCTCACGTAATCGTTCTTATCAACAGGTGTAGTCCAACAGAAAGTCCTGGGCATATTCCCCTCTGGGCCCCCTGCAAACCTTAGGACCTACAGCACACTACATCCCACAACTGGCAACATCAACCTCAGAGCCACCACCTCTGCCTCAACTACCCAGCAACAGGTCTTTTGTCTCACCTTTATCCTTCTCAGTTTTTACTTAAAGCTAGGGAAAATATTAAGCATTGTGACTGATCATTTTACCCTTGGCTTTGTGTTCCAGGCTGTAACAGCAGGAGGCCACACACAGCCTGGCATGACGATGAGCCAGTCGCCTACCCCGTCTACCTCCATGGGCACAGCAGTGGTCAGAAGTCCAGCGTTGCCTCAACAAGGTGTTCTGTCTGATGTGTAATTTCCATTCACAATTGAATGCCTTCAGCCTTTGTTGGCTCATGCCTTACAAATAACCATTTGTACTCCTTCCTCATACCCCTCCAGGCCAACTTCAGCAGGCTGTGACCCAAATGGGCAGTGGTCAGCCTGGACCCACGGCTGGACCTGGTTCTACACCTGTGCAGACGACTGCAGCTCAGAGAGCAGCGGGTGCTGCCCCATCGCCTCATGCAGCCACCACAGCACCTGGGCAGCCACCTGTAGCTTCCTCCCAGACCAACAGACCACAGCAGGGTCAAGTTAAACTCACTATGGCACAGCTCATGCAGCTAACACAGGGTGCTCAGGTGAGGACATATTTGCATGTCTTACATGTCTTTTCCTGCTGGGCCATTTAAAGAAGGCTTAGAATTAGATCACTGTTAGCTGAAGGCAAGATTCCTTTTGTCTACAACTCTGCAGGGTGGAAACCCAGGTCTGACAGTGGTGATCCAGGGTCAGGGCCAGACCCAGGGACAGCTACAAATCATCCCACAGGGTGTAACGGTCATCCCTGGTCCTGGTCAGCAGCTAATGCAGGCTGCAATGCCCAATGGCCAGGTGCAGCGCTTCCTCTTCAGTCCCATGCCTCCATCCTCATCAGCTTCACCACCCACTACTGCTACCCCTACGAAGCCTGCCGTGGCGCACACCCAAGGTCCAACCCAAGTCCAGACAACTCCGTCAGCCCTGGCCCAAACCCAGATGTCTGCCCCTATACCAGCCCCAACACACGTGGCAACCCCAACACATATGCCACGTTTGGCCCCCACTCCAGCCTCAGTCCCTGCGCAAACCCAAGTTGCAGCTCAGGCTTCATTGCAAACACAAGTTTCAGCCGCTACCCCATTATCAGCCCCAGCACAATCTCAAATATCCACTCCTGTGCCTGCCCTGCCACACGTTGCAGCCCAGGCCTCAACACAGGTTTTATCCTCCACACCAGCCTCTGTCCCTGCACAACCCCAAGTGGCAAGACCTGTGCTTGCCCCAGCACAAAACGTAGCTTCAGCTATGGTGCAAAACCAAGTCTCCACCCTCACCCCAGGCTCATTCCCTACACAAACCCAAACTGCAGTGTCGCTACCTGTCCCAGGACAAGTTGTACCTCAGTCCCAGATCCAGACACACGCCTTCAGCCCTGCCCCAGCCTTAACCTCAGTACCTGTCCAGATGCATGTTACCGCTCCTGCCCCTGCTTTAGCCCCTGTCTCAGGCTTGTCTAACAACACCCAAATGCCTGTCTCAGCCTCTCTTCCCTCACCTGTCCAAGTTCCAACCCCTGCTCTTGCTCCCGTCTCTGCTCCTGTAATAGCTGTTGTGTCCACCCAAATTGCAGTTCCATCCCTAGCCAAAGCTCCAACCCAAATCCAAGCCACAGCTCCGGTTCCCCTTCACGCTGCTGTGGCCAATGCTGTTGTCACACCAGTCACAGCCACCTCCACAACACCTTCAGTGCCAGGTAAAACACCCACCACAATTTCCACAGACACACATCAGCACCATTTTAGTCATTTGTCTATTTACAATGGTGGATTTTTTTTATATATACATTGCTTCTCTTCTCCCTCCTGTTGCAGCTCTGACAGAGCAGAGGGCAGCTCAGCCCCAGGTTTGGACTCCGGGCTCATCTCAAGCTCAGACTCCAGTTCAGCCAGCCCAGAAGGCTGCAGCTCCCGTTCAGACACCTGCACTGGCCACTGTACCCGCCTCTGCCCCCGCATCAGTCTCCACACATTCATCCGTTACCCCTCTGCCTCAACCATCTCTTCCTCCTCAAGCTCAAGTACAAGTCCAGCACCCTACCGTTGTATCCATGCAGCAGGTGTCTCAAATTCCAGTCTCAGCAGTGCAGGTTCATATGGCGGGATTACCGGTCTCCTCTGTTGTTACTACTGTGAGACCCACGCAGCCTCAATTCCAGCCCCAAGCCCATACTCCACTCCAACCCCAGCGTCAAGCCCAAATCTGTGCACAGATTCAGGTCCAGCCCTATGGCCAAGTCCAGCAAATGCCACAAATTCAGGCTCAAGCAGCGCATCTCCAGGCCCAAGCACAAGCCCAAAACCATCCCCAGGTCCGTGTTCAGTTCCAGCCACAAACTCAGCAACCACCCAAAGCCCAGTTACAACCCCTTGCTCAAAGTCAACCTCAGGTGCAGTTTCAGTCCCAGACCCAAACCTTGCCCCAGGTCCAGGCCCCAGCACAGGCCCAACTCCAATCAAGAGTCCAACCTCAGTACCACCCCCAGGTACAAGCTCCATTTCAAACACAGGCTCAAACCCAACCCCAGGCGCAGCAACAGCCTCAGGTCCAAACTCAACCCCAGGTTCAGTCTCAGGCCCAAACTCAGCTACAGCCCCAGATCCAAACCCATCTTCATCCCCAGGTTCAGGTCCAGTTCCAGCAACAGAGCCAGGTTCACTCACAACCTCAGGCCCAGCAGCAACCCCAGGTCCACACTCAGTCACAGGTGCAAACTCAAGTCCAGACCCAGACCCATTTTCAAGTCCAGTCACCGCAGCAGACCCAGGTCCAGCAACAGCTTCAGGTACAAGCCCAACCCCAAGTCCAAGCTAAGGTCCAAGTCCAGTTCCAGCCTCAGAACCAATCTCAAGTTCAAGCACAGCCACAGCTTCAGGTCCAGTCTCCAATCAGGCATCAGCTCATCACCGTTCCAGGCCTCCAACAGCCGGTCCAGCTACTCTCAGCTCTGCCACCCCATGTTGCTGCCCAGATCCAAGCCCAGATCCAGGCACAGGCACAGCAGCAGGGAGGCACTGTTCCCCAGCAGATCAAACTGCAGCTGCCTATCCAGATCCAGCAGACAGGGGGGCAAATTCAGGCCCACCAGATCCAGAACATGGTGACAATACAGACGCCAGCGAGCGTCCAGGAGCAGCTCCAGAGGATGCAGCAGCAACAACAACAACAACAACAACAACAACAACAAAAACCAAAGAAGAAGAAACATCATGAGGCTAAAAGGGAACAGAAAGAGCAGAATCTGCAGGCTGTCAGCCCTGGGGATGGCATCCAAAAACAGGTGTGACTCAAAAAAAGCAATTCACAATGATTCATTTCTCACAGCATCTAGATACAGTAAATACTAACTGAACGTTTTTCTGTTGTTGTCAGGTGGTAGTGAAGCAGAATGCTACAGCAGAACAGCTGAAACAGAGGAAGAGCCTGGCTGCAGCTGAGCGAGAGGAGAACCAGAGGTTTGGGTCTTAATAATCACAGAATTGTGGAGCTTTTATGACAAATGACAGTAGTATTCAGTGCATTTCCCTCCAGTCTTGTTGTCCACTTATGCTGATATAAACGTTTTCAACCCCATAACTGCACCCCCAACTGAAGCTGCCTCTGTTTTCAGAATGATTGTGTGCAACCAGGTGATGAAGTTCATCCTCGACAAGATTGAGAAGGACGAGAAGCAGGCAGCTAAGAAGAGAAAGAAGGAGGAGGTGGTGGAGCAGAAACGCTCCAAACAGAATGCCACCAAGCTGACTGCCCTGCTGTACAAGCACAAAGAACAGCTGAAGGCTGAGATCCTGAAGAAGAGGGCCCTGCTGGACAAGGAGCTGCAGCTGCAAGTACAGGTAAGCAAACAGGCTGCTTTCACCAAGATGGTGATGCAAAGAGTAGAAGTTAAGATCGGGCATAATATTTAGAGGGGAGTTTAAAATACATCAAGTGGAGGTACCATACATTACATGTTTTCTCCTCTTCTCAGGAGGAGCTCAGGCGGGACATTGCCCGGCTACAGAAAGAAAAGGAGAAAGCCAGAGCTGCTATCACCCAGGCTGCTGCTGCAACGGTCAAGGCAGCCGCTTCCCACTCCTCCCATCCTTCTCACTCTACACATTCCTCTCATAGTTCTCACACAACTCCCTCACCGTCCCCGTCCCATAAACGGAAGAGGGAGGAGGAGAGAGACAAAGACAGAAACAGAGACAGGGACAGGCATCACGACAAGGACAAGAAACGGGACAGGGACAAGGACAGAGACAAATATAGAGACAAAGACGAGGATCGAGAGAGGGAGAGGGACCGAGAGCGGGACCGACATCGGGACAAGGACAGAGATAGGGACAGAGACAAGGACAGAGATAGGGACAGAGACAAGGACAGAGATTCCAGCTCATTAAAACACAAGAAGAAGAAGAAGTTCTCTTCTACCTCAAAGGATCACAAGAAGGACAGCAAATTGTACTGTATCTGCAAAACGCCCTACGACGAGTCGAAGTAAGCTGTCTGGGAAAACCTCAGCTATTGCACACGTGAAGATCACTGAATTGAATCATCGTCTTGATGATTTCAGTGAGACAAAACTTGAATAAAAATCTTTCTCTCTCAGGTTTTACATAGGATGCGACCTGTGCTCCAACTGGTTCCACGGCGCCTGTGTTGGCATCACAGAAAAAGAGGCCAAGAAGTTGGAGGACTTTGTGTGTAATGACTGCAAACGTGGCCAGGAGGGAGCAAGCAATGAGGAGTTATACTGCATCTGCCGGACACCATATGACGAATCACAGTATGGCTCGCTACAAATTACATAATCATCAGCTTCAACTGTAAACATAAGTCAAATCTAGCCCAGAAATGAAAATCTAGAAAATGCACTGCGGTATTTTTGCATGTTAA
The DNA here is from genome assembly GCF_021292245.1 of Micropterus dolomieu. Classification (NCBI taxonomy): domain Eukaryota; kingdom Metazoa; phylum Chordata; class Actinopteri; order Centrarchiformes; family Centrarchidae; genus Micropterus; species Micropterus dolomieu. The sequence goes on from NC_060151.1 coordinate 8,142,665, forward strand.
ACATTTATCTTTCATAATTCATTGCTCCGTTCATCCTCTTCATTTTCTTCCATATGTGGACCCTTTCATTGGTGTGCTCACCACGAGATGTATCCACTTTTCACCCACAGGTTTTACATAGGCTGCGACCGCTGCCAGAACTGGTACCATGGGCGCTGCGTGGGCATCCTGCAGAGTGAGGCCAATCACATCGACGTGTACGTCTGCCCGCAGTGTCAGTCAACTGAAGATGCCATGACAGTCCTCACGCCGCTCACTGACAAAGACTATGAGGGGTTGAAAAGAATATTACGCTCGTTACAGGTATGAACATACTGTATGTGTGTGACTGTTTGTACTTATGTAATGATATTAATAAAATTAAATATAAACTTGGATAAAAGCAATATGGATATTGGTGGATATTGTAAAGTGGTAGAGGAACACATCAGCAACCACCATACCACCATTATTTTTTATTGTAAAACTCATTATTACACTTTTAATCTCTTTAAAACGCTGTGCTGGGTACTTAGTTAGAATGGATAAAATTGAAAATGATGTTCAAGGTTGTATATTCATTTTCTCGCCTCTATTCAACGATGAAGGAAACACAGTTCATCTTTTTAAGGTCTTATTGTTTTTTTAAACAATTAGTTATTATCTTAATAGTGCTTTAATTCTCTTCATATTGACTGTGCCAACCATAAAACAAACATGGCCGCTCTAACCTTTCAAAAGTTTTTGCAGCATCCAGTATTAAAGTCATCAATATCTCGCATCCAGACGCATTGCTTGAAATGTTGCTAATAATTTATTAATAGTTTTTGTATTATTACCACCCATCTTTAAATTGATTATTTATTAATCTCTTACTTTAACAGTCCCACAAAATGGCTTGGCCTTTCCTTGAACCAGTGGATCCCCACGACGCACCGGATTATTATCGCGTAATCAAGGAGCCAATGGGTAAGAACAAATGATACCAATTGTTTATGAATGGATTTTTTTTTTTTTCAACCCTGGAAAATGTCCAATGTGTCTGCCTCCCATTGTGGAAGGTACTAGTTGGGAATTTCCCTAAGCTGATGAAATGATTCAGTTAAAAAGATTTTAAAAAATGCTTCCCGTACTGTTTATTTCACTGTATTTCGTAATGTTGGAAATGTTATGCACATAAATATGAAATAAAAACTTCTCTTACACATTTCTCTCTCCCTTGTAGACTTTTCCACAATGGAAACCCGTTTGCAAAAGCGACATTACCACAAGCTCACAGAGTTTGTGGCCGATGTGACCAAAATCTTCGACAACTGTCGCTATTACAACCCGAACGACACGCCCTTCTTTCAGTGTGCCGAGGTGCTTGAAGCCTTCTTTGTACAGAAGCTTAAAGGTTTCAAAGCGAGCAGGTAAGGTCAGGTGCTCCTACTACTGCAGACTCTCAAGGGCCCCACGTTTCTTTCTCCTTTTCCATGCTCATGTTTGTGTGCTGTGAAGCTTTGACTCTGACCACACTGGCTGTCATGTCAGTTTCATTTGTTCTTTTCACTTTTTGTTTAGACCACTGGCATGTCTCGTGTTATATAGTAGACTGTGCTTTACCTGTAAATTAGAGTCTGCTTGAAACTGTCAAATAATTTGAAGGGTTGCTCGGCTGTACTAAAACCAACAGAGCTGATGAACGTTAAGACATTAAGCCCAATGTCTAATAGAACTTAGTGCCATGTTACATCTGTATCGTGTTTCATCTTGCATTTGTGTCTGTTCCCCTTTGCTGCATGCCTTTTGATTTATGCCATCCCATTTTCTTCTTTCTTACAGATTATCAGATTCTTAAGTGGGCCAGTCTAGCTGGAGTCTGGACTGGATGCTGGGGTCTCTAGTAATAATGACACGGGAACTTTCTATTTCCAGAACAGTAAAAATATTGATCACTAAAGAAAAGAATAACACGAGAACAAACACCAAATGTGCTTTCATGTGTATGCCTCCAATTGAACATTTTTGGTAACCATTGTAATATTCAGTTTAATCACAGAATGGCAGCCATGTTGACGTGTTCATCATGTCATTGAGGGACATGCTTTCTTCTCATCGTTTCCCTAAATCGGGCCATTTCTAACAATCCATCCCAGTAGCTATGATGTTTTCAGTGGGATTTTAAATGCATTTTAGGTTCCTAACTTGGATCTATTTTCTGTCATACATCTCAGTTGGATTGGATTATGTGTTGACCTTACCAGTTATAAAAAAAGAAAATATAAAGCTGCATATTTTATTATAGAGATATTTATGAGAGGTTTTGTATGTTACATCCCTTTGAGTTTGATTTAACTGGTTGTTAAGATGGTTGTCTTGAATGTACAGACGTTTTATCATGTACAGTGGTTGTACGATGTATCTGAATCTGTATTTGAATGTTTTAAATAATTATGAAGCAAATCATTTTAGATAGTATTATTTTATGAGACTAAAATGTAAACCTCATCCTGTTCCTCGCGTCACAAAGTAACCTCAGTTTGTAGTTGTGGAAGATCTCTTCAATAATAAAGGCATTCCCAGTAAATGACACCAACACGGCTGCAGGATCCTCTGCCGACCCCTTTGCATCGTCTGTCTGTCTGTCTGTCTGTCTCTGTCGATGTCACAACAAGAAACAAAATGCGAAGGGCTCTCAACTTTCCCTTCTCTCCGTATTCTGTAGGTCTCATAACAACAAGCTACAGTGTTCTTCGGCCTCTTAGAAAGCGTCGCACATTGCTCAAACAAAATGCACTTGCCAAGAATATGGCTTTTCTGAACTGTAACTCTGTGACAGACTCTGCCTCATCCTGTGTTTGGGATCTGCTCCTCCTGACTGTCGGTGCAACCAGCACTGCTGCTTTCACAGAACTGTTCAGGCAGAGCTGCCTTCTGCCCATTTGAGCTCTAAGGGACCTTTTTTTTGGACCTGTCTTCATCAGTGGGACTGTACTGAGGAAGGCAAACAACTGAGGCATTTCAGAAGAAAGTTTACCTCGGAGGAAAGACTCTTAAGGAGCTCTCATATTTCCATGTTCTTTATTTTTTTTATCTCAGTCTTTTTATTTTATTTTCTTTCTTGTTAAAACCCCCCTCAGGCCATCTTTGTGGTCATCATGTCCAATGAGAAATAGGAAATTGAATACTGACATACAATGGCTGAGCATAATGTATCAAGAGTTTTGTGTTTAAATTCAGATATCACAGTGGAACAACTTTTTCTCTCCCATTTCCACTCATTGTTAAGTCTGAAGTAGCATGAAAGACAGTTGTACTAAATATCTGGACATCGGTAGTCTGCTTGGTTAAACTTCTATAACCTACTGAAAGTACGTTAATAAGCTATTGTAAATGATTTGCTCCGCAGTAGTGACTGACTGAGAAGGATGAAACAATGTATTTGAAGTTTCCTGCCCTGTTTGTAAAAATTTGTCAGATTTTGACTGGATTTCTTTTTCTTTTTTTTGTATTACATCTGAAGAAATATTGATGTATATGGAACTTAATAAAATGGAAAAGACTGATTCCTTCCTTATGCATTTGTGGTGAAAGCAACACATGGGAGTATAAGACAATTGTTTGCATATACATAGCACATCACGAATTGTGATATAAAAGTAGGCACAGTATAAAACAGATTAAATTATAATAGCTAAAGAATTAACAAAACATTAAATGTGCTTCACCGTGTCTTCAAGTTCAGTGGTGGTTTTGGTTACAGACTCTAGAAGTGCATAAAACCCTTACATATAAATTGACGGATGTCTGAAATTATTGACGCTGTTCTTGTTTCATGAATATTTCCATATCAGATAAATACATTTTAGTCACCACCCATGCTGTTAGTAGTAAGAGCTGATATAACCATGTGGCCTACTCAGAAAGATGTATATTTGCCAAAGTAAAAGCAAAGACATTTTGAAGCGGCAGCAGCTGAAAAACAGTTGTAATTTCAGGTTTACAAAATGGACATGAAAGACCTTTACATTAACTTAGGAATTTGGTACATGGGTGTTTTATTTAAAGCGTGGATATGAGGTCTTTTCGTTTCATTATTTCCGTCAAGGATAACAATGACACTAGAAGAGAAATGCACCGATCAGGGAACAGTTCATTCCTCCCAAATGTGTGCTGAAAAACATGGACTGTATATAAGAAAGACGGCAGAACACTGATCCCGAGTCAGATTAAACACGAGCGTAGATCTCGCGATGTTACCACGAAGTGACGACATTTCCTGTGTGCGCTGATTTTTTTTTAAACAGGCCAATGAACGGAGGCGGCTGGATGCTTTCGCTCGAACAGCCCAATCAGGAGGCTTTGTTGCAGGAATTTAAAGGTCTGTGCGGCACTGTCTATGTGCCACAGCCTTTGTGCGAGGATCAGGTAAGAGTCTGCGAACTGCTTCTTACTACTACTGAAAATTTGCGTTTTGTATGTTTTTCTGTGTGGTGCTTACTGTATTTCCAACTTGTGCTAGCTGGTACTGTGTCTATTTAAATGTGAAACCGGCGGTTTCCTCAGCCTGACATGTTTGTGACATTCACGAGGCAGTTCAAAGTTAGTGATACCGGCAAACTCTTAAAACTTTTTTTATTTTTGCAGAAGTAATAAGTTACCACAACACTTCCCTCTCTTGCTGCTGCTAAGCTTCCCTGACACTTGAAAATGTCTGAGAACGTTGCACGTCTGAACAAGTTCAAGAACAAAGGCAAAGACGCAAATGTGAGTTTACTCGAACAAGTTGCGTTTAGCATAATGTTTATATGGCTGCTCAGGGGTTTCAGTTATAAATGTGTGACTTGGTTTTATTTTAAACAAATGCAGGAACTTCGACGTAGGAGAGTGGAGGTGAACGTCGAGCTCCGCAAGGCGAAGAAAGATGATCAGATCTTCAAAAGAAGAAATGTGTCTGCATTTCCTGAAGACGAGGCGACTTCACCTCTTCAGGAAAGAACCCAGAACTGTCAGGTAAGCCAAAGACATTTAAATTGAGAATGTTTACTCCACCTCCAATGTACACTAAGTCCTGACTCATTCTGACAATTGGCAGGCCTTCAGACAGTGGACCGTTGAGGAGATTGTCACAGGAGTGAACAGCGGTAATGTTGAGTCTCAGCTCCAGGCTACACAGGCTGCACGGTAATAATTCATAAACATTGTACATTAGTCATTCTACATTGGCACACAACTCAAAAATGACTGACTGCCACAATGACTCCCTTCTAACATGCTGTCATGAATGCAGGAAGCTACTGTCTCGTGACAAGCATCCTCCCATTGACCAGTTGATCAGCGCTGGTCTGATCCCCAAGTTCGTCGCCTTCCTGGGGCTGATGGACTGTCCCCCAATCCAGTTTGAGGCTTCCTGGGCTCTGACCAACATTGCCTCTGGCACAACTGACCAGACAGCAGCTGTTGTTGCGGGTGGGGCCATTCCTGCCTTCATTAGCCTGGTCACATCCCCCCACCAGCACATCAGTGAGCAAGCAGTCTGGGCCCTTGGAAACATTGCTGGTGACTGAATTTTTTATCATTTTATTTTTGTGTGTATTCATGACTATTTGGCTAGAAGCAAAGGACATGAGTTTAATATTTTATTTGTTGCGGGTTTTTTTGTTTTTTTTTAGGTGATGGATCAGCTCTTAGAGACAAGGTCATAAAGCATGGTGCTGTGGCCCCTCTACTCAGTCTGCTGGCAGTCCCTGACCTTTCAGTATTTAATGTAAGTATTTAAAAAGTCAAGTTTAATCCTCATGTAAACAATTTTCTTGAAATGGCCTAATGCAATCATTTATTCTCCGTATTGCACACTAGAGGTTGCCCTTACTCAACCAAATGCAGCTCCATGTCGAACTAATGCCTTCGCTTCTCTTACATTTGATGTCTTTGCAGACCGGCTACCTGAGAAATGTTACATGGACGCTGTCAAACCTCTGCCGCAACAAGAACCCCTCCCCTCCTATGGCTGCAGTCCAACAGATCTTACCTGCTCTCATTCGTCTTCTACACTGTGATGACCGGGAGGTGTTGGCTGACGCATGTTGGGCTGTTTCATACCTGACAGATGGCCCTAATGACCGCATTGAAGTGGTGGTCAACACTGGCTTGATTCCTCGCCTGGTGAAGCTGCTTGGCTTTGAGGAGCTGCCTGTCGTTGTACGTATGCAGTTGTGTGTACATCAGTAGGGTGATTGATCCTTGTAACCTCTGTGCATAATTCATGTGGAGTGGTACATTGTGTCATCATGCTGGGGCAACTCCCTGAGGTTGTGCAATGACCCTTCTCCTTCAGACCCCTGCGCTGCGTGCCATCGGCAACATTGTGACCGGTACAGATGAGCAGACTCAGGCTGTACTGGATTCTGGGGCCCTGAACATGTTCCACCAGCTGCTGCGCCACAAAAAAGCCAACATCCAGAAGGAGGCGGCCTGGACGCTGTCCAACATCACAGCAGGGAAGGACGGCCAAATCCAGGAGGTCATCAACGCAGGCCTTGTTCCATACTTGGTTGATATGCTTGTGCGGGTATGTAGTTTAATTAGAGGTGTGTGGTTGTTGGACTTTTTTGTTGTTTTGTCTTTTTTTTGGGGGGGGGGGGGTCTGGCTGTCGCGTTTAATTTCAGCTTTACCTGTACACCACTGTAAAACAGATGGCTGCATTTCTTTAACCTTTCAGGTCATGTTTATCATTCTCCTTTCTCTGCAGGGTGACTACAAAACCCAGAAAGAGGCTGTGTGGGCGGTTACTAACTTCACCAGTGGGGGCACTATTGAGCAGGTGGTTTACCTCGTTCAAGCCAATGTGATTGAGCCTCTTCTGAATCTACTCTCCTCTAAGGACAGCAAAACTGTCCTTGTCATTTTGGATGCCATTACCAATATCTTCATGGTGAGTGCATTGTCATGGGGGGGGGGGGGGGGGGGGGGGGGGGGAGAATCTGTTATCGGATCTGATAAGTTAAAATGTGATGTGCATTTTTCTGTCAGGCTGGGGATAAAATTGGGGAGGCAGATAAGCTAAGCCTAATGGTTGAAGAATGTGGTGGACTGGACAAGATCGAGGCTCTGCAGGCTCATGAGAATGAGATGATCTACAAAGCAGCCCTCAACTTGATTGAGAAATACTTCTCTGAAGAGGTAAGCATCTTTAAGATGTGTTGAACTGATTTTTTTTAAAAAAAAAAAAAAAAAAAAAAAACTCTTGCTCATAAGTGGTCTTACTGTGGGTTTTTTTTTTTTTTATAATTTTTATTTTATTTTTTTTAAAGGAGGAGGAGGTGCAGTGTGTGGCCCCAGAAGCAACTGATGATGGTTATGCGTTCCAAATCAGTGACAACCAGAGCACTTTCAGTTTCTAGAAAACTTCTACCTCTACTCTCAACTGTACTGTACCTTCACTGTTTGTCCTTTGTTCGTGTAATTGTGACTTTCTTTGTATGTATTGTACATACTGTTTTAACATAACTGATAAAACATGATTGTAAATAAAATTGTCAGATCGTGTGGGGGGGATTGTTTTCACTATTACTTTGATCAGCTTATAGCATATCTGTAACTTTCTTCCTGCACAAGAAGCTGGGTTTCAGTAATTAATCTTATTGGCTGAAGGCCGTCAAGTTTAAAACAAGCAAAGTAGCCTGTTTTCACACTGTTATTTTTGTACAAAATGTCAGTGAGCTTTAGAGGTGTAAGTAAGCACATTTGTTAACTTTGGACAGAGTAAAGCTAGTTCTGTCTTTATGCTAATCTAATTGACTGCTAGCTTTTGCTTTTAAATGTAGCATGTATCCATTACAGTGTGAAACTGTTCCTTAACCTGGCTCAACTTCAGCCTAATTCTACGGTTTATTTTGTCCATTGTCAAGACAGTAGATAACGTCTCAATTGTAAACTCCAGTTTGTATGACGTTCAAACTCATGAGTGTAATTTGTCAACCTTACTGGTTATAAAATGGGGCCGTTAATGTTAACACCTGTGCTTTTTCTATCATCACAAATTGTCTGGCATGAAAATTCCTACTGCACTAATCTGAATATTAATAACCAAATTTAAGAGCACACAAATGAAGTAGTTGTGGGGAAGGGGACCTCTTAGAGTTGTGATGTGATTTAATCAGGACCTTTATTGCCAAGTGTTTTACACACATGAGGAATTTGCTTTGGTAATAAGGTGCTACATGTAGACAAACATACAACTGATATAAGTAGAAATATATAAATATGGAATAAACAAATGCAAGTTATAAAAGATGGAGAAAAATAATACCACTATTTGCAGAGAAAGAACAATGTGGCAGGTGTTTACATATGCATTACTCCCGTTCATGTTGTGCAGATGTATTGCAACATAAGAGAATACTGTGTACATAAATATATAAATTGACAATATAAAAATAGATTAACAGTTGACAGCAAATATATGCAATGTGCCAGGTTTGTGCATGATATGAAATTAAGTGATATAATACTTGCATGCGCAGACATTTGTAGTATTGAAAGGTGGGGGGGGGGGGACCCAGGCGTTGTTAATAAGACTAGCTGCAGAATGGTAGAATTGTGGCTACGCCCCTGCAAAAACTGCCATAATCGCACGTAGCTGTGTTTAATAATGCCATCAAAGTATAAACCTGTAATCGGGACAATTTATCACCAACTCAGAGACACACTGAGGTCTGTGTGTGAATTACAGTGAGGTGCCACATGTTGGAGAAATGTTTCACTCCCCCTGCATGTGTTGTCGTCACTGGTCAGCTCCTACCAGCAGCCTCCTGAAGTGGATCCGCACTGGAGGGCTCAACAGTTCAACTCTGGGCGAGCGGAGAGGACTCAGTCCGAGGCAGAGGCTCCTTCCGAAGATGTGAAGACAAGCACCGTGTTACAGAGCCGTAGTAGCTACTTCACACGTTTCACCGAGTCATTTGCAGTAAATGCACTTTGCTGCAGTCACTCGTGATTTTTCTTTTTCTTGTTTTTTTAAAAACGTTTTACATTTTGTGAGCAGTCGCTATGGCAGTTCAGTTCACATCCGGGCCACAATGCATTGACTCCATTATTGTCTAAAACTGGCGGAGAGGTTGATAAACCTAGTTTTTTTTTTTTTTTTTTTTTTTTTTTTTTTACACTTAAAGACTGATTTTTATTACGTGCGGTGAAGGCTGGAACCAAGAGGAGATGTCTAACCAAGGAGTCCGGCGGAATGGCCCTGTAAAGCTCCGATTAACAGGTAGCTAGCAATGCTTTTAAATCCCCAAGTATATTCCCCACACACACTAGCTAGGAAGGCTCGGTGTATTTGCTGGATGGGAACAGTTCCCATGGGCCATGGAGTTGGCTTACCGCCGGTTCTTTATCCAATGATTTTCACGGTTTTCTTAACAGCTGCAATGCCTTGTAAATATTAGTTTTTACAGTGTTAGCTAGTGTAGGGGGAAATGACAGAGTGGACCCGTGCATAACGCCGTATATGGATATTATTGTTCTTGGAAGTAGTCTCAACCTTGTGATTGTCCCCAGTAACGTTAAGCACCAGCAGCCATAACATGGGTCCCGGAGTATCGTAGCTGTGTGTTGTGTTGCTCTGCCATTTGGGTGGTTGTCGCTTGGTGAAACGAACATCTGGGACGATATCTCGCATGTGTATTTAACCTAAAGATATTCATATTTGCAATGTAAGAGTGCTATAACTATCACACGGTTCTGCTGACAGACAGGCTCATAAAAAGTTGGCTAGCTGACGTTAGCCTAGCCAGCTAGCCACAACCAAGCCTTTATGCCAGAAAAAGCCTCTGTTGAGATGACCGGCAGATCCAGAGGTCACAAGGGTCTGCAACTGCCTACTGACAGACAGCCGCCTCCTTTGATTGTCATTGTTGTTACAACAGGTCACCATTAAGTTATATTCCTGCAGGGGACCTGCATCCCTTTTATAAAGCAGCTCTTACTTTCACAATATGATCCACACTGGAAGTCTGGCCCTTCTTAGACAGCGTAATGAATGTGAAGTAACATGCCCTTGTCCTGGTATGTTTGGACATCTCCCAGCCTCTCTCCCTCAGCTGTTTGGTTTGTGCCTTTTCAACACAAACAACGAAAAGGTTTACATGAGAGCACACTATTTTGACTAGGAGAAGTGGTGGACAGCTGCCGTCTTTGATGTCCGTCCAGGATCTGTCCCGAATCAAACTCCGTGTCGGGAAGGGCCAAATTAAATATTTAAGCTGGTGCTGTTTCTGATAGGAATAAGTGGAGACAACAGGGCGGGATCTTAATGAGGTGGATTTAATGAGCTGGACTTGCAAGATGGCCAAGGACATCAAGCTTGGAGCAACATTTCTGTTGTTGTCAGAAGTCATTCAGGGTTCAGAAGCGCACAAGTGGATGTCTGTCTGGTGGAAATATTTCGCAAACCGATTTTGAGGGTTTTGCAACTAAATATTTGGATTGTCGTGACAGTTTGAATTGTGTTTGTCATGAAATACCTCATATAGGCATGGAGATATTGTGGACGGACAGGTCATTGGTCTCTTTCTTGTACAGCTGCACAGCATCAGATTGCGAGTTTCTGACTGCATGAAATTTCCAACCTGCTGGCCCTACTTGGTTATTTTCCTCATCATTCTCTTACTCCCTTAGAAACTTGTCACCACAAAAACAATTATTTTCAATTATTTTGTCGCACGTTAACGCAGTTTAAAAAAAAAAAAAAACATATTATGTTGAAAGTCCGTTGCTCACTGGCTCTGAATACACATACATTCAAACGGGTCACAGGAGGGGTGAGATGTTGATCAGCCTGCAAATCACCCACCCAAACAAGCAGACTATGATGTCATCTTTTTTCCGCGAGCCGTTATCACGGCAGCAGGTGAGCCGCTTGCTTGTTAATGATGCAGCCTGTCAAACAACTCAAACAACCGAAACCAACATCTGCACCCTGTGTTCAATGCTGCTTTAACGTTACCTGGCCCGTCCGACTTGTAACGTCATTTCAAGTTGTTAACTAAGTGAAGTCTGTGCGAGTGAACACATGCACACAAGACGAGCGCCCCCCCCCCCTTGTTTTAACAAGCTAGATAATAGGTAATGCCCTGGCAGTGGCAAATAGCTTTGGTTTAATAATTTATTTGATTTATATTAATGTTTAAGTTGAGATTTACAAGAAATATTTTATTGCTACTGTGTAAAATGAAAAAGCACCTTATTTGTATAAAGTGTTTGCAAACCACATGTTATTGCATTTTTGTGTTCATAGCAGTACATTTAAATTAAAATTGCACAATACACTACTTTAGAATTCATTATTCAATTTTGCGAGTATGTGATTAATCGCAAGAAAATCATGCGATTAATCGCGATTAAAAAATTTTAATCGTTGCCCAGCACTAAAAAAATGTTTATACCCAACTTTCGTGTTGAAATCTAGAGTCCGTTAGTTTGTCACGGCAGTTCAAGATGGACTGCAGTGGTCTCCTGGTGGAATGCTAAGAATGTGAGTCCACTTCGAAGGGACATAAAAAAACAAACGGAGATGGGAACCTCACAGACCAACTCTCCTCTTGATGCTGAGTGACACTGTACACCCCTCCAGACTAAATATCCTCCCTCTCTTTTGAGTAATTATGTAATATTGTGCCATGACATCCACACCGTCAGCCCTGTCCCATAGCTCGGCGCACTGCGTTCCCTTTCAGGAGAGCAGTGGGAGGTCAGAGCATGAGAGGAAGCTCTATAGGAAGGCAGCTGTCTGGTGGTAAAGCCCAATTGCTGCACTTTTAGCAGAGAGGCTTCGCTACACACTGTCATTATGTGTTTTCTTTGTTCAGCACTGCACAGCTGTGTATACTAGGCCGGTTAGATTGCTGCATAGGGAGTAATGGACCCGGAGAGCGTCATTGCGACATTGTAGCTGCATGTTGTCATCTGAAGTCAAGTTGATTTTTTTGACACGTAGCTGCAGATGAATTTGTTTCCAGGCAGGTTGTGAATGATGAGTTGCTACATTTAAACAGGCCTGTAGCTGTTTGTGCTGTAGGCGTCTCTCTGTGCTGACAACCCCCATGTCCATTTGAACCAGATGTTGCAGATGTTTGCCAGCTATTAAACTGGAAAAATATGGCAAGCAAGCTGCTAAAACTAACACTTGAGGTGAGAATTGCCCCTTTACCACACAGGACAGGTTTCCATTATACTCTACAGCTGATCACTCCTAAATTATGTGACACACAAATACAGCTAATGGCAGAACACGCGTGATCCACCGAGTCGGCATGAATGACATCAGCAAGGCACGGCTCATTGCTTCGTCTGATCATTCTTAAATTCTGTCATGCAGACATAGCTTGCGGTATAATTTGCACCACTTTCCATGCAACCGTAAATTTGATGACACGCAGCTGAATGCCAAGTCTTAGAGTTGCCTCTGATATGATTGAGACTCTGCAGAAAAGAGAACGCACGCCTCCAATCCGTCATGACTGTTAGTCACAAGCTGTCTTTCACATAGGAGTGAAATCAGACTCATAAAAATCAGTTAGTCAACGGCGTTTTGCCTTTGCCCTTCTGAATACGTTTTCTGCCCAGAAAGATGTGCAGCAGAATATTAAATGAACTGACGTTTGTTTGATTTTCTGGTCTGATTCAGATTCTTGACGTTTATTGCTGCTTTTGTCTTAGCTAGGGGTTTACATGTGACTTGTTAAGCATATGGTTTGCTCATCTGAATTCTTTGGCGCAGCACAGACTAGCAAAGAGAGGTATCTCAGTGGGATTCCCTAGAATTCTCCATTCGCATTCCCAGCTCTTCCTCTCTGAGTCACTCCTGTTCTTTCCGACTGTAAGCTTCTTCCCCCTCAGACCAAGTCCAAAGCATATTTCACTCCCACCCTCACTAACTGAGCTTCCTCCGCGTGCACTGATTCCCTTTCTGTCTGGTGCACTCTCTTTAGGCAATTGGGTGTCTTTCTTTCCATTTAATCAGCTGCTGTTGCAAATTAACAGGATTTGAAGCTGCTGCAGCCGAATAGGTGGGCCAGCACTATTATTTTTGGTTAAATAGTTGCACATTTTCCCTGCTCTTTTACCTTGTAAGGTGACTGACAGCTGAATTGACACAGATGCTGCTTGAGAATAAAACAGACTTATTTTAAAGATGCAACAAAGGCCCTGGGGGTTTCATACTGGCCTGCTATGTGGCTTTGAGTGAAAGGCTTATGTCCTCTTTTTAGTGCGAGTCCTCGCTCTTTCAATGCAGCTTGGTCCCACTGTAGTCTACAGAAAGGGAGGGGGTCTTTGGATGTTGGATAATTGAAGAAGAAACCCACACAGCTGGGCACAGATGGGTCTGTGGAGGCACAGGACCTGATGATCAAGACCGTTTTAATGTGGTCTGAGCCAGTGCTGGGTACATTCATGTGGTCTCAGACAGAGCCATTTTTACAGAGTGGCTGTATGGAAGTGATTTGGGTTCATCTGGGTGTTCAGACAGGATACATTGTAAATACACAGTGATTAGCTGCATGTGGGGAACTGTTGACTCTGCTGGCCCATCATGGACATGCAGTTTGAGCCAGCATTTCCACATTTTGCTTTAACAAGATGCGAAAGAAAACAAATATAATGGCGGCAAAAGACCAGAAAAAGAAAAACAGGGGTGGGGCAATCACAGAGGGAATGTAACAAGCAATTATTGCACATCATTTGTAAACATTTTCCTTCCCCCTGCTGAGAGCCTCCCATAATTTTAAATTGTTCCATCAATTAATTGACTGGCCGGGGTTGGCTTTCCTGTTGCTTCAGCTGCTCTTCAACGAGGACAAAGCTTTCTGCGGTTGCTCTACCCTCAGCCGCCGCCAGCGACGGCCTGGAGGAGACCAGATGTAGCAGGGGGAGAGAGAGTGGGCAGTTCCTTAGAGAGGAAGTGCTCCCCAGACCCGAACACTTGTCCAAACGTCACCCCTGACAGGTGGGGAGCAGCACAGTCCAGAAACCCCCTTTTGAGGTTCTCCTGTAATAATAAAGGGAAGAATTACTATTACTCAGCAGGACATTAGGCCTCTTGTCTCAGTCACTGTATTATAACAGCGTGCCATGGGTTTGATTAGTGGGCGGCATGTGTGGTTTGGGGAGATTGGCTCTTCCTGCAGAGTAGAGCATCAACACTTCAAAATGGCTGCTTTTGTAACATGAACAACAGATAATATTTCCTGTATCCACACATCCTGTTTCATTTGGAGCCTGAAAGAACAATCACTTACAACATTCTCTGTTTGTACTCGACTGTCCTTCAGCAGTTCTTGCCAACCAGGGCTACTTGAACCCCTTTGCCAGAGTATACATGGAAAAATTGTAGCTGTGACAATTTAATTTGACTTTAAAAATACAATATATCCTCTTATTGAGTCAGCTGTAACACTATGTGTTGTGATTCAGAGTGCCTATAAACTTTTTACAAAAAGAGATGCACCAATTGATCGGCCGGTGACTGGAATCGGCCTGTCTTCAGCTTGATCGGTCATGAACGGTGACGGAGGGCGATCACTCTCACATATCCGATTCTGTGCCGGTCAAATTTACATGAGTGCTGCGCCATACGACGATCCATGTCATTCGCATAGTGGCAACTATACAGACAACTGTCACACAGACCACATGCTAAAACATGTGGTCTGTGTGTAAGTTAGTCACCGTGAGTTAAGAAAACACAATACTCACAGTTTGTAATACCTGTGACGCTAAAACCAAGCCGTGTTTCCCCACACATACTTTAGCATAGTGGTTGTCAAACTTTTAATGTCAGGGATCCCTTAAGCCTAGTTCATACTACACGATTTTTAGCCAGATTTGCCGGCGACCGTTGGGCTGTGATCAGGGGTAAATCAGCAGTCGATCCGCAGTCGGCTCCCTGACACATTTCTGACACATCGCCGACGTCTGCCAGATATCTAGCATGCCAAATATCTGGAGGAGTCGGCCGACTCGACATCCACATCCAGCCTCCAATGAGAGCTGGCAGAACAGGCAGCTACTCACCTCCAGCTCTCTCTGTAGCTCAGATAATCCCTGCTACCTGCGTGTGCTAATCCATTCTTTCCCCCATATTTTTTGTCTTTTATAATTGGTATCTTTATAATAACAAACAGCTGTTTCGTTTCACCTGTGTTTTCTTGACAAAACGTGGTTTGGAGACCTGCGTCGGGTGACACTGCACTGTCAGCTCGTGTACTGTGTGACCCCCTGTCACTGATCAGACACGTAGTGTGAACTCCACAATGACTTCAAGACTCCCGTCACAAGACGGCAAGTTGTCTAGTGTGAACAGCACAGCCATCGGCCGACGCTAAAAGTCATGTAGTCTGCACAAGCTTAAAACTGACAAAAATTTGACCATGGAACACCATTTGATTTTTTTTTTTTTTTTTAACCCAGGGATACCCATCTTTTGCTTTTTAGATGTTTTATCACAGAAAATTCTGTCAATGTATGGAATTATAGAGAAAATAAATCATTTCTCTTATTGCTGGGGACCCCCTGGGGGTCCCTGAACCTCTCGTTGAGAAGCACTGCTTTAGTGGACCCCCCCAAGTTTATTAACGGCTTCCAAAGTATATTGGACCACCCATTTCAGTACTTTGCAGAGAGAGATGTTATCTGGTATCATGTTAGGAGACGCGGACATGGTGGATATTTTACAAGCACGGATCTGGTAAAGCAACAGTGAACGCACCTTTGCCAATGTCATTCGGTACCACGGTGGTCTTAATAGGCTGGTTGTGTTTTTTTGGGCGACTTTATAGAAGAACCACAGAGCAGACCCATACAAGGAGAGAGGAAAAAGAGGCGAGACAAGCCAGTGTATGAGAGGAATAGGGTAATGTATTCATTTATTAGTCAGTGTTATGTCATTATGAACATACAATTGAATTGACCCCCGGAACTATAGCCCATGCTCCTAATACAGAGAGAAGTTTCCATTAAAAAAGTTACAAAAATGTTTTTGTGTGCTGTTAATTATAGTTCTTAGAAAGAAAGAAATCGGACCAGAAAATTGTCTAAACGGTTATAATGGATAACCGCTTGCTAAAAGTATTGATAAATACTTGGTACGAAAGTTAGCCAAAATGATTAGTTGAAACATCTTCTACTACTTAAAAGTAATAGCACAAATACAAACTTGGCAAAGCTGACCTAAACTCTAACTACTCTATTGAATGAAAAATTATTGTGGCAATATCTAATTTTATATAGTGAATGAATAAAGTTAAATAACACCCAGTTTGAAATCAGATCAAATGAACATGGCTGGTGGAGTCGATGAAGGAGTACTTGAGTTCATCTGTCAAGGCAAAAAAATGGTTGGAAACCACTGTAGTACAGCCTCGGGGTTCGCAGTCTGACGGGTTTAGCTTGAGATTTTGACTGGGGATGCATTTTGCAGTATATAGTTCTATACTATTTATCTTATCGCTATTGCAGGGTGCTCAATATAGGGAGAATCCATGTGGGAACTGATGCTTAAAGTTGGCTGCAGCCACCAGAACATCTGCAGCACTATTCTCAAGCCTGTGTGGTATCCTACAACTGACTGAGCTGCAACTCATCCAGTGATTTATTCAACTCTCACACACACAGATGCAAATCTCTCATGGTATATTGTTCTGTGCCCGAGAAAGATCTCCCCTGATCTGAAAGTACACCTGAACGTCCCCTCCTTTTACTTCCAGTGTTGTGATTTTATGTAGTCAGTATGCAGGAAGCCATGGTTAATTACACTTCATGAAGAATTTAAAGCGGTACGGTGTATTTAGTCATACGACTTTACTTCTCAGTCCAGGATCTACACGCCATGCCACATTGCACTGGTCATGTGACTCCTGTAGTACTGTCGGAGGGAACAAGTGCAGAGAGCATCTCTCTTGGCCTTGGAGAAGTGCTAATCCTTCGGGGTGGTTTGGGAAAGGCCTACTTCAAAGGCGTGCTCAGTTAACCTGGCTGTGGTGGTGAATGGGTCAGACCTGGATTTGCGGTGAGTGTGAGGGAGGGGAGCTCCAATGAGAACTCAACTGATTCTTGTCCGCAGGCTCTTTTCCTATCATTCCTGCCTGGCTTTAATCCGTGCTGTCCTTCCCACCAACCTAGCCCCTCTATTTCTTGCCTATTTCCCAAACTAGTGCTCCCTTTTGAATTTAAAAACTCCACTTGAGGCATGCATATGCTAGATCCCCTCTTGACTTTTGATGCCGTTAGGTTTCTGCAGAGTCTGTACTGACAGTTTCAGTTTGCCTTGTTGTATTGATTAGCTGAGCCTTGTGGCGTTGTCTGTCATGTTCACTGTCTGGAGAGAAAGTGACTTGTGACGATCATTAATGAATCACAAAGACAATTCAGTTGTTTTCGCCTTTGTAGGGTTGCATAATGTTGATGTGATGGCGGTACAGACTCTGATGTGTAAAACTCGTGGATTTTCCTTTTCACCCGTCTCTCGTTGTACATGACAGATGTTTTTTTTTTTGTTTGTTTTTTTTTATCATTTTTGATTCATGTCATGTTGCTTTTGTCAGATTCCCATGGCTGTTTTAATAGCTTATGTCACATGATGTACATGGAAGACATCCGCTACGCTCTGTCTACACAGCTGAGCTAAAACTAGATCTGTATATACTTTTGTGCCATTTTGTCGACAGTTTGAATACTGCATTGGAGAAATGGACTTCGTCACAGCTCTGACAGAGTATGGCAAAGGGGAAAACTCTAACTACAAGCTTTATGATTCTAGCCTCTGTCAAAAATGAAAAGTGGAGAAAGGCATTTACTTTGTAGACGGCTCAACCGCAAGACCTTTTAGTCCCTGAAAGGAGTGCAACAAAGAATGGAGCATCCCTTTGCGATGTGTTTTATTGTGAAAATTCATTCTGCAATGGCAATAAATACAATACATCTGCTGCCCTTGTAAAGCCTCACTAACTCACAATCATTAACTGTCTCACAACATCTCTGGCTTTTGTGTTAAGTGTGCAGTGGTCCGCCATCCCCCCCACTCCTAGTTCACAATGGTGTGTGTCATTATCACTGGTCAGTGTTGCGCTCTTCTGGAAGGTGAAGGGCTTGTGGAGGTGGTGGAGCAGTGTGCCAGTAAAGGCCTCTCCTGTCACGTTCCCCCTTTTGATCTGTGATTGAGGCTGTGGCATTAAGCTTGTTTCCTCCTTCGTGTGTTTGTCGGGACGTCTGTGATTATTATCATCTCCCAGCAGTGCGCCCAGGTGAGATCACTCAGCAAGTTTGCACAAAGTCTCGTTAGCCCAAATATCCACACATGTGGCGGTCGTTTAATTTTCACTAGAAACAGAGGTGGGGGCCGGGTGGCCTGAGCGTTCCCGCCTACCTGTCTGATGGAGGAGGGTAACCTGAGAATAATTCTCCGATGTGCTGTCTCTGCTTTAAACCTGAATGGACATGGGTTGATGCGATTAACTCTGACTAACCTCAAGCAGATGGGGGGTCTCTCAAGTCTCCAGTGTTGCCGACTGGCGCGTGGGGGAGTGGTTTGGTGGAAATGCCGACAGCCAACAGCTGACTGGAGGCATCTGTCCGTGCCTTGGCCTGACGTTTGAGCCCCTTCAGTCCTCTGAGGAGACAAGACCAGAAGAGAGATGTTTATATTCACACTGGATCACATTTCAAATAGCAAACCTCTACCAAAGTTGAACAAATACACCACAGGATTCCTGTGTAGTTAAAAAAAAGTCTGTCTGCATATTCACAGAGAAGCGAATGCGGTATTTCAACACTGGATTTTTTGCTCCCTAACGCTCTGGCCCTAGAAGAATCCTAAATATGTACAGAGGCACATAAGTAGACTGTAGATCATTGTCTGTTCTTGATGACTGGTGAGAATGACTCTGATGTGTAATTGTCTACTTGATAATAGTTGCCTTTTTGATTCTTAGGAAATTCATCACTAAACTAACCTTCAAATCCAAAACCGGGCGTGCCAAATGCTGTATGATTCAGCTCTCAGGCTGCAGAAACTGTAGTCAGTCGTGTTGGGAGTGTTCAGAGAGAGAGCCTAGGGCTGAACAATTAACCAAAATCTTATCAACTTGAGGTGGTGCAATATCTGTGAAAGGCAAAATGTGTGTCAAAATGCCATTTTAAAAATGTTGTCCTGCTGTAGAGATGTCCCGCACATCGTATTCTACAGACATCTTTGTTTGGTACAGATTAGGGATGCACCGATCCACCGGCTAGGGACCGGAATTGGCCGGTTTTCAGCTTAAATGGCCAGGACTGGTGACGGGCGGCGAGCAACGTCAAATATCCGATTTTCTGCCAGTAACAGTAAACGTTACACACGTGCTGTGCTGGATGGTGTTTTATGTCATGTGCACAGCGGCACAGACAGTAACCGGCTAATGTCACAGCCACATATATACACACATGCATGCACACACACGCACTAAAATATGTCTTAAGCGTGCAAGTTCTTCACTGTAAGTAAAGAAGACACAACGCTCGCAATTTACACCTGTAGAAAAACACAGAGATTCTATCTGGTATTAGGCTACTTCAGAAGATGCGGACACAGTGGATATTTTACAAGCACGGGGCAGGTAAAGACACAGTGAACCCAGCTGTTGGAAATGGAATCGCGGGGGGAAAGAAATAAAAACGCAAAACATAGGGCACTAAAAATAGGGTAATATATTCTTTCAAATATTTCAAATAAAAATACAAATATAGCCCCACTACTATAGTTACATTGTCATTCTGTGGGTATCCAGCAGTCTGACGTGGAGCATTTTATACTGTATTTTGAGATGTGTCTGTGAGTGAGAGGAGATCCAGTAACCTGCTGCTGTTTGCAGAACATTAGTCATTTGATAGTCAGTGTTTTATAATGAACATACAGTTGAATGGATTCACATCTGGAAAGCAAATGCTAATGGTGCCTCCTAATAATAATAATAATAATAATAATAATAATAATATAATAATAATTTTCCAATAAAGAGAAGTCACAAATATTTTTGTGTATTCTGCCAATAATAGGTTTTAGAAAGAAAATCAGAATCGGCAGGTCAGACCTTTTCATCGGTATTTGGAATCTGCCAGGAAAAATGCAATCGGTGCATCTCTAGTACAGATCCTTGAGAAAGCCACACCTTAATTATTTAAATATGTTTTTCAGTGAAAATGAGAATAATTAAGTAAAAATGATCATTCCCTCCAATATCGCAAATCATGTTGCAATATCAGTCAAAATAATCGCACTTGGATATTTTTTCAACACCGTTTAGCCCTAACAGCCTAATATTTACTCTTACAAACCTTGATAAAGGCGAAGCACCTGATGTACTAATTTACCGTCCAGAGCTTAAGGCTAAAAGAGTGTGCTAGTGGTGATGATGATGAATGTTTGTAAGCCAAGCCGGGATGTACCTTCCACCTTGGTCTCCCACGACTGAATGAAATTATTGTTTGGGCTTTAGATAAATTAAGAAACTATGCCCAGGCTTGTGATGGTCACATGAAGCATTCTCCACACATCTGCTCTCCTCATCTCCTTTTCTTTTTCACTCAGTCTGAAATTCACAGCTCAGTGTTTTAAGGTCCATGTTTTTTACTTTTGAAAAGCTTTACACATCAATACGCAGTTTTGTCAAATGCCACAGGTTTAACTGCGTTGGTAAAAATAACTTCAGCAGAAGTCTTTAAAAGATGGATTCATTTGACAACCCAAGCTCTGAGAGATGATTTCATCCAAGCTGAGCTAAATGTGGGTCAGACATGATGAAACATAGACACATGTCATGTAATTTAAACATGACTTGCAGCACTTGGTAAAAGCTGTTTATGGCGTGCACCTGCACTCAGCGGCATTTGGTCTTGGCTTTTGATCAGAGGCCACTGTTGAATCTCAGTGAGACATCAGAGCTAATTACTGAGGATGAAAACGTCATGCAGGAAGGAATTGTTGATAAAATGGCTTCATCCTGTATCTACCTGGACAGCCGCCAGTTATTCTATGCTCAGCCCAGAATTACATTTTCCATTTAATATTTCTCAAGTAGAGCTGAGAATAATAGACTAATAAACAATTACTCCATCGACAGACATCTATGTTGCTTTTTAAATTAATTAAATTGATCGTGGAAAAAAGGCCAAACCTTCTTAAATGAGATTTGCTGCTTTTCTTTGTCATATATCATTATAAAATGGTATGTGGTTGGTTTTGGACTTGTTGGTCGAACTAAACATGACATTTTAAGATTTCACTGTAGAAATTTTGATCCCCCCCCCCCAAATTGTTTTGTTTCTTAGACTAAGCGAAAAAATAATAAGCAGGTTTGTAATGAAAATAATTGTTAGTTGCAGCCTTATTCTCAAGACATAGTAGTAGATGGCTGTGCTGCGCTTCCACCTATGATTACGACATGATTCTGAAAAGTGGCTGAGGGTCCAACACATTCATTGGCAAGTCACACGGTATAAAAGGAAAAATATTGCTGAGCACCGTGCACCCAGATGAAGTTGTGAAATCATTCTTAGAAGCTAAAACTCCCCAAAATTTTTTGGGGGCGGGGGGCAAAGCGATGACGCAAAGCAGCATTTCTGGCATTTTAACCCAGCTGTGTGGTGGTCCTCACCCTCTGTTAAACAGGTTTGTACTATCCACCCTCTCCACTGTCCAGGCCTCTCCTCCATTACATCAGACAGGGCAAAGGAGCCAAGAAGCTAGGAGAGCCGCACAGCCACTGGATTCAGCTCGGTTCCCGGCCAACGGTAGTGCAAGCTTGCAGAAGCCTAAGCTGCGCCGCGCTCTGATTTGCTCACTGTTTTGACTTCTCACTTAGCAGCAGCGGCGGCGGAGGTACTGTGGAAGACTTTACTCGCCTGGATGACACTCTGTTAGGCACGTTGTATGATACAGAGTGGAAAGACAGAGTGATGTACTATGCAGGGGTAACAGGAATGCCACTAAAAATTGCCATTGTGGCATGGTTTCCCATTATTTGGAGCCGAAAATAGTCGGGGTGGACTCCTCTATTATGCAATTACAGTGGACTGTATCACAAGAGGGAAAAGGTGACGTGAGATGGATGAAATGTTCTCACACTTAGAATGCTGCCAGCCTCTTTCCTTTCACGTGTGGATGTGTGTGGTGAGTTTCCCCATGTAGTAAAACGGGTTTTTGCAAAGGGCAATAAGCTCTTCACCTGCCTTAGTTGGTGAATTTATTACAATTGTGCATCTTTGTATCTGCACCTTTTTGTCTGTCTGTTTATTTAAAGACCAGTTTGGTTAAGAAGCAAGCTTGGTTCAAAAACTGTGTTTTGTACACGTTGTTACATGTCATTTGGTGTGACCAGTAAGTCTGTTATGTTTAGGGCTGCAAGTAATGATTGATGTCCTAATCGATTCATCTTTGTTTATAAAATGCCAGAAAATAGTGAAAAATGTCCATCATAGTTTCCCAGGAGGTTGCTTCACGTGTCTTGTTTTGTTCGACAAGCAGTCCAAAACCAAAATACATTGAGGTTACAATGGTAGAAGAAATTGAAGAATGTGGTACCAGAGAATTTAGGTATTTTTTTCTTAAAAAGAGACTAAAAAACATTTAATCGATTTATTAAAATAGCTGCCAATTGATTTTGTTGTTCAACTGATTGATCAATCTTCCTAACAGTTGCAGCTCTACATATGTTTGCATCTGATTATTCTCAATCATGACCTTGCTGTTTATCCATTCACTATTTTGTCCTTGTTGTTCAGTTATTGTCAGTGTAGAAACATTGCTTCGTCACTTAGCCACATTAAATCTTGATCTCCATTGGTTACAGCCGCCAGCGTTACGCACCGTGGCACCTAAACGAAACTTTACTTCCTGTCCAGTTATTTATCTTGGCTGATTGCCCAGATATTAACAATGCCTAATGAGCTTTAATGCTGCTTCATTCTCTAACCGCAGCACATCATTTATATACAGCTCCACCTTGCAGAGTAGACCTGTGCTTCCTCTGAGCATCTCAATGTGTTCCACGACATCTCTCATCACTTCTTCAGCAGGTGCTGAGTGTGATGTATAGTGATGGATGGCATGTCTTAGTCATGGCTTTTTATAAAGAGGAACTTTGGGTGATATATTATACTTTCTGTCTTTCCTCTTATTCCACCGTTGTTTTATGCTTCTAGTCACAGTGATTTGGTGCAACAGTTGTCCCCAGATGTCCTTTAACTCCAGTGTGTAAACGGAGTCCTGGGAATCTAAGTTTTCTGTGTTTGCTTTGCGGTATTTAATGCACGTCACAGGGACTATGAGTTTCTTAAGACATTCACTGCTGGTTTCCTCTCCACTCTTCAGTTGTTGACAAGATTGTTTTTTTCCCCCCTCCTTGCTAAGGGCACATGTGAGAAGGAGATGGAGCATGTCTTTGAATGCCTCTTTGAAGCTTAAAAAGAGGGGGCAGCAGTCTTTTTTTCCCCTCTTTTTTTTTCTTTTTAAGTGTTTCCTTTCGGTTTTCCTCTCAGCATAAAATGATGCATGGGGGATTTTGTTACTCTTTTTCCTTTCTAATTCTCTAAATCTTGGAAATTGCAGGTCTGTTTAGAGGTATTAGAAGATTTTCCTGGCAGTTAGTAGTTCCATGATCACTCTGCCACCAATGACTCTTAATATCTGTATTATTTGACCAGAAGGAGTCTTATCAGATTTGCATATTACATAAGTGGATTTTCCAAGACATAAAAACCTGCCAAAGCTGGGAGATCTCCCACTGCCTACAAAGTCACTTAACTTAACCAAATTTCCACAGTTAGCCTGCACCCTGTGAAGAGTTGGACTGACTTCCTGAAACTCTACCCTGCTTTCTCACTTTATTCTGCTTGACTGCAGTTAAGGGCTAAAGTTAAGTGGTGTAGCCAGGTCTTTAAAAAGTAACCCACTTTTGTCTTGAATAGGGCAGCGCTGAATGGGTGGTGTGGTTCTGGACTACCCTATAAAGCAGGGCCTTTTTGAGAGGTAGCTTGTTTGGCATTTGCTTTTGAGAGATGATGAGGGTTTCGATGCACTTCCACTTGCTTACATTACATCTCACATGCATCAGAATTAGAGCGGAACAATTAATCTAAATTTTATCAAAATCGCAGTATAGTCTACTACAATTTTGAAATCGCAGGAGGCACAGTATTTGTTAAATACCAATACAAAATACCATTTTAAATTAAATATTGTCATGCTGCTACTACTTTAAATTTGTTTTTCAATGATATAAAAATGATGATGTCTCTTAGTGTCACAAATCTTCTTGCAGTTGCAATATCAGTCAAAATAATCGCAGTTAGATATTTTTATCAAAATCATTCAGCCCTAGTCAGAATATGGAAGTAGATATTAAATCAATCAAATTCTGTCCTGGGTCAAAATGGTTCTTCAATACCCGTCCCTGAACGATATCATTTTTATAAAACCTTTTGCAGTCGAACATGGAGCAACGTTCAAGTGGTCTGCCGATATGGGATGAATGTATTGTTGCAGTACATGTATTACTTGAGTGGGTCTGACGGAGGCTACTCTAATGTGGGCAGCGCTCCTCCGCATTGCATCAACATTTTGGCAGATTCCATGATATTTCGCGTTTTACCGTTAAATATTAGAAATTTTGTCAAATTTCAGGGGGGTTGTTTGGGGGGGAGGAAGCCTGTCAAAATGACTGAAACCAACTTGGTACCGAATGACATTTAGAAAAGACAATAGTGATTGAGGAAATTTAGGGCGCCAAACTAATTTTTTCACCACTTTCCCAAAACTCACAAGGAGTGCTAACATTGTTCCACAGCAGCCACAAGGCTGTGTGCTGGTGTGTCCACAGACATTTTTTTCATTTGGCTCGTGAGTTCAGGCATCGCCCGATTCCGATTTTCTCAGTGCCAGATATCGTCCCGATATCGATGACGAGTTGGGAGTTTTCCATCTTTTCCACCTCTGCATGTCTCCTTTTTCAAACCCACACAATAGTCACAACACAATAAATACAAACAACATGACAACCTTGTGTTGTTTCTTATGTGTAATGGCTATTTTTAAACTGTCATTGGTCTAATCGTTTAGGTTCTTTAGATGTGTTGGAAATGCAAACGGGAATGTGCAAGGGGACGTCTAGTTTAGTTCGTCAGGCCCTATAGTTTGGTTTTCAGAGAAAAGGGTTATCGGTCAGTCTGCGAGTTGGTTCATAAACTGCGCCTAATTTCCTTCCTGTGTCAGACTGAATGCCTGCATGTCTGTGAGGCTGGCATGCCTGTAACCTCCAGCACACAGCTATGATCAGCCCTCCCTCCGCTGCAGCCCCAGTGACAGGGGCCGACTAGAGGCAGCGTTCAAGACCAAACATTACTGTCATAGGAGATTGATTAGGAAATGGCTCAGAGATTAGCAGGAGACAGATAAAGAACAGGTTCACTGGCACAACCATTAGCACTTCATCAGTCACAACCCTGCCTTCTTCATCTCTGTTTCTCTCCCTCCTTTTAGGTTGTAGAGAGGAGTGGAGAGGGGAAAGGGAAGCCTTTTGTTTATCGAAGAACAATGCTGCGCATGAGCGTGCGCGGCCCTGGGCCTGGAGTCAAAACAGGGTAGACAAACGGGTAGAGGAAAGGTTGGGGGCTGGGAGACTGTCTGGTGCGTTGGGTCAGTGCACTGGATTGGAGGGACCAGGTGGGCAAGAAGGGAGGTTCAGAATGGGGACAGCCTGAGCTGGTGGGGCCAAAGAGATTTGTTTAGGCTCACACACAGTTACGATTCCCCGCAATGAGAAGATCGCCTCTCCCTCTTTTTAGGCTGTGTTTCCAGACAGTCTTGACTTGGGACAGGGATGGTGGAATATTAACAGGCAGTTGTCTCTGTTCCCACACCCCCATTTCCTCCACCTCATAGGCTCCAGTGTGATGGTTAACCGCAGAGCTGTAGGCAGTGTGAACCCTCTTTTCACAGTGCTGCTCTCTTTTTATTCTTTCCATACTTTGTTGTGTTAGTGTGTATGAACGCGAATGTTAAAGTGGTCGTACATGTCGATCAAGAACAGACAAAAGTAGACACCCGCTTCCATCTCATCTCGACCAGTGATTGCTACCATGGCTACACCCCCTACCGCTCCTTCCCTAGACATCACGTGACCTCTCCCTCTCCAGGTGTTTGGCTTGCGTCTGGTGGACTTCATTGATTCGCCTGCACAGTAGGGCTCTTTGTGTGCCAGCCTGTGAGAAACCGGGCCCATCCTCTCTCAACAGGTGGAACTTTAACTTCACCCCAAGGTCTCCGTCACTGCCTGCACAGAGCTGCTGTTGCCGCTCAGAGGAATTGATTTTTATTTATTTTTTTAACAAAGATACAGGCTGGCAAAAGAAGGAGCTGAGCAAATCCGAGCTGATAATGAGTCATATGTGGTGGTTGTTGAGCTTTCCCTACTGTCCTCTTGGACGCAGCCCTGTTCAGGCAGTGTGGACAGCCATTATGTGACTAATAAGCTGCAGTCAGCCAAGCAGCCACTGAGAGCAACACACTGCTCCTTATGTGGAGCCACCAGGTTATAATTCCACTTACTACCAATTTGCCAAGTATTTGTTTCTTCCAGTGGTGAGGCAGTAAGTGGTTGTTAGATGATGCTGCATATTTTTTAACAATGTTTTGATATGATCTTAGCCTTTTGTCTGGGTGAGCCCGTCTGCCTGCCATCACATCCACAAATTCCTTACCCTTCCTCTGTGGTCTGTCTTAAACTAACAGTACTCTGTGAAAAAGAAGTGGGCCGTCAGCCTAAAAGGTTTTGGTCATTTATCTGTTTGCGCTCAAAAGTGTCGTGTGGATGAGCTAGTGATGGAAAGATGGACTTTTGGCGATTGCTACAGTTAAGCTAATTACTAACCGTGTCAGATACATGTCTTTGACTGATACTGTGCTTAATGTATGGCCACGTAAAAACGGTACGCTGACTTGTCATCCCTATCAAAAGTCCATTCTAGTCTAACTGGCTGTAAGTGAAAAACGCCTGTGATGCTGCGTTCTTTGTTTATTGTCTTTTTAAATGTCTATACCCGTCTCTTGCTGTGAATCAGTCGGCGCTGCAGGCTGTGCGACCGGAATGAGAAACACAGGCTACACAGAGAAACCCTTCTCTCAGCTCTGCCGCGATACTTGCCGTCGCTATGACGACAGAGGATTTCAGATGGGCCGAGATGCACGAGGATATGCGACGCTTTTCCGGAGTGTGTGTGTGTCTGTTTTTTGTGACAGAGAAGGAGTAAGTTAGAAACCATCAAAGAGCGTAATGATATAGTCCTCTTCCCTTTCAGAGCAAAATATTACACAGACTTTGCTGTTCAATACTCTCCTGATGAAACAAACTTACACACCACTTCTTGTTTTTCTACTTTATGGCTAAAATGTATTTAAGATTTTTGAACAGTTTAAAGACACTTTAACTTTTTTAATAGGTTTTTCTGATGGCTTTTGATACAAAATGCAAATTCTCACAAAAAACTCACTCAAATGAAAATATTCAAGTTTAATCTAAATTGTAAAATGTATTCGATTAGAGCTGCAATGATTCATCAACTAGTCAATCAACTGTAAATGAATCGGCAGTTTAGGATGCATATTGTCACATTTGTGAAATATTGTGCCATAAGCGGGAAACCTTTTGGGCAATGAGTTTGTGCTATGGTGGTTTTATGTTAAGGGCCGGATAATATCACCACCACTACCACCACTTTAAAGGAACAAATAAGATGTTAATTCTGTGTACTTTTGTCACATTTGTTTAAATAAAGGTTTGATCTGCACCCCATAGGCTACTACATGATTTGGTTGAGCTAATAATGGCCACTCTCTGAAAACGGAGTTCTGTACAGTGTAGAACAGAAAGGATGTGATTCTAGCTGCCATCTGAAATGAGCTTTTAATGTTTGTAGTTTCTAAACCTTGGGGCCATGTGTATGTGCCCATCACATTATGGGGGGGGGGGGGGTGCGCGCGGGTGCTG
>NC_060151.1:8170719-8175210 GCF_021292245.1 Micropterus dolomieu
GGGGGGGGGGGGGGGGGGGGGTGCGCGCGTGTGCTGACGTATGTGTCTCTCTTCCATTTTTATGTACGAGGAGCGAGAGAGAGAGCGTGTAATTACATTTGTCGGTTTGCGAGTATGAGCGAGCCCGTCCAGAGTGACCAATAAAACAACAGATTTACGATGCTGCCCTGTAGGTGCAAGTTCGACCACTTCTTTTTCTTTGAGGGAAGGCTTCTGTCATCAGGACCCCATTTTCCAAAACGGCATAAATTCTGGGGCATTTCTGTGTGCTGGCGGGTAAAGAGGCGCCACCATTTCTATTAACGAAAGGGAAACAACATTTCATTGTGCCTTTTTGTGTTGTTTGCTGATATCTCTGTGCAAGGGGTTCAAAATAACAGGCTCTGGAATCTGTAGGTCATGCCAAACCAAATCATGAGCTTAAAATAAAGTGTTTTGGTGCCACTGTATTACATTTTTTTTTTCATCATTGGATCAACACATTAAGCTGCTTCTTTATTTCCCTCCTTGCACTTTCTGCTCTCCTTCCTTGCCCTACATTCAGATCCCCCCCCGTTTCACATCCCCCGACTCCTCTTTCTGTTTGTTTTCTTTCTTTTCAGAAGCGGCTTTGTAAATTCAGAGCATCACAGTTGGAGTTAAAACAACATCATTAGAGAGACCTTTGCACGCTGGAAGTGTTAGAAATTCATATTTATGCACACAAAAGGCAATGAAGATTGTCAGAGAGGAGGAAGCAGAAACCCCAGAGAGGCTCCGTCAAACTTAAATGAGGCCCGTCTTTCCACAGAGGGTGACATGACTGCACCAACCAAGGGTCCCAAAAACCCAGCCCACCCTTCATGTCGCAGATCTGAGGCCCCATCCAAACTACTCCGTTTTAGTTTCAGTTAAATTTTATTTATATAGCGCCAAATCACAACAACAGTTATCTCGGAGCGCTTTTCATAAAAGAGCAGGTCTAGACCGTACTCTGGGATGTTACTTCCAGAAACCCAACAATTCCCACCAAGAGCAAGAACTAGGATACAGAGGCAAGGGAAAAACTTCTTTTAAGAAGCAGAAACCTCGAGCACAACCATGGCTCAGGCTGGGCGGCCAGAGAGAGAGAGAGAGAGAGAGTAAAGGTTTATAAACAGATAATTAAAACAATACGATCTCCGTCCACACCTGCGTTTAAGAGTTGGTCTCCGTCTATATTAAAACGACTGAAATCACACGTCTAGTGGCCGTTCATGTACACTGGGCATGCACGTGCCGATGTAAACATGAAACAGATGGTCTTTTCCGTAGTTACAGAAGATTTGGCGAAAGAATAAAGTAATGCAGACGAAGAATCAGACCAGATTTTCTTTTTTGCATGCATGCACCAATAACGAGCTGGGACTGTTACTGAATGTAACATGGGAGTGTGGCGGCGGAAAACAGACTGCGAGTTGTCGCAAAGTAAATGGCAACATGCACAGTACAAGTGTAGGCAGATAAGTGTTATTTGCATGGTACAGAATATTTTAATAAAAATACCAAGTCAAAAACTCTTAACAATAGCACCATGTGTCTGCTTTGCATGACTTATAAGATCCAATCACGATCCAAGCATGAGTGTCTGCATCATCATTTCTGAAGTCCTTCACTAAAACGCCCTCCGGAGTTTCATAACGAAAAACAGTAGAGGAGCTCCGATGAGGATTTTTTGGGCCGATTGCTGAAAGCAGTATCGGCTGATACCGATCACTGGGTCTATTTGGAGCCTTTTATTTATCATGTAGCATTATACTGTATATTTATTTAAGTGGTCCTAAAAACAATGTATTAAGTGTTAAAGTTAACAGATGATAAAGTATCATGAAAAGACAACTGTTTATTTTATTGCCAGGAAACATGGGCAACAAATTCCGCTCAATCTGTCTTAGAGACTTAAACCATAGTAGCCTTTGCCTGGTTATTGTGAACATCTTATAGCTTAACAAATATAGCTTCCCTGTGGAATAAACTACAAAAACGGAACACACAGCATCTTTATAAATTTACTACAACCATAAAAACTGCAACAAAAAAAGCTGTAGCCAAAATATTTAGGAGATAAAGGAGCACAGGCATCATGAGTCGATGATAAACTCTGAAGTAGCTGCTTTTTGTTCTGGAAAGCTCAGGCAGGTCTATGGGCTTTAGAGAGCAGAGAGAGGGAGTGTGGGCTACAGAGAGGAGTCAAAACTGCCTTCAATGAGATTTGAAAATAAGGAAAATTTAAATAAAAGTACAATGTAAATTCCATATTATACTGTTAGTATATATTGTTAATATTAGGCTACTATATTCATTATAATTTCATATAGTTTACCATTATTAGGCTATAGGCCTTATATCATTTAAGTGGATTGTTTTAATTTGTTATCCTTGTGCAGGAAGCACAGTCTACATATTTTACATGCTGCCACCGACTTTACCAGAGGAGAGAGTAGCAAACACTTTAAATACGGCCAGAAGTTTATTTTATTTTTTTTATAAAGGTTTAAAATACGGGAGATTTAACGGGAGGATACCGGGTGATAACGGAAAAATACGGGAGAATCTCGGGGGAAACGGGAGGGTTGACATGAGGAGTAGAGAGAGGAGTGTGAGGCTACATCCACACTGCTACGGTTTTAAAACACATCTAGTGGCCGTTCAGGTAGCCTTCACTGGGCATGCGCGTGCTTGTATAAACATGAAGCAGATGATCTACTCCGCAGTAGCAGACGATTTAGCGAAAGAAGAAAGTAATACAGACGAAGAAGAACCACACTGAGCTTATTTTTTTCTGCATTGACCGACAACGAAGTGGAACTGTTACTGAAAGTAACACGGGAGTACGAGGCGGCGGAAAACAGACTGGGAGTTGTCGCAAAGTAAATACAGCGACATGCACAGTAGGCTAGACTAACTGTTAAGATATTTACACAGTACATATCTTTTAATAAAAATACCCAAATTAAAACTCTGTAAGTAGCATCGTGTTTTTGCTTTGCATGACTGATAAGACCGACTCACAAAGCCAAATGCGAGTGTGTGTCATAATTTTATAAAGTCCCCTAAAGTTTTGTCCAACGGGTCAGCAGCGTTTTCAAACAAACATCTTCTGATTCACCGTTTTAATCTGGACGGGAGGCAGAAACGTAGCAAAAGGTCTCCGTTTTGTAACGAAAACGGAGAGAGATGGGCAGTCAGCTGATTGAGTGGCGCCTCTCTTTGCATCATGAAACTCACACTGAAGGATCAGTCTCTCTCTCTGCCTGATGCGCTGAGTGTCTGAGACAATTAAACTGTGTGTGAGAGAGAGAGAGAGATGAGCACAGCCGCGTCAGTTTCACATGATCGCTCCTGCGTGTTGCTACATTTGTCTGATTGCTGGTCAACTCTAATTGTAAATGATTACCATGGCGCATTAATCCCTTCTTGTCTGAGAAGGACTTCGGTGCTAGCTTTGAAAACCGCTCAGACCATGCAGTGAAACATTTTAGCTGCCTTTTGAAAAATTTATCTGGCGAGTATTGCATCAACTGATCAACTTTTCTTAATGGCCTTTATAGCGACCACCGATCAAACTAGTTAAAGCCCTTATCGATCAGAGCACCCTTAAAAAACAAGGTCAGAAGCATTTTCAGACATCTCCTTATAGGTCTTCGTTTTGTCTGAAGGGGAGGTGCAAACGTAGCAAAAGGTCTCCATACACAACCATACACACTTGATTTCCTATGTGGTCTTACAAGATTATTATGATGCAGCAGAATGATCTCCCCCCCAATCCAATAAAATGCTTTTTTTAAATTGAACTGGCCTAACTAAAATGTATGTATATCATCATAAAATGTTATAATGACTGTGTAATGAGAACTGTATTCAGATGGCTGTACTCCTCTGCATCCTGAGTGCTGTCCTTGCTCTCCTTCTCGCTGCTCTACAGCCTCAGACTCCTAATTGGCTTCCCTGCAACCATTGTCTCCCTGCGTGTACCATTCCAGGGTTTTTTTCTCCGTTTTCTGTTTTCAGCTGTAATTTGGCCCCTTCTGTGTTTTCATAAAGAGCCTATATAGGTATAATTGTAGTGTTGCCTTCCTGTTGTGTGGCTAGCTGAGGACTCGCAGGAGGGTCTGCAGGGCTTTGGTTTGGTTCAGGCTGAGCTGGCTGGGGTGTGGGCCATGTCAGGCCTAGCCTTTCCCAGCAGTTGGTCTCATTTTGTCTTTATCGTCATTTCTTTGTTCCTGTCTGGACTTTGAATGCAGGGCGTGTTGCCCGTGCCTTACCTTGCTTTAGAGTCACGTTTCCCAGTGGTTCACCATTCTTTCTCTTTACCTCGTGTGGATTTATTGCATTGTGACTTCTAGACTGGGGAACATTGTGCTTGATATTTTTTTTTTCCTTCTGGAAACGCCATCATCACATTATGTACATGGGGTGTGTGTGTGTGTGTGTGTATTTGTGTGTGTGGCATGTGGGCAGGAGCATTGTGGA
>NC_060151.1:8175310-8176289 GCF_021292245.1 Micropterus dolomieu
TGTAATGAGAACTGTATTCAGATGGCTGTACTCCTCTGCATCCTGAGTGCTGTCCTTGCTCTCCTTCTCGCTGCTCTACAGCCTCAGACTCCTAATTGGCTTCCCTGCAACCATTGTCTCCCTGCGTGTACCATTCCAGGGTTTTTTTCTCCGTTTTCTGTTTTCAGCTGTAATTTGGCCCCTTCTGTGTTTTCATAAAGAGCCTATATAGGTATAATTGTAGTGTTGCCTTCCTGTTGTGTGGCTAGCTGAGGACTCGCAGGAGGGTCTGCAGGGCTTTGGTTTGGTTCAGGCTGAGCTGGCTGGGGTGTGGGCCATGTCAGGCCTAGCCTTTCCCAGCAGTTGGTCTCATTTTGTCTTTATCGTCATTTCTTTGTTCCTGTCTGGACTTTGAATGCAGGGCGTGTTGCCCGTGCCTTACCTTGCTTTAGAGTCACGTTTCCCAGTGGTTCACCATTCTTTCTCCTTACCTTGTTTGGATTTATTGCATTGTGACTTCTAGACTGGGGAACATTGTGCTTGATATTTTTTTTTTCCTTCTGGAAACGCCATCATCACATTATGTACATGGGGTGTGTGTGTGTGTGTGTGTGTGTGTGTGTGTGTGTGTGTATTTGTGTGTGTGGCATGTGGGCAGGAGCATTGTGGAAACATGAAGAAAACTGTCACCTGTTGCCTTACTCCACATTTTTCACCTCTCTTTAAAGGTTTAAAGCGTGCACATGCATACACACTTACTCTTGGTAATTAATTAGATCCCTGGAGCTAGAGTGGAGAGCGAGTTGTCTCCGCTGCCCGTGTGTGTGCGTGCTCGTCTGTGTGTTCAGGAAGAGCACGACCGAAAGCGATGCATACCAGATGTTTTAGAAATGAGGTGGGTTTCACTGGAACGTAACACATTCCCAGGGATGTTTGCGGAAAGAAATTCTTCCTCATCTGTCAAGCATGTTATGCCCCCCCCCCCCCCCCCCCCCCCCCC
>NC_060151.1:8176309-8180135 GCF_021292245.1 Micropterus dolomieu
CCATTTTTTTCCCCCCCCCCCCCCCCTTCACCCTCTGTACTTTTTAATGGGGCTCTTGATGGGGTTCCTTTCCTTGTGCATCTGTAAGCACCATTCAGATGTAGGGGTGTGTGTGTGTGTGTGTGTGTGTGTGTTTGACGCTGGTGATTTGTGTATTTAATTTTCCCTTTGTTTACCGGTGGGCAAAATTGTTTCAGCTCAGACAGACACTTAAGTGGTTCGGGGTGATATTTGAGATGGGGTGAGTGTGTGTGTGTCTGAGGATGTGCGGCATGGGATGGAGGGACAGATGAACTGGCAGTGACTGCATGTTGAATGGCTCAAGTTGCAGCCTGCCACAGTCGGCATGCCTTTGTCTATTTGTGTTAGCAAAGTAAAGTCTGAGCACGCTCACTTGCACATGAGGGGAAGGGGCAAGCTGGGTACGTGCACCTAGTGAGGGCTGCATCTCATTCACTCATTATTTTCTAATAAATCATAGAATTGTTTGATCTTTTAAATGTCAGAAAATGGTAAAAACCATTAGTACAAGTTGGTCAATCTTCCAATTGCTTGTTGGGTCCCAAAAAGATGCAGCAAACATTTGAGTCACATTTGAGAAGCTGACTATTATTTTTCCTTCATTTGATTTAACTGATGAATTGACTAATCATTTAAAGCAACATTATGTAAGATGTGGGGTTTTTTGTGTGTGATTTGTTGCCCCTGCCTTCATAGCTGTAAAAGTGCATTTGTTATGATTACAATATGATCAAAAATAGAAAGTAGATAGAAATATTTCTAACTACCGTAAAACTTTTGGGCTTTTATTTGCTAAAATCACTGAATCGACCCTGTCTTTATTTGGGACAGGCGTCCATATGGGACAGGCCTTTAATTCTTTTTGCACAAAACTGAAACAGTTTATTTATTTCAAACAGAATCATACTTATGTAAAAATTATGAAATATCAAATGCACATCATTCATTTGATCTAGCTCCGACAGACGACTTATTTGTAAGGATTCAGAACTTCGATAAATTTTTCTGAAAAGCTGTTGTGATTCTTTTGATCGGTGGACCCTTACAGCCAAAAGGAATATAAATAATCAAGGAACGGACACATTCGGACTTAACGAGCGCTTCAAACTTAACATGAGTCAGCACTTTTTCCTCCTTTTCCTCTCTTGTAGCTATGCAGGTTACATCGGTAAATGTAGAAGAATTAGGCTTTGGGTCTTGTTCTTTCCGTTAAATGAACTTAACAGTGGTATTGTGGAGAATCTAACCGATCTAACAATGTTCAGCATGTCCATATTGATCATATTTTTAAACATTAATATTTGTATTAACGATCTAAGCAGCTTAGAAGCAGCTAAAGTGGGCGATCCTGCGGGGTTTAAGAGGTTTTATACATCCAAAGAACTTCTATAAAAACCAGACCAGGCGTTAAATTGAGGCAGGCATTTATTTGTCAGAATGTGTTCCCACACCAGGCCAGTAAAGGAGGTAGGCGGCTATTTGGGACTCGGCTATTAATTGAAGTTTTACGGTACTTTGACAGCAAGAATGCCAGCTCGCTGTCTGTTCTCCATCATTTCAGATCTTTTAGCTCATGACAACAAGTAAAAGCCAGTCCGATATTTACTCTTGTCCGGTCTCTTGCTCGCTCACACTCCTTTCGTGGTCCTCGCTTTCTCTGACGAGGACTTCTTCTGTCTTCGCAGCCTCTACCATGACATCCATACTGACAATACCGAGCTGGCTTCTTCCAAAGAACTTACATTGTACATTCTAGACTTTTTGCTTGTTCTTAAAGCTAGCTTGCTGAAGAGTTTTGTTGGTGTCGTAAAGCATTAGCCTGCGATAGATGTCCTGCCCAGGATATCGGTGTTAGATAATTCCAAGCGCTCTGGGCCAGAGAGGCGATAAGGACGCCATTCCCCCTATTACAAGTCAGTGTACCATCAAAATTATTTTGAAGCTGTTATTTTAAGATACTACATAATATTGCTTAAAGCTCTTTAACCCGCCTGGAGCTGGACTAAACGTCAGATAGATGATGAAAAGTGTGAAATGGGCTCATATGGCAGCACGATGCCCTTTGCAACTGTCACCTTTTGACCAGTCTAATATTATATGATCAAACATGGACTGAGTGTCTTGGGTAATATTGTGGCTTAGAACAGGGGTGTATCTTTTTACTCCCAAAATTAAACAAATATATATATGTGTGTATTTTAAACTAAATATAATCTTAAATATTATTAGAAACGGAATCAGTGTTGAATATAAAACTATGCTGGAACTGTTGTTGTATGTTTTTATTTTCAATATACATTCTCTTCAAACTTCAGTGAATCAACCACATCAATATCCAGACCAATTAGTGTCTGTTCCTCAGAACACTTTATCACAGAAGTAAGCTAAGCCAGAACTGTATTTCCATGTGCCTGACTCATAGGCTGAAACTGTTACTCCAGACGCCCAGGAGGTGACTGAGCTTCCTCATCCATCAGGCTCTGGCTCATCACCTCAGCAACCTCCTCCATGGCTCTCAGAGTAGATCAACAGGATCAACCTATCTGCTGCAAACGGGCGGGTTTGGGAAGGAGAAAGAGAAACAAAACGTCCCCTCCTACAGAGTGACATGTTTCTATTTTAATGATACAATAACTGTTAATTGCTGTAAAGCTTCAACTTTAAACCTGCAGCTAAGGAGTTGCTTACTTTGCTGTAGTTGACGGGCTGTCTTGATGCACATCGTAGGCACTGTGTGCTATTAAAATGCAATCTAATTGTCTGTAAGAGATGGTTTGTGTAACCTGTGCCAAAGTTGTTCTCAGAGGGTTTTCCTGCTTGAATCCTAAACTAGACAGATTGTTTTCTGCTGCCTACCCATGCACATTCCTGCCACTTTTCTAGCAAACAAAACCCTGCTTTACTGTTTTTGACTTTAATGTTTATGTTAAATTAAAGCTCAACTCTTTCTTTCTTTTCTTTTTTTTTTTTTCAGTCCTCTGCGCCAAAAACCTGGTGAAAAAAGACTTCTTCCGTGAGTATCTGCCAATCATAGCTGTTTATGATAAACCTATATTTGCTTTTCAAACCCTGTTTGGTTTTCTCTTTTGGTTTTGTGGTATATGGTGCATGCACTGTATGATGCGGGTCACTTTGGCCTGATAAAGTGCCTGCTCTCAGCTGCTGCTAGCCTTCAACGACACACTGGGATCTACTTATTTATTCATTTCAACAGATGTGGATGGTTTACTACATATGTCCTTTTAAGTAGGAGCGTGTTGTCTACGTAGTGCCCCATCGCTTTAAACTGTAAAACAACTGTAAAATACTTTATCTATAAATAAGTGTTTTTAAAAAGTCACAAAAATATAGTGAATATATTTCCATTTTGGGCAACGTTTCTGCAACTACTTTGCTTAAAATACCAAGTTCTTTTCCTCCACTAAAGACTTAATAACTCATGTGTAGGCGTCTTTAGTGTTGTGAGTGTTTTGCTGTGTTTGGGTCAGGCTGTCATGGTGAGTGAGCATGTTAAGGGCTTCTGCTCACTCAGGTGGTTTCTGTGGTGCCCGTTCCTGCCATTCCAACACTCAGGAGTTGAGCAAACATTCAGTCAGGGAGTTGGCTGAGAGCACCACCAAAACCGTAGATAAAAATGTCTGTGTGCTTCCCTAATTGTGAACTAACATGCGTGTCTGTTCTGCCGTTGTGTTGACATGTTTGCGTCAATTATTGTGCTTGCTTCAACCACATCTACGTTATTTGCAGGAAAATGTCACACACAGGTCCCACCTATTGGTTATAGACCTGCCACAAATAATTATTT
>NC_060151.1:8180235-8185179 GCF_021292245.1 Micropterus dolomieu
GCTCTGAGCTGCTGGACATCTTCAGATTGTGAAAGGAAATAAGCATGTTCTGTCTTTCATCTGCTGCAGTAAGTTTCTTTGGCCAACCACTGTGTCTACGGTCCTCAACGTTGCCCGTTTCTTTGTGCTTTTTCAAAAGAGCTTGGATAGCACATCTGGAAACCCCTGTCTGCCTTGAAATGTCTGCCTGGGAGAGACCTTGTTGATGCCGTATAACTACCTTGCATCTTGTTGCTGTGCTGAGTCTTACCAACGTGTATGACTTTTGACAGTAACCTGTCTTCAACAGCCTCACCTTGTTAGCTGAGTTTGGCTGTTCCTCACCCAATTGTATTCCTCCTACACAGCTGTTTCTGTCTCAGTTAATGACTGTGTTTCAACCTACATATTGAATTGGTGATCGTTAGCACCTGTTTGGTATAATTGCTTAATCACGCACCTGATGATACGCCTACAATATCCCTGACTTTGTGCAAGTGTACCTGGAAGAATATATGCTGTTTTGAAGGCAAAGGGTGGTCAGACCAAATACTGATTAGATTTAGATTTTTCTTCTGTTCAATCTCTTTGCATTTTGTTGATTGATAAATATTATATATTATCATGTCTATTTTTGACAGCATTCTTACTTTACAGCATTTTTCCCACACCTGCCTAAAACCTTTGCACAGTACTGTATATAATCAAGATTGAAACCAGGGTACAGGTCAGCACCTAGTGATTATGTGTTAGAGCTGCCTGTGGACAGTCCTCAGGAGTGCTGTGGGTGCGGCTGATATAAAGTGCCTTCTACATATTTACAGAACCATGGCTTGGAAGTATGTGTTGAACTTTCGCAGAGTAAATACTACTGAGCGTTCTTCGTCATGTGAGTCAGATAATTGCTTTTTCTTTTTCATCCTGATATGTGACAGCCACACCCTGCTGTTGAAAGCATCATTTGCATAGTAGAACATGTTTGGCTTGTATGAAGGTTTTATGTTTTCGGGGGGGTGCACTCTAAAAGCGACAGCAGTCATTTGTGATTTGCTGTAAGGCAATTCGATCAGAGGTGGACAAACCATGCTTATCTCGGGTGGATTGCACAATGTGGAATTTGTTGGCTGTGCTTGATTGACATATGGGGTGGACACAATAATATGAACACCTTTGTGAAGCTCAGGAAGTATCAGAGAAAGCATCTGTAGTGATTTTGGTTTGATTTGTTAGTTGGAGAGAGACATTCCTTTACATTGCGTGGGCGTGCCCCCCCTTATCAATACATGAGGCCTAGCCTGGACTTTGTGTTTCTTTGAAAATATTAACTAGTAGATGCTTTCTATTTCTTAACTGGTCCTGGTATAATATGCACTTTAAATTACGTAGGCCTATAAACAGCTCACTTTGAAGGCTGACATGTTAGGGTCAGTTAATTATTAAACCCGTAATAAGTTATTAACCTATAGCAGCAGAGACAAGATGACTTTGGGAGCTTTTAAATGCCTTTAGGTTGATATGGTCCTTAACAGTTGCTTATTTACACATTCAGCAGTTATGAAGCAACATCAGCATTCATCTGGAGGTGTATTTGTGGCCACCTGATGAATTGAAGTCCAAAGTTTACTCTTCTCTTAGCTCTGTTTTTAGTCTTCCTGTGGGGAAGATCTGGCTCTTTAGCTGTTCACAATGTTCACCAGCTAGTCGCTCACTCTCTGTTAGCCATTGGGTGCTGAGCAGGTAGGAGCTTTTTCTCTGCATACAGCTGCCGCTATATGAGAGTGGTGAGAATGAACCACAGTGAACAGTGAAGTTGGGTCGGCTGTACAGCTGAGGGGAGCTGCAGATATAGGTGATTATTTTCCTTAGATTCGTCACCACGAAGTGAAACTACCCTGTGTCTGTGTGATCTCAGTCCCATTACCTTATCGTTCCCTTCCTTAACCCGTCAACTCGCTCCACACAGGTATGCGGGTGTTGGTTTGAGGAGTATCTGTTCTGGGTGTGTATGTGAGACACACACACTGCAAGCATGAGACGGAGCAGCATGCTGAACCGAGTTCTTCTCACTGAGGCATGAAGAAGTAACATTGTGCCTTCAACTCCCACCAGCAGCTTCATTGTGCATAGTGCATATTTGTGTTTTGCTCCAGGACAAATAAAATATTATGCATGCATTGGGACTTTGTTATAAGCCCTTTTTTTAATTTTAGCAGCAGGGGAAGTTTGCATTCTTCACACTAGACCTTGACTCCTCCTATGCCTGTTCCTGTGGGTGTATGCCCGATAACTACTGATACTCTAAAGGAATATGATCACTCTGCGTCTTTTCAGGCGTACCGTTCCTTTTGCCAAAACTCTAATGTGAAATGAAAAACAACCTTTTCCTTCTGTATTATTAAGATTAACACTGGTATAGCGTGTCATCTTTCCAGTGTGACCAACCTTACTATTCTGAAGCTCGATGGTGAAATATATACGTTAATATTTTAAATTGAGTTCATGCTCTTCCTCTTTCTGTTTTTATTTGTACTTCTCTGATTGACCTTTGAGATTCAAGAACAAGTGCTAATGATGACCCTGGTATCCAGACTAGTTCTGCTACATTCCCCTACGACCACAGGTGGAAACAGCGGGTGCTATATAATGTCCTGCCACGTAGTGCAGCTGATAACAGAGCAGTCGCTGGATCAGGTTCAGAGACCATTTCTAGAGGTAGGCGTGTGGAGTCAGAAAACAAAAACAAGTAGATGTTCAGAAACTGTCGAGAATGAATGCATAAAGGACCCGCTCACAGAACATAAAGTCAGAGCGATCCCTGTGAAGCGGCAGGAGCGTGGAACAGGTCTGCCCGGTCTGCTCCGCCGCCGCTTTTCCTGCCGACACACCTGCGGGCCGGGGAGGGGCTGAGACAGGTGGACGCTCCTTAACAGGTGGGGAGACGCCACAAGAGACAAGGAGAAGTGAGAGGAGAGAGGAGACAGTGAGGAGTTGGAAGGAACACGCTTGGACTCAAGATTACACAAACGGGCCCAGACAGTCTCCCAAGATGTCGAAGCAAAAGGAATCAAATCCTGTAAAGATCAGCAAGTGAGTTCTGCCGCCTTCTGTGTGTGTGTGTGTGTGTGTGTGTGTGTGTGTGTGTGTGTGTGTGTGTGTGTGTGTGTGTGTGTGTGTGTGTGTCAGGTTTCCTAGTCTTGTGTTACTGCCCCTTGTTCCTGTCGCTGCCTCACTGCCCCCCCCCTGAATGGCTGACCTGAAATCTGCTTGATGTTGGCATTCTTGTACCATGACTGCTATTTGTGTATGCACGGGAGAGGGCTGCTTTATTTCCCTGAACAATAAAATGCACCACAGGAGTCGGGTGCTAAGTAAAAAGCAGTGAGCTGACAATGTGTTAAATAAAAACATCTGTCTTTCATTCATTCTTTAAAACACTAGAAGAGCAAGAGGGGCTTTGGATGAATGAATGAACCATCCCTTAAGTGTCTCAGTCCTGTCCTGTTTGCTCTGATAATACCACTAGGTTACAAACTTTACATGTTGAGCAGACTTCATCAGTTGTCTTCTTGTCGCCTCACCTGACTCCTTTACTTAACTACTTACTTATTTGTATCTTTGTCCAAAGGGTTTATCATCAAAGTTTACTGACTCATTTTAACCATATCTGGTGGCACTCAGTAGACAAGTGTTCTGACTCAGTAAGCTCATGTGTCAACACTGTGCCTTTAATGCTCTAATGCAACAGAGATCATAATATAATAGAGCTTTCTGTCGTTGCTATGTAGTGGAACTGGATCTGGTGGTTGTGTCAGTAGAGGAGTGAATTGACTCGATCAGTCATGTTTATGAAGTTACACATGAATATAAATGTGTGTGTTTGAAATTGCACAACCTCTACCACACACCTCTCAAAGTGACCAAGCAGGTGTTCATCTGCTCTCAGTGCAGCATGTCACCTAGAGGGGATGGGGGGGCACATGATGTTGAACACTGGAGGTCACAGCGGGGCGTGCCAAGCTGTCATAGGCCTGAGATTGTTATTGACAGGAAGGGCTGAGGGAGTGGCGGGGCAGGGTCTTTCTCTGCTGCCAGGTCTGTTTGTCTTAATCACCACAGTGACTCTTGAGCTTGAATGGAGCCGAGTGTTTGTTAGTGAACAAATACTGTGGTGGAAAGCTTGCCAGATATACAGGGTTGAATATTCATGTTTATGGCATTAAAACAACTCTGCTTCAACGGTGATGTAATGAATGAATTCAGCCACGCGCTGGGCCTTTACAGCTGAGTTATGAACCTGTTTGAGTAAAGGAGCAACCAGTTTTGTCCAACCAAATAATCCAAACCTTAGCATTATTAAATATTATTAAATATATAAATAATATTCACATTGTTAAAAGGAAAAGCAGCAAATCATCACATTTGAGAAGCTGGAACCATGAACAGTTTCTGCCTGGAAAATGGCTTGAATGATCATCAAAATAATGGATGTTCTGTCCATTGATTAATCGATTAATCAACTCATTGTTTCAGCTCCACTTCATTTACTGTTGACAAGTTATAACAAGGCATCACAATGTATAAGATCTTCATATGTTTTGCATACAAAACATTCCCTCCGAATTGTAGTGGAATAGAAGTAAAAATTGGCATGAAAAGAAAATACTCAAGTAAAGTACAAGTACCTCATATTTGTACTTAAGTACAGTACCTGACTAAATGTACTTTGTCACATTCCACCACTGGGAGCAATAAAAACTGCTCTCCTACAACGAGCTGTAATGTGTGACTACATCTGTCAATGGCTTCACTGGAAATCAATGACACCATTCATCCGATAAGAGCTGAATGGCTCGGTTTCTCTGTTTGTCTCAGCAGTGATGTCTGTGTCACACACAGACAACATTCCTGACTGCTTATGGGTGGAGATGGGTGTAGGGGGGGGGGGGGGGGGTTCCCTGGGGCCTG
>NC_060151.1:8185199-8202459 GCF_021292245.1 Micropterus dolomieu
GGGGGGGGGGGGGGGGGGGGGGGGGGGGGGGGGGGGGGGGGGGGGGGGGGGGGGGGGGGGGGGGGGGGGGTTCCCTGGGTCCTGATCCGGGTGTGTCAGAATAAATTGTTGACTTTCTTATCACAGCGGAGGAGGAATGACAGACAAAAAGCCAGAGTCCAAACAAGTCTTCAGAAAGAGTTTATGGGTGACATGCCAGTGAAGAATTGTGTTGATCAAGAGAAGCAATCTTCTTACTGCTTTTAAGTAAAAGTTCTCAATACTTTCCTCTGAAATGCGGTGAACTTGACCTAA
The DNA here is from genome assembly GCF_021292245.1 of Micropterus dolomieu. Classification (NCBI taxonomy): domain Eukaryota; kingdom Metazoa; phylum Chordata; class Actinopteri; order Centrarchiformes; family Centrarchidae; genus Micropterus; species Micropterus dolomieu. Next base: position 8,185,494 of record NC_060151.1, read on the forward strand.
GTGGTGAGCTTTCTCAGAAAGGCTCAAACCATAACAACATAACTGTGGGCTGTTCTGTAAATCTTGTTTTCCCAAAGTAGTTGCTCACCAAAATAAAGATCTAATAAAAATACAGTAACAAGAGCATCGCTTAATACTTTCTACCAATACTGTTTTCCTTGTCACGATTCTGCACAGATTTATGTCTTTGGGGGATGTTGACCATCATCTGTCTGTGTCTTTACTCAGGAGTCAGGCCACTGACCTGGCTGTGCTGATTTCTCGCATGCAGAAGAATGCAGACCAAGTGGAGAAGAATATCCTGCGATCAGAGGAGCTGCTGGCTTTGGTAAGAAGTCCACATACACCAGAGCCTTTGAGACTTGAACCAGACTGGGATCAGGAAAATAAAGACTCATGACTTGACTGCATTAACAGTAGCTTAATTTGAACCAGAAAGTCTCAGCAATAAAGCCTGAATTTACAAGTTTCTTTGACCAACATGCTGTTGTTGGGGTGGAAATGAAGGTCATTTCTGTGGGAGGAATTGGTGTTTTGAGTCAAGTCACAAGTATGAAAGTGTTTTTCTTTCTTTTGTTCTTTGTTTTAGTTATATTGAACATACATTTACACAGGGAGTTGGCCCTTCTGTATTAAAACAGCTTTGGAAGAAATACCCTCCAGAACTAATTCCATGTCATTAATCAGCGTGTTCAGCACTCGGACACCTGGAACAATTGTGATATGATTTCCAGATTTTGATACCATTTGATAAATCAAATCAATTCGAAAACAATTCAATAACACTTCAAGCTTTTACAAGTTACAAGGTAGATTTATTTGTAATTTTACAACACAGGGTTGTATAACGAGATGAAGTTGTAGTTCCCTTTATTCTACTCACAAAAAGCAAATGTTATATAGAAAAATTATAAACTATATATCTATATATCAAAATCAGATAAGCTCAGACATGATCGGTGCAACTCCTGGAGATGAAAAAAAGTCTGACACTCCTTTGGCTGCTTGTGTAGGACACAGAGCGTGATGGGAAGAATCTGCCCCTGATCCACCAGAAGGTGAACGCAGACAACCTGGCCGAGGCTGAGGGCCTGCTGAAGGATCTCTTCATGGACGTGGACAAGTCCAAGAAGCTGCAGCACCCGCAGGCTGCTGAGATAGAGGGAGAGTGAGTTTATTCTGGAGTGTCACAGACTAATACCAACACACACGCCTAAAACCTGATTTGTCACATACTGTCGAAAGACGCTAGCCAGAGAGTGTCAATTCCACATTCCCTTTTACTGCGCTCCACCCGTCCGCTTACACATGACTGGAATACTTTGGTGTCTCCCTTTTTGCAGTGTGAGAAATCTGCATGATCGCTGGGTGAATGATTGCGCCACCTACAGGGAACTGTATGGCCAGGTTCAAGATTTGGACCTGACGCCAAAGATTGACTGGGGTCCTCTGCTGGATGAAAAAATGGTCAGTTCAAGCTGTAGGTCAATCTTAGGTTTCAGAAGCGAAACATCTTCATGATCAGCAAGCGTCACAGGTTTGTACTCCTGTCATTTACAGAAACAGTTAAATTCAGGGTCATATGGGCCCAGCCGGCCTGATGTAGAGAAGCAGATTGCAGCACATAACATTCTGCACCAGGCGATTGAAGCCTATAGCACCCAGCTGAACCCCAGCTCTACCACTTCACAGGTAACGGCACACAACAGTACATACATGCTCGCCGCAGGACTACACGCAGGATCAGTCATTCACCTGTATCACTATCTTCTTTGTTCACAGGAGCAGTACGCCGCCTTCAAAGAGAAATATGCTAAACTTTTGGTGAGTTATTTTTCTTTCACTCTCAGGCTTCAATGTGTGACTTGTGTTGCTTGAAGGAGTTCGGTGAAATACAAAGGGACGCGATTATTCTATGTGTATTACATCTGACATGCGTATTGTTTGTTCTGCAGGAGAGCTCTAAGCAGAGACGAGCCCACCTGGCCTCTCTGTACGAGTACATGCAGAGCTGCAGTAAAGAGCTCGTCTACTTGTCTGGCCAGCAGGATAGGATCCTCCAGAGAGACTGGAGTGATCGCATGGTCGACCCCCCAGGCGTCCGCATGGAGTATGAGGTGAGGGGACATCGACAGGCTGTACCTGATGTTGATGTCATTATTTGCAGATGTGGCTACCGATTTTTTCATTTCCGTTGTCTTGTGATCAGAGGCAGGTGCTGGGCGGAGAGGGAAAGGGGACTTAAAAGTTTGTTTGTCAGCTTGCCTTCAAGCATAATCTTGTAGGAGCCTGCTGCACCAGCTTGGGACTCAAATGGTGTAACTAGTATGGTACATAGTGACTGCTTAGCTGCTGGGAGAATTTGATTTAAATACACTGTCATGTTTAATACATTGCACTTTGTGTTCTTTCTCTTTATATACAGAAATTCAAAAATAATGCACTGCTAGCACACGAGAATGAGATCAACCAGCTGCAGGCAGAAGGAGATCGTCTTGTTCAAATGAAACACCCTGGCAGCCCAACAATAAAGGTACATCTGTCAGCTGTGTGACATTAAAAACACATTGCATCTGTATAAGTGTGATAAATCACCATAGTACTCAACATAATGGTATGAGTTAGGATTTGTTACATTCACTTAAATTGAATGAATCAAACTGAACAGATCATGATAAAATCTAACTGAGGTGATTGTTTTTGCCAGGCACACAGAGACGCTCTGCAAGCTGAGTGGCAAGCCTTCCTCAACTTGTGTCTAGCACAGGAAATACACCTGGACAACGTAGAAGAATACAAGAAGGTAGAGAGCCTCTGAGTGAACCACGTTACGGCTGACTGTCATAAGATTTCTTCTATGAAATCCACCAGTTCACCAAAGCTCATTGTTGAGAAGTGACGATTTGTTCTGTACAGTTCCAGCTGGATGCAGAGACGTTGTCTGAGTCGCTGGAGAGACTCAATTCCTCTTTGGACCCAAAGTCTCTGGGCAACAAGAGCAACCCTGAGGTTTTGTTGACACTGAAGGTACAATTGTGTTTTCTTATACAATGCAATTTTCAAATCGCAGGAGGTGCAATATTTGTTAAAGATTATATGTGTGTCAAAATACCATTTTAAATTAAATATTGGCGTGCTGCGGAGATGTCCTGACCTACACATCATGTCCTAGAGACTTAAGGAAACACCTTTGTTTGGTACAGATCCTTGCAAAAATTACATCATGGCATTTTAATATTTAATGAAAATGAGAATAATCATGTAAAAATGATCATTCCTCCTAGTATTGCATATCATATTGCCATGTCAGTCAAAATAATCGCAATTAGAGATTGCTCAGCCCCACTAGAAAGTATTTAAAAAGTATGGAAACCTGCAGCATGCAGCAGTGAAATGTTATTCTACAAAACCTCTATCATTTTAAAGTTAATTTTATGTGTCAATCTTTAATATCTCAAGTTGCAAATATTAGAAATTAAAAATTAGAACAAAATAATGGAAATTGGCTGAAACAAAAAAGGCAGAAGAGGGGGTACATCTGAGAACAAATAATAATAAGAATTTAGTTCCATTTTGGCAAGTGCAGACAGTGAGGATGCATGGAAAGTGACCAAATCAATGCCAACTTTATTTGTGTTGTTTGATAAAATCAATCAAAAATAAGTTATAAATGGTCTAACATTTCACAAGTGTTCACATCAAATTGCAAATAGTAGGCTGAAACATCCCTATTCTGCATTATACATACATATTATTCATCTTGAACATGTATATTATATTATTTACAATAGGTTAGGTGGCCTCTGGAGGAGTATTTCTAAAAAATATTATATAATAGGTTATATACATACATCTGCAAGTAGCGGTAAAGGTGAAGGATTTATACATCTATCTTTTACTTAAGTATAAAATGTCACTTTTGTCACTTTAATAAATATGACCTCAGAGTTTGCTTTGGGGTGTCTGTGTGCCGTGAGATTGTAAGAAGTCCCCTGTTCAGTTCTACAAGTTTTAGTCAAAATGGTTCATTCAGGTTCTTCACCTCCTCTGTTGACTTACAATATTTGTTTAGTTTTTGCAGTTTGCAGGGGTCTGTTCCAAGAAGCAGGTTTACTGTGTTATCTGGATATGGTTTTTGAGTCAAGCCCAGAACAGGGCCGGTATGTTTAAAACTAAGAAATGGACTGAAAAAGTTAACAAAAAAAACATAAAGAAAAACGTAAAAAAGTAACTTTTAACAAAGCTATTGGTGTGATTCTTTAGTGCAGACTGCAGTGACTCCTAATGCAATTATGTACCCACAATGCCCTTCATCAACCACTTAATCAGCTAAGAGCGGGTCTAATATCAGGTCTGTGTTACATCAATCATACATTGTATCCAACATTATATACGCTTCTGGATTCTGTAGCATGCAAGAGGAAAGCTTATATAAGATAATTTCCCTACAGCTATGTTGACAAAATCAATATACGCTATTTGGGATAAAGAAGTATAACCAGTGTAAGTAATCACCATCTGTGGCCGTCATGTAGAATAGATGATTATTTTTATTTTCCAAAACCGAGACTGCAACCTAAAAATTAAACATTTTCTTTCCAATATACCGGCAATTTTATATGTTTAAAATCATTTTAATTAATAATTTTAACATTTTATTAATTAGCATCTTTTAAATGATCCACGCTAACATGTGAACATTCGATCGTATTAATGATGAATCCATCGAAGCCATGAACTTTTTCATGTTGTACCTTTTGTCAACTTGTCATCATACATTTCCAAAATAGGCTGCTGCCTCTGCTGATCAGTCCTAACTGGCTTATGACACATCTGGAGCTCTCTTACATAACCTTGGAGCTGAGACCAAGTCTGAACACTAAATGCATAACACTCATTGTTCAAATATAAAAATAAGAGCATAATACATTACACATAACAGCTCAGATCTTTTTACACAATTTCATTTTCCAGATTTGGTGTTCACTGCTTCTTGGAACAAGCCTCTGGTAATTGAAGATGTCAGTTTGCAGATCCAACCTGCTTTAAATCTGGTTAGATAATCAAGAAATGCTAAAGTTGGGCATACAGCACGGTATATCTTTGTTTGTGTTGCTTCAGTTCTAATTCAGTAATACTTTCAGGGAGATGAACCAGCAGTTATGAGGAATGAGCAGCGCCTGGCTGCACTCAGGGAGCTCAGCAGCAACGTCGTGCCTCTGAAGTTACGGCGAATCAAGCCCACGAAACCCACCACTGCAGTGTCGCTGTGTGACTGGAGAGATGAAGAGGTGGGATGTGATCAGCAGTTTACAGGTTTTCTTATAAAAACAGAATGGATACAAATCATCTTTATTTTATCATCTTCTCTGTGTGTTTCAGGACACAGTGAGACGTGGTGAGAAGCTAAACCTGAAGTCCAACTCTGATAATAACAACTGGGAGCTTCAGGGCAGCAATGGAAAGATCAGAACCCTCCCTGGGGCATGTTTCATGGTCCCACCACCTGATGCTGAGGCCCTGGAGAAAGTAAACAGGTACAAACTCACCAAACAGAATGTTTTCCTTCCATAGTTTTTTTATGTGATTACAACAGAGACAAAGCCTGTGATGGGTTTTAATGAAACATTGTGTGTCTGTTTGTCTCTAGTCTGGACAGAGCGCTGATGGACTTAAAGAGCCGTAGATCTGCACTCATGGCCTCCTTGAAGAACCCTGCCGTGGAGATGGATCACCCTCAGAAGGCAGGTGGGAAGGAAAACATTTTAACAGAACACTCTTAAATTGTTTCCCCTTGCTAGAAGACCATGAATATTTGGTGTATCTAACTTTTCAGTGTGGAATTATTGTCTCTGCTCCTCCTCAGCCACTGAAAAGAGTATTCCAGAGAATCCAAGAACTACAGAGCTCGCCAGTGAAATAGACAAGCTCAACAGAGACCTGGATCAGAGCCAAAAAGAAATCCTGAGTCGACTCAGAACCCCGCTAGACAACCGTAACCCCACACAAGACCTGGCGAACAGGCTGCAAGACCACGAGGTGATCAAGAACATCATGCTTTAATTATATGACCGATGTCACAGTTTCATCATCTTATTTATTTTCCAATAAAGTTAACACGTGTCTGTCTCGTTGTGATCACTAACACCATATGTGTTGCCCTCCAGAAATGTGCTCAGACAGTGAGAAAGCTGGAGTCTAAGAAGGCTGCGGTCCAGAGAGAGATGGAGCCCATTCTGGCCAAGAAACCCCTGGGACCCATTGCCTCCACCCTGCCCCCCAAACTCAGTGCTACCAACAACAAGATTGATGACATCAACACCCTCATCGATCTTTATAATAAAAAGTAAGAAGATGGGATTATAACACAGTGCAGTGTTTTTAAAAACATAGATGCAAAAGAAATAACACATTTTTCCTCTTACAAAGTTTTCTTCACATAAGCAATAAAACACATCCCTGCTCAATTCAATACGTTCACTTACGCTGGCTAATGTTACCAAACTTTAGGTGAATATTGCATCAGTTAATGGGCTTCATGACTCTTTTCCACTCTTCCCTGCTACTGTTACTAGTAGGCAAGTAGCACATACAGATGTCCTGAATATTTTCTCTCCATTGTTCATGAACAAGGGGGGAAAAAGGTTTTACTAGCATAATTTTTCTACATTCCTTTAAAAAAATCTATGACAGTAATGTTACATAACACGCCATATATGTCTTGTGTTTAGAGTGCATGGAGAAATTTAAATTCACCGGGAAGAATAAATTAATGTTCTATTAAGTGGTGGTGCACTTCTGCCTCTTGTGGACGAAAAGAGTATTACAGCAATAAAAACATGTTCTCACAGATTATAAAACAGTAACTAGAAAAATTGTCCTGGTAAAACTTTTATTTTCACAGATGAAAAAGAATAATTTAAGGAACTTAGACCAAACCATTTTTTCACCTGTTCTTAAGTCCTAAACGCTGGAGAGAAAATAACTTGGATCAGACTTCATAAATGGATGACATTTTGGATGAGAGGAGGTTTTTTTTCACTTGCCTCTCAGGGCTTCCATATGCACATCTATGTGTACACATTTTTATTTTGTCATTACCTCCTGTGTTTCTCTCCTCTTAACCAGAGCGACAGCCTCCATGTTTCTTGAGAAGCAGGCGCAGAACGTGGACGGCATGGTCTCTGGTTTTGAGCAGCAACTCGCTAAAGATGGCAACATCCTCGATCAACCTAATGCCCTCCCGGGTCGCAACCAACAGCTGCAGGTGCTGTACTGTATAATGCAACCAGAACTGTCAAAGAATTCACAACTTCAAATCCTGTTGTGTTTTTTGTTTAATCTCTCTGTTCTTTCTCCTTATGCCAAATAGGTTGTGCGTATGGAGGTCGCCTCAAAGAAGGATGAGTTGAATAAATTAAGCAAAGACTTGGACCTGACAGAGCAAGCATGCAGCTCCCTGCAGCGGAGTTTCAATGAATACTGTCCTGATATCCGCCGCCAGGAGAATGTTGTGAAACAGCTGAAAAACCGCTACACGAACATCAATAATCAGCTCCAGGAAAAGTGAGTGAAAAACACATTCAGGCATTGTTGTAAATGTGCCCGTGTGTTTTTTGACTTGACATCCTGACAAATATGATTTTATATAAAAATGGAAACATTTCATTAGTGATGAGGAGTATTTTTTGTATTTTGCTTTAGGGTTGCACTCACACAGGAAGCAATCAATAAAAAAAAAGATTTCGAGAATGCTGTTCAGTCACTGGATTTCTTCTTGGTCAATTTGCCCAATAATACGATCAAACCGACTGATGATGTGGCACAGATAACAGCCAAGCAGAACTCTCAGAAGGTGAGTGGAAGTGTTTCTTTATATACATCAACCTGTCTCCAACTTCTGTCTAAAAACTAACTCAAGTCTCTTTCAACAATATCATAACACTACGTTGTCTTATCAGCTGCTGTTTTTGCGTTACATGTCTTGTTTAGAAAGTGATGGAGGATATCAAGAGGAAATCAGGTGATTTAGACAATCTCAAGTTCCTTTCCCGTGATCTGCAGAGCATCTTAAATGTGAGTTCAGAGAATATGATTATTCTCATTTACCATTTGCAACTTAACCTAACTTACGGTAGATTAGGTATACACTTCAAGTACTTAATTCATTTATTGTATAAATATATTTCCTTTCAGGAGTATGAGGTTAAGTCAAACACGTACCGTGGCACTCTGAATGATGACGGTGATGACGGTGATGATGATTATGATGAACCAATCCTAAAGAAACGTCAAATATCTATGGCTCAGTCTATACAGACAAAGGTTATAGACAATCAACTAAAGACTAAGATCTCATGACATTTCTCTATGTTTTCTCTAAAATTTTCAATCGGTTGTCTTCAAATTCTTTGCTTTCTGCTTCAACTATAGGAGAAAGATCTACTGAACCGTTTCTCTGAGGCGTCTGCAGAAAATGACCAGCTGCTCAAGCAGTTGGGGATTGCGAAGAACATCAAGGCCCAGGTATGATATTATGAAATCAAAATTAGATCAACAACACTCATGTAATAATAGACTTATTTCTTGTGTTTCCCCCCCAAAATGATCATTGGCAGTTGTTCTGAAGCGACGCTTTCTCTCCTTTGTCCTTTTATTCATGAGCAGAATGAAGAGAAAATTAGTCAGGTAGTCGTCAATCAGCAGCTGCAGCTACAGAGCCAGAAGAAGGACCTGGAGGAGAGTGATAGTCTTAAAAATGAATTAAGCGAGGAGGTTGAGAGGCGCTTACATGCTGAAAAAGAACTGGAAACATACCGGAAGAGGTTTGTGTCTCTAAGGAGCAGGAGGGGGGTGGAGAGGTTGGAGGAGAAGGAGGTAGTGGAATACTACCGTGACCCAAAAGTGGAGGTGGAACTACAGTCCCTGAAAACTCGGATCCAGGATGAAGCATTGAAGAGGTCAAGAACCCATTCAGAGTTAGAAATGATCAATGACAAGATTCTCAAACTGGAAATACAGCTGTCCAGAATCGAACCACAAATGGTCACCAAGGTTTTGACTGAATATGAGAGAGACCCGCAGCTTGACAAAGAAGCTGCCAGGATTAGAGAAGAGATGCAGGCGATACGACTGGAGCTTCAAACGAGAGAAACCGAGGCAGTTCATGTGAAAACTGAGCTCACGCTTTTGTCTCAGCAGAAACCAAAAATCAGGGAGACGGTTGTTAAGAAAGAAGTGGTGAGGCTCGAAAAGGATCCGAAGATGCTGAAAGCTGTTCTCACGTTCCAGAATGATATTGCGGAAGAGGAATCCCGGTGCAAGTCTCTCAACGATAACATTTTTAGAACAAGGAGCCAAATAAACACACTAGAGAGGGTCATTCCCACCATTGAACCCAAGATAGTCACCAAGGTTGTGAAGCAAGTACAGCAAGATCCAGAAATGCTTGAAGAGTCGCGGAAACTACGAATGGCCTTGGAAGAGGAGAACAATGAGAATGCTATCTTGATGAAGGACCTGACCACCCTTCAGCTCCGTTATGGTGAAGTGGACAAGCTCAGGGCAAAGGTCGAGGTCAAGGAGATCCTCAATGAGATCTATAGAGTTGATCCTGAGACAGAAGTCATGCTGGTGCGTCTGAGGAAAGAGCTGCAGGATTTGAGCCGTAACCGTGCAGACCTGGAGAAGGAAATCACCACTGTGATAGAGAATCTGACTACCCTGCGTGCTCAGAAACCTCAAGTGGAGTACAAGGAGGTGACGCAGGAGGTGATCAAAGAAGAAAAAAGTCCAGAAGTCATCAGGGAATTGCAAAGGCTGAACAACCAAGTTTCCCGTCTGCAAGTCAACTATGACACCACCCTAGAGCTGCTGACACGCCTTCGTAAAGAAAGAGATGAGTTGAAAGCTGAAAAATCCAAGGTGGAGACCAAGCTAGTCAATAAAGAGGTCATCAAATATGAGGATGATCCTCTTCTTGAGAAAGAGGCTGACAGACTTCGGAGGAATGTAAGAGAAGAGATTCAGCAACGGCGCAGTGTGGAGGAGAATCTCTTTGACCTCCAGAACCAATACATTGTCCTTGAAAGGCAGAAGCCAGAAGAGAAGATTGTAATGCAGGAAGTAGTGCGCCTTCAGAAGGACCCCAAGCAGATCCTGGAGCATGAAAAGTTGAACAAGACCCTGGATGATGAATTGAAAGCCCGTAGAAAACTCGAATTAGAGGTCAGACAGCTCAGAGCCCTGGTTCAAGAAAAAGAGAAGGCCCTGGCTCAGATGGATGAACGTCAGAAGAAGATTAAAGTAGAGTCAGAGCTCAGGCAAATCAAATCTCGCATTCTTGAACTGGAAAATGCTCCGCCGCCCGTTGAGGAAAAGATTGTCATTGAGGAGGTCTTGAAAGTGGAGAGGGACCCTAAGCTGGAAAAACTTAGTGATGATATACGTGTCGAATTGGAGACTGAGGGCACCAATATCAATCGTCTAGAGAGAGAAATCCGCAACCTTAAGATCAAGTTGGAAATTCTGCAAAAGGAGAAGTCAGTTGAGAAAGTTGTTTACAGAGAAGTTGTTCGGGTAGAGAAAGACCCAGCAGTGGAGGCTGAAAGGGAACATCTAAGAGAGTTGGTAACGCAGGAGAGAAATCTCAGGCGCAACCAGGAGGATGACATTCAGAACATCAACATCAAAATGACCCATCTGCAGACATCGAAGTCTGTGACTTCTCAGGAGGAGACCGCTGTCATCGCCAACAGAGATGCTCTGCAGAGAGAGAAGGAGGATCTCTTCAAACAGCTCAAAATGCTAGAGTCTCAAAGACAGAGCATCAGCATTACCTTCCAGCAACAGTCCAAGCTGATGAGTGAGAGAAACCAGATGGCACGGCAGAGGAGTCTTAAATCATCCTCTCAAGTGCAACAGCTGGAGAAAGAAATCCTAAATGAAAAAGACAAAATACACCAGAGAGACACACTCATCACTGAGCTGCAGACCAGCATTAAGAAAGAGGACCAGGCTGAAACTCACACCAGAGAGACAAATCTTTCCACAAAGATCACCATCATGGATCCAGAAACTGGTAAAGACATGTCACCCTATGATGCCTACTTGCAGGGGCTAATTGATCGCAGCCAGTACATCCACCTGTCAGAGTTGGAGTGCGACTGGGAGGAAATCACTTCAACTGGCCCTGAAGGGGATGTAACAATTCTGCAGGATCGCAAAAGTGGGAAGCAGTACTCTGTCAAGGATGCTCTGAGGGAAGGTCGCTTGACCCAGCATGACGTGAGCCGCTACAAGGAAGGGAAAATGCACATTTCTGAGTTTGCACTCCTTGTTATAGGGGAAACCAGAAAGCCCTATATTCCTCAAGTAACAGCCCCGAGATCACCCACCAAACCCGCCCCAACCTCTTCTTTGAACTCCATGCCATCCTCCCTGAGGTCCTCCTACACCAGCCTCAACACTCAACAAAGTGGCGGTTTGAACTCCATGCCATCCACCCTGAGGTCCTCCTACACCAGCCTCAACACTCAACAAAGTGGCGGTTTGAACTCCATGCCATCCACCCTGAGGTCCTCCTACACCAGCCTCAACACTCAACAAAGTGGCGGTTTGAACTCCATGCCATCCACCCTGAGGTCCTCCTACACCAGCCTCAACACTCAACAAAGTGGCGGTTTGAACTCCATGCCATCCACCCTGAGGTCCTCCTACACCAGCCTCAACACTCAACAAAGTGGCGGTTTGAACTCCATGCCATCCACCCTGAGGTCCTCCTACACCAGCCTCAACACTCAACAAAGTGGCGGTTTGAACTCCATGCCATCCACCCTGAGGTCCTCCTACACCAGCCTCAACACTCAACAAAGTGGCGGTTTGAACTCCATGCCATCCACCCTGAGGTCCTCCTACACCAGCCTCAACACTCAACAAAGTGGCGGTTTGAACTCCATGCCATCCACCCTGAGGTCCTCCTACACCAGCCTCAACACTCAACAAAGTGGCGGTTTGAACTCCATGCCATCCACCCTGAGGTCCTCCTACACCAGCCTCAACACTCAACAAAGTGGCGGTTTGAACTCCATGCCATCCACCCTGAGGTCCTCCTACACCAGCCTCAACACTCAACAAAGTGGCGGTTTGAACTCCATGCCATCCTCCCTGAGGTCCTCCTACACCAGCCTCAACACTCATAGTAGCAGTTCGAACAACCTCAGTCCTTCAGCAGGTGATGAATATTTCCCCATCTCTGGTATTTTTGACACCACCACTGAAAGCCGCATGTCTGTGAGAAGTGCCCTGACCCGCAAACTCATTGACGCCGACACAGCTCTGAAGCTGCTGGAGGCACAGGCAGCCTCCGGTGGAATAGTAGATCTCGCCAAAAAGGACAAACTGTCTGTCCACAAGGCAGCTGAACATGGCCTTATTGACACGGGTCACATGTATAAGCTTTTGAATGCCCAGAAGGCTTTCACTGGAGTCGAGGATCCCGTGACCAAAGAGCGTCTTGCAGTGGGACAAGCAGCACAGAAAGGGTATATTCCCCAAGAAAACGCCAGGAGGTACATGGAGGCGCAGCACCTGACCGGTGGGCTGGTGGATCCCTCTAAAGCAGGCCGCCTCACTGTCCAAGAAGCTCTCGCCAAAAATCTGATCGACAGCACAACAGCAAAAGAGCTGCAAGATGAAGCTTCCTTCACAAAAGAGCTGGTAGACCCCATCACTAAAGAGAAGATATCATACAAGCAGGCGATGGATCTGTGTAAGAAAGACATCAGCACAGGCCTGCTGCTGCTTCCTGCAGCCTCCACTGATGCCGCAAATGCCCCGTCATACTCAAACTATCGGTTCAGTTCCTCCTACAGCAAAGTCTAGATGTGAAGTTAAAATGTTTTATTTGCTGCAGCCACTGGTGCTAGAGGGTGTTTGATATTGCAAAATGATACTTGTAAAGTGTTTGGTGAAACTGTACATGTAGGTCTGGGTCTTTTTCAGTGCTATTTTTTTCTGTCTGCTGTACAAAAAGAGGGCAATGTTTGTTTTATATGCTAAATTGGTTTTTTTTCAGCACTTTCAAGCTAAAAAGTGCTTATTAAACGCCACAAGCAATAATCATGTTTCTTTCCTGTTATTTAAACTATTAAGAGGTGAATTATGAGAATATATGCATTTTAACTGAGTCAGTTTAATTCATGAACTAGACAAGGTTGGGGGTATTCACAATACTTCGATCATATGATTGTCAGCATATGACCTTGGTTATTTAGCCAGTAGCTAAATGTCAGTTGGTCGGTCAGTCCACTGCATTTGTCCAAACTGAAATGTCTCAACGACTGATTCTCTAGTACCACCATAAGGTCAGGGGTTTTGATTGAATTGTCAAAAAAATACGTATTTTGTGGTTTTGAGTGATTTGTCTCGACAACTACTTGAAATTTGGTACACATTCATATCTCCCTCAGGAAGAACTGCAGTCACTTTGATGATTCCTTAAACCATCATCAGGTCCAAATGTGAATTTGTCCAACACTTTGATTTATGACCAAACAGGCCCAACTGCAAAATTAAAGAAATTCCCATTGGCAGTCTCAGCAATGCTACGTGCTTGTGTTTAGTGCTAGCTAGCATGCTAAACTTAAAAGTTTAAAATGGAAAAATTGTCCGCTAAAATTCAGCATGTTGGCATTGTCATTTCAGCATTTTAGCATGCTGATAACATTATGCTGATATGTTAACATTTAGCTCAAAGCAAAGTGCAGCCTCACAGAGCTGTTAGCGTGGCTGTAGACCCTTAGTCTTGCCATTAATATTAATAAAGGGGATGTAGAATTTATGATGCATATCCTTCTATTTCTAGAAACACTTGTTCCGTAAAACAGTGAATCACCTACTGTATCTAATACTTATGGCAACATAGCTGCACTTAATATACAATGCTTGTAAACAGCAGCGAGTCATATGATTGGAAATGCTGGATTAAGGATGAAGATTAAATATGACTCACATACAAGTAGCAGTGTGGTATGGTTAACAAGGTCAAAAGCACAGGTCTACATGGATGAGACATGTCTGACAAAAGACTACTTTGACAAGTGAAAACATTGGAAGCATGTAGACAACTAAAATATTAGGACCAGGGGGACCCACTCTTCTTTATGGAGTGCACTAGTTTGTCAGTAGGTATACATATCAGCGAATGAACACTGTAGAAAGTGATTTGCACTATTGCGTCTCACACAAGATCTAAAATCCCCTTTTTCCTGGCAACGATTAAAAGGTGATATCAGTTGGGAATTACCCACTCTACCACCACAGATGTAACGTGGGAATATGCGGCCTCTGCTGGGACGTCTGCCTGCCAGATTACCCGGTGACTGAAAGGACTTTGTGGGATTACGGCACATGAGCCTGTCTGGAGGCTGAAGTGGCCCCACTCTGTGTCTAGAGGGGGGGTGAAGGATGTTCCCTGATGGTGGTGTCGTCTCACTTAAAGTAGTTAGAAAACATGATGCTGTAATGACAGAACCAGCTTACAGTGTGTACTGTTGGCCTCATGTTACTGTCTTTTCTCTTTGTCTTTCTTTCTTGATTTTTTTTAAACAGATGCATACGTTTTGAAAGCAAAGTATACCCTCAAATTCTGGATTCTAGGAGGTTTTTTCTTCTACTGTTTCTATCCGTGATGACGACCTTCCTCATAAAAAGCCTGCTAAATAGACCAGAATTCGACAGCATCACATACAGCACGTGGAAACACAAATAGCACATCTGCACTGATGGACCGATGCCTGAGTGATGTAAAGCGTAATTGGCAGCTACTGCTTGTTTTGCTGTATTATTATTGTCATTATACTTGACTGCAGTGCTGATGGTTTAAACCTTGACAATGACAATTTGCACATTTTCCTCTTATTCACTCTCTCAATAAATTACGATACCAAAGCCTCCTGAATGCCTGCTGTGTAATCATGTCAATGCCATATCAACTACTATTTAAAGCACTCTTACTCAGGGAGCACTGTCCTGTATTTTTCCTCTTCATATGAAAATATCAGTGACCAGTGATTTTTGTCTGACGTACCCCCACAGCCCCTCTGACAAATGGGATGGCTTTATGGTATTGTTTAGTGGTATTTCTTTTGTAGTTTTGGCCTAGTTTGCATGAGTAATACTGCCATTTGGAGTGACAGCTACTGGTTGTTTCAAACATTTACAGTATATCTACTTTTAGCTTTTTGTTGTCTATTTCTAACTATTCTCTTTCTGCAGTCTTGATCAACTTACAATTGACTCAGATTGGTGGAAAACAGTCAAGTCTTGTGCAGACTACCATAGTTGGTTGTTGTTATTGTGACACTAGCTATAAAGATCAGAATCACACAAATCTGTAATCTTACTTGTGTGTTTTTCCTCCTAAAAACAAACGTGGATAAATATTGTCAAATCGTAGTTTCTATTTTAAATTTTTTTCAAATTAGCTGGGCTTCACAATTTTTCCAAGTTCCTTCTGGATGGGAATCACTGCACTAACGTGTGATGTGTTTGTCTTGCTCCTCATTGGTTTAAACCCTATGCCAGAGGAAATAAACTCCAGTAAAGCTCAGACTTCACCGACAGCCGACTGTGCGAAGATGCCAGCTGGCTGCATCAGCTTGAAGCCAATGATGCTGCAAGTCATCTTCTTTCTGCAGCTTTCTGTCTGTAAACATAACTTAATGTTTTATCACCAAAATTTACCTCCACAAAGTCTGCTTGATCAGTGAGTCTCAACCTGAAAGAGTTGAGATTCCCAATAGAAAACATAGCTGATGTGGGCCGTTTCTGCATATTACAGAGGTGATCAACTGTCAACTTGTTATTATGTGCCAGGGCCAAAACACCCTTGATCAATATCCTGCCCTGTGACCATTGCCTGACAGCAGATGTTTGGTTGTGTCATGAGGTCCTCACATTTTAGGAGACCCCCGTGGTGGCAGCTCTAGTCAGTGATTTTTCACTTTCATCTTTAATCTGAGTTTCAATGGAGACTTTCACTGTCACTTGGTAGGCTACATACAGGTGCTGGTCATATAATTAGAATAAGATCGAAATGTTGATTTATTTCAGTAATTCCATTCAAAAAGTGAAACTGATATATTTCAAGTGTTCATTCCTTTTAATTTTGATGATTATAACTGACAACTAATGAAAACCCCAAAATCAGTATCTCAGAAAATTAGAATATTTTGAAAAGGTTCAATATTGAAGATACCTGGTGCCACACACCAATCAGCTAATTAACTCATAACACCTGCAAAGGCCTTTAAATGGTCTCAGTCCAGTTCTGTAGGCTACACAATCATGGGGAAGACTGCTGACTTGACAGCTGTCCAAAAGATGACCATTGACACCTTGCACAAGGAGGGCAAGACACAAAATGTCATTGCTAAAGAGGCTGGCTGTTCTCAGAGCTCTGTGTCCAAGCACATTAATAGAGAGGCCAAGGGAAGGAAAAGATGTGGTAGAAAAAAGTGTACAAGCAATAGGGATAACCGCACCCTGGAGAGGATTGTGAAACAAAACCCATTCAAACATGTGGGGGAGATTCACAAAGAGTGGATTGCAGCTGGAGTCAGTGCTTCAAGAACCACCACGCACAGACGTATGCAAGACATGGGTTTCAGCTGTCGCATTCCTTGTGTCAAGCCACTCTTGAACAACACACAGTGTCAGAAGCGTCTCACCTGGGCTAAAGACAAAAAGGACTGGACTGCTGCTGAGTGGTCCAAAGTTATGTTCTCTGATGAAAGTAAATTTTGCATTTTCCTTTGGAAATCAAGGTCCCAGAGTCTGGAGGAAGAGAGGAGAGGCACAGAATCCACGTTGCTTGAAGTCCAGTGTAAAGTTTCCACAGTCAGTGATGGTTTGGGCTGCCATGTCATCTGCTGGTGTTGGTCCACTGTGTTTTCTGAGGTCCAAG
>NC_060151.1:8202559-8230761 GCF_021292245.1 Micropterus dolomieu
GAAAACTCGCAAATAGCACAACTTTTCATCGTCAATGCCTTTAGAAGGCACAGCAGAAATTTGACGTCGATCCGACTAAATCCCTAGGAGGAGTTCGTTAAAGTACGAAGTGTGTAAATAATCCAAAAATGGCCATAAAATTCAAAATGGCCGACTTCCTGTTGACTTTAGGCTATGGGTTCTTGAGGCTTTTTTGTGCGTCTTGATACGATACATGTCCCCAGAAAATTTCGTACATGTAGGTTGAACGTGAACGAGGGGCTAATCATTTCCAATTTTCAAGGTGGCGCTAGCGAGTCATTTTGCCACGCCCATGTGCGAAACTTGTAGAATACGAAATTTTTCACCGGTTCTGACATGTTTGCAAATTTTGGTGAGTTTTTGAGTATGTTTAGGCCATGTCATTTGGGCCTACTTTGCAGAAAAAAAAAAAAAAAAAAAAAAAAAAAAAAAAAAATATATATATAATCCGAGCAGATTCAATAGGGACCTCGCACGGTCGTGCTCGGGCCCTAAATATAATCCGAGCAGATTCAATAGGGACCTCACACGGTCGTGCTCGGGCCCTAATGACAAATTTCTATTTGAACCTTAGTAGTGCTAAGTGCTAAGCTAAATGGCATACATAGCATGATAGTGGCACTGATCTCTAGCTCTCTAGCAGAAAGTGAATAAGCATATTTTCCAAAATGTTAAACTACTTTTAATTGTACACAGACAGAAAAAGACTGGAGCCAAGAGTTGAGAGACAATACACAAGACCACACATTTCCAAGAGGCTTTTATCACAAAGCTTATTAGGTCAAATAAGTGATATATGAATTTCTCTGCTTCACTTTAAATATGTAGTTTTCAGCGGCCACTAGCTTGGAGCGGTTTTAAGATCCTGATTTTAAGCAACAAGGTATGTGCTCAGCTTGAACTCATGAGCGAGCATAGTTCGAAACACAACCTCTTTCATACAGAGATTCCAGAATAATTGCGGAAACACCGGCACGCAGACAGTGGCTTTTCACACAGACATGTTCAGGCTTTGTTCCTTCAATGTTCCCGGCTCAGAGGCAGATCAACACCGGCTCCGTACCTGTCATATAGCGCAGCAAGACATATATTGGCACAATACTCCCGAAAAAAAAAAGGCTGTGTGACAATAATATTTTTATCAGGTTGAGGTTGAACTAATCCATGCTCGTTACATAATGTTACATTGACTGCATTTAGCTGACGTGATACATCGGTGTTAGCTCGCCTGCTTTTTGGTAACTAGCTAGAGCTAGATTGAATATTATCAATGAGATTGTTGCCACAGTTAGACCGCAGTAAGAAACTTTACTGTAGTGAATGGGTCATCTACTGAGTTCTGTGCTGTTATGTTGTATTATTGTTTATTATGTGGGTCACATATGTTACAGCGACTGAGACGGTGGAGAAGCTGTCTACCTTAGTATCGGTAAAACCACAATAAATATAAATTGAAGGTTATGAAGCAAACAGAAGTAGATCCATGCTAAAATAACGATAGCTGGCTACCTTGCCTTGTGTTAGGTTAGTATAAAGAAATCGCTCCACATTTGCTTTGTACCGTTACATCCTTTCTTGCATCCTCAAATCGACACTTTGACATAATACCAGTGGTACACAGGATAGTAATATGGATCACGTTAGCTGGTGAAGTAATGTGGAAAGCCATAACATTACAACTATAGCAGGCTATATTGCAATGAATAATGTTAGCAACTGGTTGTCGTTAGCCGGCGAGCTAACAATCAGCCTTTCTGATGTTGACTGTTTTCACCCGACATCATCTGATTCTCGTTTGGCCTGATGGGCTTCAGCACATACAACTTTAACGTTGTCCTTAAGTGGAGTTTGTGTAGGAGTCTGTGTTGTGCTGGGAGCCAGTTGTTTTATGGTTAGTGGACTGCATTTCGTCAGCTGCGGTGTTTCGCTGCAGTCGGCAAGAGGCTCAGGAGCGTACATGTAGCCATATCCCGTGAGTGCCTATGTGCAGCCCAAAAAGCAGAATAGTGACTGTTCCAAGCAACAGAGAAAACAGGCGTGTTGTTTAGTCCTAAGTGAGGCTGCAGCCCATTAACAAAGAGAAAGTAAAAAGTTTATTTACTGATAAGTGATTTCATTGAAAAACTACATATACTTTTTACATTTATTTACACTATGTAAAATGTACATATAGCCCCTTCAAGGTTAAATTGCAAATTGATGGTCGCTGACTTTGGTGAGAGTAATGGAAAGCCCCATGTCCTGTGGGCTTGTGTTTGGCTTGTAAGGCTTGTCTCATACTGTCTGAGCTGTACTCTACAGAGAGCTTTCAGACAGGCTTTTGGAGACTTTCCCTTTTCAAGTCCCACAAAGCACATTTTTCAAATGCTTCTGATGCAGGGGTGAAATGAGAAAAGTCTGAGAGGTGAAAAGAGCGGTATCGAGAGAAATATGGCAAATGAGAGAGAGAGGGAGAGAGAGGTGTGGAGGACCAGGTCCCATGTGTTTCTCATGGAGACGTGCTGGGCTGGTGTGGTAAACATTCTTGGGATAATTAGAAGACTCTTTGAAATCTAATATGCTTATTCCCCGGCATTAACTGTTGTTCATGTCGGTTGCCCTGAAGATATGCACCAGTTATATGACAGCATAGCGGAGAGACAACATATGAGTGTCGACAGTGGAATGGAAATCCACAGCTCAACTATCCAGTTGGCAGTCAGTCAGTGGGACTATAACATCTGGTGGGGGTGAGACAGTTTAATGCAATTTGAATAGTTGTACTACCTGTATATTGTGTTTGCTAGAGAGAAAAAGCAATACACATAAGTGACAGAGAAACAGAGAACAGACTACAGACTACAAACAAACACCCTTAGAACTACATGGAGAAGAGAGAGACATGGCAACAGTGAGGCGTAATCTACCTTTTGGTTCACTGAGCACAGTGGTCATGCCAGACAAAGTACCAGCAGCTTCAAAATAGCAGAACACAATAACACACAGATGCACTTGTGTTCTCATTTTCAACAATAGCGAAGGGGTGTGGGGTCTATTCTCTGCTTCTGATACACTGTGACTATTCAGACCATTGTTCATCAGCCTGGCTAAACAAACTTTAATCGCATTCCAGTCTCATAAACTCATCAGCAACGACTGCTCCAAAATAAAAACGTAATTCTGTCACAATACAAAAAAAACATTCTTAACAGGGTGAGTCTGAATTTCATTATAGTTCATTTTTAGTTCAGGTTTGTTGCGGTTACAATGCTAATACTTTCTCTGTGGGTAAAGTTCATGGTAGTTCATGACAGTTTTGAAATGTTCCAGTCGAGGATCCAAATGACAAAGTCAGGACTTTGCCAAAACACCAAAGGTAATGAAATAAGTTGTCTTTCTTACTAGATGTGAGCCGAGGGAATATTTTACTACTGCATGGGGTGCAATATGCTGTGACGCAAAATGAGCGCCTGTGTGCAGCCCAAAACTGCAGGAAGAAGATTTGTACACGTATGTCATCAACTTTTTTAAATATATGATCTCTTCATTTTGGAAAGAAAGCACTACATAAAGAGAAAGTAGAGAAAGCAGCAGGACTCCACTCCAGGTTTTCTACTTTTTTATCACATGTGCTTGGAAACAGCTCATGTGATGCATCAGGCTGTCACACCTCATCATGCTTATCCATTCTCCATCACTGTCAACAAGGATTACGTGTTATGGGTCCTGTGGAAATACAATATACATTATCACTATTGCTGCTTAAAGGTCAATTATTTAGTTTATGTACAAGAGAGTGGGTATCTGGAAATGCAGTTTGCACTATGAGTCTTACACATGCACAGTTTTGTTTATGCTAACAGAGTGTGGGTAAAATTAGCCTTGTGCTGTTGGGTGTTGCCTTTAGGCCAATGAAAGGGGAGAGAAAGCAGTTGCGGGAGATATGACAGTAAGTACTTGGCAATGTAATCGATTGCAGATGGCAGCCGTTGGGTGGCTTGTTTGGTCCACAGTGGCTCTTTGTGATGGCTAGGCCTGCCATAATCCAACAGGACAAGGCATTTTTCGTGTGCATGCGTGTGTGTTTATGCTGGCACCTCTAATATCACAGTGCTAAGCTCTACAGCCCCACAGGAATCCAGACACACAAGGGGGAGCGTGGGTTCAGCCACAGAAGTGAAACTGTATCAGTGTCAGACTTTGTGGCAGTGTTTGCCTGAATCTGAATGATTGAAAGAATAAAAAAATAACACACTAAATCGGAAAAAAATAGAAAAATCAGAAATGGGATAAAAGATTACCAGAGGTTTAGTGACTACAAATGAAAGTAGAACACTACAGCAGGGGCAAGTAGAAAATCAGAATCAGAAATCAGAAAAAGAAAGAGCTTTATTGCCAAGTAGTATTTTACACATACAAGGAATTTGCTACAGTGATAAGGTGGCCCACATAGACAAACATACAGTTGACTTAAATAAATGTAAAAATATATAAATATTAAATAAACAGGTGCAAGTTAAAAAAGAATAACAGAACTATGTGTAGAGAAAAAACAAAGTGGCAGATCTATGTTGCGTATTGCAAGGGGAGAGGATTTATATTTATATAAATATATAAACTGACAAAAATATACAAATATAAAAGAATAATAACAAAAATGTGCTATATGGCAGTTTGTGCAGTGATAAGGTGAAACAAAGTAATGTTGCCTTGAAAATAAAAAAGGTGATATGATTTGCAGTCTTGGATACGTGCCAGACTTTTGTCAATGTGTTTACAGATTAATAAACACACATATGTCATCGGTAGC
The DNA here is from genome assembly GCF_021292245.1 of Micropterus dolomieu. Lineage (NCBI taxonomy): Eukaryota > Metazoa > Chordata > Actinopteri > Centrarchiformes > Centrarchidae > Micropterus > Micropterus dolomieu. Next base: position 8,207,370 of record NC_060151.1, read on the forward strand.
TCATTAAACAGAGTGATGGAGCAGATCAAGCCGTGCAGCTAGCTGCTTTTGTCCCTGGCCTGCACTGGCGTGGGCTGTAAGGTCATGGGTGTCAGTGAGAGGGCAGTGACAGCATCAGCCAGGTAACCCTATCTGTCGTGTCGAGGCTTATGGTATCACTGCTATGTGTCTCTCATGACAACACTATCCAAGAACGAGGGCAATACATGACAGACACCTTAAATCACATCCCCCACAACCTCTCTCAGATACGACCGTCTACCATCATGGGTTAAGACCTGCCTTCATGGCAGCTAATAGTGTTGACTATTGACTACACATGTAGTCACCTTTATGTCTTGAAATGAATACAATACTACAGATTTAGTCTTCCTAACATTCATACTTCATACAAATTGTCAACAGTGGATAAAAATGATAAAAAGCCAAGATTCAGTTTTCTTTCTATAAAACAGTCACATATGCATGACACCTGGCACACAGCAGCTTTCCCAATCATCGCCCTGTCCAGGTTAGGTAGGAAAGGAGTGTGCGTGTGTACATGTGGGGAGGAAAGTAACCATAAATCAGAAATGATGTACGACCCCTGAACAGAAATATGATTTTATCCTGTATGAACTCCACAGCTGTCTGCCATTAAAAACATATCTGGCCATGTCTGTGTGTGTGTGTAAGACAGAGTGTATTTGCCTTTTTATATACGGTCTATGGTATTTGCAGTACACTCATGCAAACATGCAGTTTAAACAGGCTTCCCCATTTGTCTGAAAGTCATCTCTTGAACATGCTGCACGTACAGACGGTCATTTGAAGACCAGGAAAAAGTCCCTCACACACACACACTCCTTACTTTCATTCACCCTCCACATTTGTCTTGTCACTCAGGCCTTGGGTGTGCCCTCCACCAGCCCATCTCTAAAGTCCTCACTCCCCAACAAGAGGCCTCATTTCCCAGGGAAGAGCCCTTTAGCTGTAGGCCTCCCTGTCTACACCCACCCACCCACACATCCACACACCCACACACACACCCACCCCCACACCCACACACACACACACACACACCCACACACCCACCCACACACACACACACACACAGCACCCTGGTCCCAGCCCCCTTCAGGCTGCACAAAGCCCCCATTGTAAGCACAATGCTGGCCGCCCCGTCTGCCTTTCCCCTGTACCCTCTGCTCTGTTTCCCCCATAACTCTGTCCCTTCTGCCCCCTCTTGCTTTTGCCTGACTCCCTCGTTCTCTGCTTTTCAGTCTCCTTTTCCTTCCTTCCTCTTCAATCTCCACTACCAATTCTGTTGATTGTGTCTGTAGTGGTCTCGTCTGTGCCCTCTTTTAGGCTAGCCCCTTTCCCCTTCAATATTAAGTCCTTAAACATTGCGTCTTCTCTCCCCCAATCTCTCCCAGCATGTCCCTCCCTCTCCCCTCTGTGCTCCAAGACATTTTACACTTCTCTGACTGTGGGATAAGAGGCATTTCATATATAGTAGTATCTGTAGTTCATGTGAGGCAGGACTCATGATTGTAACTGGAAACTAAATACAGAATGTAACTCGCTTTGCAACTGGGGTCCCAAAGCTTGTCTTCAGTGCTTAGTGAAACAGCTCTCCAATATTACAGCACTGCCTCTCCACAATTTCAGAGAGTATTATTTTCTAAAGGGTTAAATGAAGGCCATTGAAGACAGTACAGTAGAAAACAAATTCAAATTTCTTCTCAGACTACTGTCGAATATGGCACTTCAAACAAATTATAAACAGTATATTTACTGCACTTAAAGGTCTTGTTCAATGTCTATACCAGATGAAGTCCCCTGCAAGGTACTGCGAGAGAAAATGTAATTCATCAACACAAACTAGTATAAATCGAAAAGATATAGCAGGCAAACAATGACATGACACTGTTGACCAGTTAAAGGTGCGAGTGTATGAGGGGAGGTGAGCCTGCACACACTACAGCAATCAAAGCCAAATCTGGCTCCTCTACCTGGTCATAAAACCACTATTTTACCTGTGTGAGTACACCGATTACAATTTGGTTTTGGTTTGCCAGCCTTGGAGTCTCTTTCTTGCAGCTTACGCACGACCTCTTATGCCCCTTTGTTACCTGGTATTAACATATAATCTGTATCTGGATACATCCGGATAATGACATCCAATTCACAAATATTTGAATTTAGTTTAATAAGCATTCTCGGATCGCAGTAAGATCATTTTTTGGGTGGACTTGTCATCAAAGATGGTGTGTTCTAAGGTAAGGGATATCTTGGATGGGGATTATTCTTTTTTTTGCTGGGGGAAAGTTGCTAGCTAGCCATTTCTGAACACGCTGTGCCTTTACTGCCATCTGTGTTGCTCCAAATTTCAATTGATTCCACCATCCAATAACATTTGTTTAAAAATGACAGAAGCAGCCATAGCATTGACAATGGGGTGGAGTTGCAAGACTGGCACTAATCTAAAGAAATCTCTCTAGTATATGCTTTTCCAATCTTCCTTTGCCAAGCTGCAAACCAAATTCTGTTAATTAAATGCTGCACTGACTATTGGCAAAGCACATGCATGCATATTGTTTAACATGTTTGATGTTTTTTGATGAGAGGTTTACTGCTATACAGCTTATGTGGTATACGCAGAACTATCTGTGGCATTTTACTCATAAAATAACGACCAGCCCTGCTAAGGCTGTGTGGTTTCTTGAGTCAGCTCAGCTGCAGTAACGCTACTGTACAGAGCAGTTGCCACCTGGGTGTTAGTCTGCCTCATCAGTCTTCCTTAGAAACAGCTGCGTGAGCCAGAAACAACTAACTAATAAGAGAAGACTAAGATGACTTAAAATGGCTAAACACACAAACACAAAAGCAGAATCTGGAAATCTGCCCGAAACTAGCTGGTTGAGGGTTGAAATAAGAGAAAGTGGGGACACAACGTTGTCAGTTAAACAGAAGGCTAACCATGGCAACCCTGGTTAAATCCTGACGTGGAGGAGTGATGAGAAGGTGGACATTGCACACTCTGGTCCTCCTGTGTTTCCTGATCAAAGGAGGAGAAGGAAGGAACAAAGCAAACCGAGCCACCACAAAGCTTCCAGCAGAGCTGTGGTTTGTATTTTTCATGTTGGCGACCAAAATGCCTTCAAGGATGTGGGGAATTTTCCTCTTCGGTGTCATGCCAGAACATTATGGTTGAAAGAAAGAAAAAAATAAAGGGGGAGACTAACAAACTAGTAAGTAAAGCAGAGAAAATGTGGCCAGCTGCTTTAGTCACTGACAGAAGAAAGAAAGCAATTAAAAAACAGTGGGAGATCCTAAAAAGTTTGCAATATTAGCTTTGGAGAGATCAAAGTAGCCATATTAAACTATCCGAAGGAGATCCAGTCAAGTCAACACACAAAAGTCCCTCATGGCTGCCAGCTCAAATACTGTCACTCACCAAGTGACACCTCTATTTGAAATCCCAGGGGAAGATTATTTTAGTCGCACACACAGATACACACACAGGTATCCATGGTGAAGCCCCCCTGCTCAGAAGCCCAGCAGTGTGTAACAGGCTGCTCGGATGACTGTGACAACTTGACGGTAACTCAGCATGTAGAATTTAGCACAGCATGGTATGGAGAGCTGGAACAGTGATGACCTCATTCCTCTGGCTGCATTGCCCCGCCCCTTTGTCCGAAAGAATGAACGCCGCCAACAATGGTGGCACAAGAGAGGTGTCCCATATCCAGACAAACCTCTCGCATAGTGATAACAGGAAGGGAGGTGTGAGTGTGTGTGTGTGTGTGATTCTTTGTGTGTTTGTGGTTCTGAGTAAAGCTATATTAAGGAATCGTAGAATTTGATAATAAAAATTTTATCAACTGTAAAACTAGGAATTTTTGTGGAATCTGCCAAAATGTGGATGCATTTTATAAAAATTGGGGTTGTCCCTAGCTTCATAACCATTTTTTCACAGCACTGAAGCCAAACCAACAGAAAAAAAAACCTTTTGTTAAGCAACTTTTGGTGTCATTTACTGATGCTGCTTTTGTACTCTGCTCTCTCTGTTACCGAACGGCGGGACTCAGAGCCTCCTCGGTAGCATCGGGAGATGCAAGACACACGCTTGTTGTAGACTTTGTGGCTGTGTGGGCTGATTCAGATTATTATTATTATTTATTACCAGTAATCAACAAATAGCCTATTTAATAGAGGATAATTCACATTACATGGTTTGCAATGTATTCATTATGAATTGTCCCCTGTTAAATAGTATTGTAGTATTTTAATATCCTACTGTTGCAAAACATTTATTGTAAATCATCCACATAAATAATTGCATCCATATTTATATATGCTTATTTGCATGATACATCAAATTAATTTCTATTGATTACATTTTTAATATTTGCTTATTGAGTTGTTGAACTTTAATTTATCCACCACATAATTGCACACTCTTTCTGATGACAAAATGTGCTTAAATTGTAAAACAAAGAATAAAAATAAATAAAACGGTTTCAGGGCGCTATTAGGAGGAAATCAGCGATTCAGGAGAAAATCAGTGACTTAAGAAGGTTTGTTCAACATTAACCCAATATAATACTTAACAAATAGTTTCCCAGAGCTTTGGTGCTAAGGTCCAAACCAATGCACTAAGTCACATGCCAACGCAGAGCCCAGAGCACAGCCTGAGGGCCTGTAATGACAGGGAGCCGCCAGCACATCAGTCAGACACACAAACCCTGGAGCTTTACAAGACTGATGTATGTTGGGATAAGTAAAAACTAAAAGGGAAACATTGGCAAACATGCTATTTAAAGAATCACACCCTTCAGATGAGAAACAACAGTCAAGAGAAACAAAAAGGAGAAACTCATGCTGCTGTTTCACAGTTTGACAGTGATGGCACACAGCAGAGAGGCTAAGGCTGTCTAAACACTAATACATTGTTATAAAGGTTCTGCTTATCACAGCGGTTCTTCTACATCAGAGATTCAAAAACAATTAGTCAGACCCAAAGTGGGCCACAGTCCTGTTTCTTGCAAGTCATTACTTTGTAAACATGTTCACATGTTCAGATCTAATATTGCAGGTGCAGACTTAATGGCACTCTTCTTTGGTCCCTCGAACGTTTTGGGTTATCTTGCCTTCATCAGGGTGGACGACTTGACGTGGACTTATAATATCAACTGTAAACAAGCTAATATCTTGAGTATGAGGTTTGTGGCACAGACCAGCTGAGCAGTGTGTCCAGGATGAAGACAACTCTCAGGATCAGTGCAGCAGGTCCAGTTCCTGAGAACCTGAAGTTTGACGCTGGCTGATTCTGCTTTACCCTCTCTCGCTCTCTTTTTCTCTCTCTGTCTCTTTGTCAGAGGGCATCAGCTCTATCAGGCAAGCCTCTCACCACCCACGCTATTAGGAGTGAAGAGAGCTCACCCTCGCCGCTTTCAGAACGCTGCTCCTCTCTGAAACACATAGCGATGCTGTCGTCCATCTCTGCATCATTATGTACTGATATATTGTTGAAACCAAGTGGAGACCACTGAAATAAATTATAACAAATCCACATGGAAAAGTGAGCCTTTTAGTTACATTATCATTTTTTTGAAAGCTTCAGGTGCAAATGCAAAATAAGGATGTATGGCTGCACAAATCTAGCCCTCTTAAATAATGACATTAGGGCTGCAACTAATGATTATTTTCATTGACGATAATCTGTTGATTATTTTCTCTATTAATCGATTAGTTGTTTGGTCTGTAAGATGTCGATCAGTGTTTCCCAAAGCCCAAGAGGACGTCATATGTCTTGTTTTGTCCACAACCAAAAGATATTCACTTTACTGTCACAGAGGTATAATGAAACCCAAAAATATTTACATTCAAGAAACTAAAAAATGACTCAAACCTGTAAATTGATCATCAAAATAGTTGATTAATATAATAGTTGACAACAAATTGATTATTCAATGAACTGTTGCAGCCCTAATTGACATCACTATGGATTGAACTTTGTGTTTGAATTTGAATTTGTGTGCTTGGAAAAAAGTTACAGTGGTTCAAAAAAGAAATCAGTCCACAGTTTGGAGAAATAATGGCAGATAGAGCCAGAAAGTTACATAAGCACAGCATACCACCAGCCAATAATATTGAGAACAAGCTCAGTGTGGACAAAGGAACTTAACACTTCGATCCTTAATCCTTTGCCCGGTGTTTACAATGCTGGCGATGGCGCTGAACAGCCTCTCATTACCGTGCAATTACCAATTGACCATATGACGCTGGTGAACACCTGCCAGATGACAGCAGATCTCTAAGACATAATTGGTGATGTCACGTCCTCTCTGACCTTGTGACCTTTCACACCCTTAGCACACTTTCTTCACACACTAATCTCCTGGGCTATGCAGCTGAACCCCATGCTGCCTGCAAGTGAGCTAAACCCCCTGCCAAACAAGACCAAAATGCAAACACACTTGCATGAAAGACAATCCAGTGATACCAAAATCCACAATTTTGCTTGCCAATCGAAAGTCAAAATACATTTGGTTCTCCCTGGAGACGATAGCAACTGAAAGATTCATAATACAACTCCATTTGGTAGCATTTTAAAACACTAAAATTCACACTAAGGATGATCATCATGACACATGAAATGTTTAGAAACCTATCAATGAAGACAATAATGATAGTAAGAAGCTTTATATAAGCAAGATAAAAGGTCCGTTTGAGGAAAACATACCTTGAAGCATGCAGCGATATGCTGACTCAGAGATGGCATAGATGTGTGGAGGCATCTCGTGCCTCTTCTTCCCTCTGTACATCTCAATGATGTTTTCTGAATAGATAGGCAGGTTCTTGTAGGGGTTGATAACCACACAGAACAGGCCAGAGTATGTCTGTAATTAAACATACAAAACAGACAAACATGGGAAATTAATAAACAGTAAAGAGCAAAGAGAATCTGCAGCTCAACATCAGAATCACTGTATTTTCAAAAATATAAAAACACATTAACTGAGCCATGGCTACAGTTAAACAGGCAAAATAAACTCTCACCAACCAGATTTAGAAGTGGATAGAAGGAGAAAATGTAAAACATCTGCAAGTTTACAGCTGTTTAAATCATCAATCCTGCATTCTATCTGTGAGAGACCTCAAGTCATTACCCACTATTTAGGAGCTTGACTCGTCATATCGGCCTGCGTGGCCGATATGACGATACAGGGCAGTGATAGATACAGGGCAGACTGACTTAATGAAACACTGAACAGACTCAACAAAATACCCTGAGAGCCCTAAAAAGAGTCTTCAAATCTAACAAAGCACTTAACAATGTACATGAATATTATTTGGTTACATGTTGCAGCAAGCAGCTTACACTGCAAACATTTAATCAACTTTATGACTTGTGGGGTTGCATTTGGCTGTGTAATTAGCCCAAGGATCTCTCTCCAGAAAGTGTGTGTGGTATGAACGATTCTCAGCTATGCTGCAGGCTGAATCGACCAGGCAGCAAGGCAGCTAGGAATGAGTGAGAGGCCCTGGTGGGGCAAAGGCTCTCTCTCATTCTGGAGATGTTATGGGGGCTTTGCATTCCTCCTATAGACGCCACAGGGGAGTTGCTTAACAGTACCATGACTTTCATCACTGGGATGTAGGGGCCTATGCAAATGCCCACCTGTACTTACCTCACTAGCAACCTAAAAACAGTACGTAACGTGAACCTTAACTACAGTTACATGCAGATGTACACAAAACTTTAAGAAGAGTGAACACTGAAGTAATGGAGAGCTACAACTGGAAGTTAGTCAATTAGTAAAAATGTGTAATTGCCAAATTGATAAATCATACAATCAATGACATGTGGATTAAACCACCAACAAAAAGACACATATCACACAGACTTGATGCATGTTTAAAGCAGTCAGGCCTATGTGGCTGGGGGCCCCGGGGATCAGAGTCAGCCGGCTCCCTGCTGCCTTCAAGGTCAGGGTGACAGACATTTCTGTCTCCTTTTGGGACCAAACATACACTCTACAGACTTTTCTTTCTTTCTGTCTTTTCTGTCTGTTTTTTTTTTAACAAGGAACCATTGAATTATAAAACTAAAAAATCAGGAGTATAGGAAAGGAAAATTACAAGCACAATCTGCAACATGTTAGTCGCTTCTTTTGACTGCCAGCATGGCCACTGGAGTTCATAAAAAAGCGCATGTTCTCTACAGACTGCAGTCTGTAATAAAAGACTGGGCCACTGTTTTAAAGAGCTTTAATTCATTCAATGGCTATTTATTCTGTTACCCTTTCTTGTTACTCCTGCTTCAATAAATGGCATCATACCATACTACAGCACAGCCAATAACCAACTATTTATTATTTAGAAAAACTATGTCCTACAGTCATCTTTTCACATCAAAGCATCAGGCATCGTGACATCGGCTTCATAACTGAAACTACATCCAAGGCTGAGGGAGGCATGAGTGACTCAGCAGCCATAGGTTCACTAAGGGGAGCAGACGTTACGTAATTCAGCTCAGTAAGGGCCCTCAGTCAGCACTGATGCTCTGTATTGCTGATAGAGAAAAGAAAAAATGTATAGGGGTAGAAAAAAGAAAGTGCGGAAGGAGAGAGAGGCAGACAGAAACAAAGAGAGGAGCAATGATAGAGCTGACAGGGTTCCCTCAGGTCCAATCCAGTGGAGAAGAGCAGAGCTGGTAACAAACAGTGAACCGTGATCTCAGCCTTTCTGTAAATTGTTCCCAACGTGAAGGGGGGGGGAGAGAGACGGGGGCCTGCTGAAATTCTAACTCTCCACTCTCCTTTTCCAGGCTAATGAAAAATGTATTCTCCCTTATCTGGAAACTGGAGCTGCTATAAATAGGGGGTGTGTTCTGTTCTCTTTCGTCCTGCAACATGCAGCACTGAAGCAGCTGGCGAGGTCGCAGAGAGATACCTGGAATCTAGGTTCAATGTGGAGTGTCCCAGGTAGCTAAAGGGTGCAAGGGGGCATTGTAATGTGAGGCACCATATGCATGCATATGTTTTATTTGGTTAAAACTGCACAGAGCACTTCACCCCTCTTAAACAGAGTTGGCGTGGTGCATCCATGTTTGCTTGGGAAACTTAACCTGATCTCTAAAAACAACAACAACAACTTATTTAAAGTTAAAGGTAGAGGTCCCTTATCAATCCCCCAATTTCTGTGACCAATTACACAAAAATGTCTCAAAACCAAAAAGAAACAAGGAGTACTTTTATGCATGCTTGTTGCACTCCAGGAATAATTGGAAAACTCTTGCAGGATCATTGCAGTATAAAGAACATTTACTACCACTGTTGCCAGCTAGCACGGCAAACTCAACACCGGTTGCCAAACCAACATGTCTGGCCCAGTCCAGGAAAGAGAAGGTGATATTTCCACTGTGAAATCAGATCCAGGGGAGGGGATGCTGTGGCCCAGTAACAGCTGAGCAACACACAGGCAACAGCAGACACAACAGCCGACCCCATCTGCCATCTCTAATCAGTCAGGCAGCGTGCCTATATGGATAGGCCCCTCTCCATTGCAGAGGCTAAAGAGGGCATTCTGGGTGCAGAAGCAGCCTCGGTACCATTAATCTGTGTGGCGTATAGAAGACCTTGACCATTCCCTCGACAGATTTCATAACAAAGCTTGTGAACACTTCAGACAAGGGTTTTGAAATATGATCACTACACCAAGACACATGGTATCAAATTACATGAACAGTAGCAGGACACTCTCTGCTGCTTTAATAAATTGGAAATTCTTGTCCAATGAATTTTCGAGCAGGGTGGCCCTTGGCTTAAAGCTTATACTACAATGTATTAAGAATGCAGTGTGAATGATGCTTCTGTTTGTCAAAGAAGGTGACATGAAAAGCAGACAAAAAAGTGAAAGGTTACATCAGGGCCCTGTAAATTTGAATAGAGACTTTAAATCAAACATGTAAAACCTCTCTCTTCGCATGGATCTGAGCATGACTGTGCATTTTTGTTTTCATTTGTTTTTCTGTGCTGATTTTACCTGTTGCCCTGCAGCAGGTCCAGCATTAGAAAGTAAAACACATTTTAAGCAGGAAAACAAATGGGACAAGTTTGGCTTGCACGCAGCTATCATTTAAATCTCAGAAATATTAAAATGGCATAAAAAGTAAAGATGTAAAAAATAAAATGAGGTCTAGATTCAAGAAAGATGCAAGGACACAAAGTGCATGTCACTGTTGTCCAGGACCAGTGAGGCAGGCAAGAGGAGAGAAGCAGAGGGAGTGTGGGAAAGGGAGTAGAGCTGGTGAAGACAGGACAGACACTGAGCAGCAGCAGGGCTGAAGTGGGCGGCAGGAGACAGACAGACGGACGATCTTTTTGCCATGGAAGAATGCTGAGGCTTTCTGACAGCTGAGGCTTATCTAGCGGCACAAAGGCCTGCTTGTTGCCTCGCTAGTGTGGGGTAGCCTAGTGTGTAGCACTGCAGTTAGCCTGTGACTCACCACCTCACAGAAAGCAAAACTGCTACAATAAATGAGTTGGCTCAACAGGCGGGCCGACTTCACACGGATGGAGCAGTCATAGGATAGACAGAAGGATGCTTAAGTGGCAATAAGTACCATTTACATAATTGCAATAATAAATGTGTGTGGGGGATGGATAGAGAAGCTGATCAGTACCACTGACTAGTTAAACAGGTATGACTTTGAAAATTCACTTGATGTACGCCAACACATTCACTTGCATTTCCAAAAGTTCAACAGTGGAGGACAAAAGAAAATGACATAACTGAGATATTTCCACTGTCAAGGCTTGAGCTCAAGCAAAAGACAACAAACCTGTCTTATTATAGTATCGTGTGTGGTGCGATATTGCTTCGTTTTAGTTTTTTGTTTGACCTTGGTTCAAATAGTTTGGTACAACTGTCTCTATGTCACAAATGCGCACATTATTTGTTCTTATTACAAGGGGACTGAGAGCATAACATCCCCTTTAACATCTGAAAGTAAAGTGACCTATGGACTACAGCATGCATGCCCAATTAAATGAAAATGAAATGAAATCTAAAAAAAGGTAAAACTATACGTAAAGAATCGGTGCAGACTTGCCACAGCTTTTCCTAAGCAGACTCAAGCCGATATATGCTGATCACACTATGATTCACATATGGAAGTCTTCCCAACCATCTTAACTAAGAACACAGCCTGGGGGAGGCATTATATTATGTCTGCAGTAGATGTAGCTGAGCTCTGGGGGTAAGTCAAATACCGTGGAAAAGGTTTAGAACAGGGGGTTTCTTCTTCTAAGAGCGAGCGCAATGGGAAAATCCTCTTCCTGATCGAAAACCAGCACAGTCAGAAAGATGTTTTCAATTTCTCTTAGCCGCCAGGCAAATTAACAAGCTCCAAAGCCAATTTCAGAACCATGAAAAAGCAGAAACCATGACACTATGGTATGAAAGAGAAAATGAAGACGACCCTAGGAGGGAACTGGGGGCAGATATGGGAGAGTGATGATACCACCTTCTCTGAAGCATTCAGCTCTCACTATACCACATGACTAAACTGAAACACTCACCTTTTGGCGAATGTAAAGTAATGAGTTAACGTACAAAAGAGGGTAGACTTCAGCTGAGAGCCAGTGGTGATGCTGTAGCACGTCTTGTAAGGAGGATACATTTTAAGAGCAACAATTCCCCCTTCAGTCCCTGAACCAGTCTCTCAGGTGATAACCAACCCACATTCTATTCCTGGAAAACATGTCAGTAAATGGGTCAAGATCACAACTACAACTTCACAGAGGTAAAACTGGATTATGGGATCAGTGGCGATGCAGTGATACAGACCACCACAAATGTTAGCTGTGATAACATATAGAAGCATTTCATAATACATAATTAAGAGATTTGTCAAGAAAATCACTTGACTGACCATAATGACACAGGTCAACAACAACATTTTTGACCACAGATACCAGAGCTTTTCCTACCTCCTTACAAGCTGAGTGCATTTACTGAGTCTTGAACTGCCATGAGGATGGCGATGGAGGTGACAAAATCATTCTGTTACACCCCACATTTTGGGCCACATTTAGTTTAGTTTTACAGAGTGAGATTGCCACAGGTGAGAGCGCGAGGTCATGCCTTCTCTGTGATCAAAAAAGTCCCACCAGTACGAGCACCAAGCACGATAAACAAACAGAAGCTAGTAGTGTTTATGGAAGAGGCCTGCCTTTGGTTGAGGTGAGAAAGAAGCAGTGGTGGGAGGGTAACAATATGTAACCTAGAGGCTCTAAGGACAGAACATCCAGTGAAGGTGAAAGTCTGGCAGTGGTTAAAAGACTAGCGAGATCTGTCACTCATACTGTGTGCAAATATGTGTGTGTGGTCAGGATTCATTCATGGCACCAAGAGGCTCAATGCCCTCTCTGTCTCCAAACAAAGACTGATATATATCAGATCTTACGTTCACATAAGAGTGCAAAAGACAGGCAGCTAAAAGTTAAGACAAGAGAGCATACAGGCAGAAATACTGCCCATCATTTCACAATCATAACAACTAGGGGTGAAATTCAATCTACAGCTGCGAGAACCATGGGATCTGTGTGTATGTCACTCACGTATATGAGTCCCGAATAGTAGCGGTCCTTCAGGTTGTGCAGCACAGATGCCTCGTTCAGGCAGGTGAGCTCGGCCATGTCTTCCACCTTGCTAAACTTGGGCGGGTTCATCTTCTGGATGTCATCCTTGTTGATCACCACCTTCTTACCGTTCTCGGCCAGCTCCACCAGCACCTCCTCGCCACGCTCCTCCCGGATGCTGGCCGCCTCAAAGCCATGGCGCTCTGAGGGGACCCACACGAGCTTCTTGGCCGTCCAGTCAGCTTGTGTGGCCGGGTTGTAAACCACAGCCCGGTCCACAAACAGGTACCGCTCTGGGTCCTCTTGCCCACTCCGATGAGACATTTTACTTGGGGTTTACCAGAGCAACGTGGCCACCTAGAACAGACAGGGGTGCAGGGATAGGAACCTTAGACCTTACATGCAGGACACAAAATATCAGTAACAGAATCCACACCTCATGTGTCTAATAGCCCTTGACATCTCCCCCATATGATCAGCACAGACTACTTAATAAGGGGTAATGGTGTTTACCTTCATGGTAACAGTGTCACTAATACATTCTGCATTCTCTGTAATGCTTATTCCCTTTTGTAACTGACTATACATATTTAGTAACAGTAGAACAAATCTCACTGTGTGACAGAAAGCATGAATCAAAATAAATCTCCTGCACTCCTATCTGCTATAACAAAGTAATACACAGTGAGGAGGGGATACCATATGTCACCAGTGCAGAGCAAGACTAGTGCTGCACGGTGACACCAAAGTTGGACTACAGTTTAATGTTTAGTGTAGGTCTGGTCTCACTGAATGGGTCTGCACAATAGCAATGCGCATACTGCGTAGTCTTCACCGCTCTCACAGCAGATCAGACAGGACGTACTGGTCCCCTTCTTCATCTAGAAATATCTTGCGATAATGGAAATAATGCACGGTAACACTGCCGTCCAGATAATATATACAACCTGCACTACACCATACAGATGGAGTTTATACAACAGATATGATGACTGTGCACTGGCAAGTGCCCAAAAAGGCACGGAAATCAGCAGGGGGAAACTTGAGGCTCAAGTCCTGTTTACAAATATTAGGGCTAACATTAACGTCAATTAATCTGCGCTAAAAAAACAACCCCTGCGCAATTGAGATAGCTAAATTAGGTAACCGGAGTGTGCCATGATAAATAACGTGACGCTAGCTCAAAGTCCAGTTATCATGAACGACCGTTAGGATAAACGAAAACAATTAACGTTAGCCTCAGAGGGAAAATGAGTGTCTGCCGCGACGCTTTGTTTAACTTAAACAAAACTGAACCCATAAAGCTAGCATAACCCCAACTAACGATAGAGAGCACTTACTCTGAGGTCTGAGTTTCAGTCCGACCTGATAAGCATGTCTGTAGGTGTTCAAACACCCCGCAAGGTAACGTTAGACTGGAGGCTAGCTCACGTTATAAGACGGGCTCTTAAATCACTAACCACACACTGACTATGGTCAAACTAAGTTTCCAGAGCGATGTCCATCCTCCATCCCGGAGACTGGTCCGTCCATCCACAGTGATGGTCCAATATGCCCCCACGCGCTCTCTCTCTCATCCCCCCCTACCCCACGTCCTCGCGGCCAATAACACTCACCTGGTGTAGTCAGCGAAGCAGCAGTCCGATCCCGTTCACCAAGCAGTCCGATATCCCCCTGAAGCGACCCTGTATGCGACTGGCGGCTACACACAATTAAAACGCAGGCATGTATTTAGGGTCCGGTATGCACCACAGGCACAGTGTGTGCTGCCTCTACACTGGGGCCCCTCCTACACCGAGTGAGACTTGACCGCTGCTGCTGCTGCTGCTGCTGCTGCTGCTCCCGCCTACGATGGACTGTGCTCAAATAGAGTGGCCAAGCAGATCAATACACCACACTGTGACACACTGTGCGGGATGATTCACATCAGCACAAATGCGGGTTATTGTGTGTGCTGAGGCATGTCATCATCTATTTTAACTCACGAGTAAACGCTTTGAGCATTTTATCAGGACGTTATGCTGCGTTAAAAGCTTTTTTTAAAATAAAATCTATTCCCCAAATATCTATGCATGGCACACACCCACCAGATGAAGCCTGCAGACAATTGGGCTCTCACTTCCCCTCTCTATCATTGGCTGGAAGGAACCAGCCCCCCCAAATTTTGTACAACCCAATGAAGAAATTATAGATATTGCAACTGTTGCATGTCTACATTACATAGCTTCCAAAATTACTTGCATAATCACTGCTGAGCTTTCCGGTACCGTCTGATACCCCACAGGTCTTCAGTTTGAACCAAACATCCTTTGATAAAAAGGAATAAAAAAAAAAAAACTCAAAAAACAAAACAGGAATCTAGTTTTTGAGAGAAGACCATATAGACCTTTATCCCATTTAATAGGTAATAATTGTTCCTATCTTCCTGCTGTAAATTCAAACACTGCCCTCTTGTGTCTGAAAGCGACAACAGCAGCATTTTATGCTCAGCAAAACTCACGCGATCATACATCACCCCTACCAAAAACACAAGCTTTGGGTTTTTACAGAGGCATTTTATTACAAATGGAACAGTCTGACAGAGGGGCAGGAAAGGCATGTTTTCTTTCATTAAATAGTCCGTACTAAATGCTGGAAAACATGCTGTTGGTGCATCTAGTTTTACATCAAAAACAAGAAAGGCATGTATGTTGCTATGTGCAGTCTGTTAATGTTGGAGGCTTCAGCGTCCTCCCCTCCAGGCTGCTCCACCCCTCTTCTTCATCCCTCCTCCACCACGTCCTCCTCCTTGTCCTCCTCCTGATCCCCCTTTCACCTTCTTCCTCACTCCGCTTGCTTGTTCTGTGTCATCCTCGTCTCCGTCTCCTCCTCTGGGCCTTTTCCTTTTCTCACCTTGCTCCTTCATTTCCTGTGCAAGACAAGACATTTTTCCCCCTTAACTTAAAGTCCCGATGTGACCTCCATCTTTCTTTAAAAGCTGTGATTCCCAACCCTTTTTTTAAAAACTACCCCACACAGCCTTATCAGATGAACCACCAGAAGAGTCCGTGACCAGCCATGTTCCAAATGTGTTCATGTGAACTGATTTCAAACTGGACGTTATTTAACATTACTAACAGTATAAAATCAGATAATTTGAAATATTGTTTAATCTCAGTAACTTTAGTACTTTCAGTCTATTTCTAAAAACTTCAGTTTGTCTGTTTGAGAGGACAAGGACAAGTTATTGGGACAGTAAAGTACATCTTTCTGACAGGTTTCATAAAACACATCCTTAAAGGCTAAGTTGGGTATTTTGCAACCTGGACCCTATTTCCCCGTTTTGGTGTCTGTGACCAATTGGGACAACGTTTTTTTAATTGATCCAGCATTGAGCGAGCACAGGCAGCAGTGAACTGGGGCTTCAACATAATCCTTTCAGGCAATTGCTCCCCCTCAAGTATGTTCACTGAAGCGCTTGTTTTTGCCACTGACAGGCTTTTTATTAAAAGTATTTGATAACATTATGAAATGATACCTACAGAGTTGGACCTTTATTTAAAGAGTGAGAACCTTCTTGTTTAACCAAAAACGTCACACAATTACCACTGCCTTTATTGGTTAGTTTGTGTTATTTTGCGACTTTGATGTTAAAAAGTGGCACAATAACACAAACTAACCGACCAAGGCAGTGGTAGACCAGCAACTCCCATGTTCTGAGAGGTACAATTACGGTCTTGGTGGCTTTGAGAGCAACACAATGACGGTTTCTGGACACAATCTCTGTAGGGATCCTACATTATTTTCATAATAACAATAACAAACAATAAAAAACTGAGCCTGTCATTGGCAAAAACAAGCCCTACAGTGGACGCACTTTGACAGGACGCAATTTCCGGCACAGATTACGTTGCAGCCCAGTCTAGCTGCTGCCGGCTGCAGCTTCTGTTCAAGTTGTGGACCACTTTTTTTATTGTCCCAATTAGTCAACACAAAAACATGGGAAAATAAGGTCCAGGTTTAAAACTTAGCCTTTGACAAGGGTTAGTAACGAGCAACATTTTAACTACAGTATAAGAAGGGAAATTTATAAAAATAAAATTAATGAGGGCTTGGAAGGCTAACGAGGGTTTATGCAGCTCGTTTTGCGTTACATGCTTGAGGTAACACCGGTACAACAATTGGAATGCGATCACACAGTAAACATGACTTACCAGCCTGGCAAATCTCTGGGCCTCGCTCACTCTCTCCACCAGCATCATCACTTCATCTTCTTGCGTAGGGAAGGCAGGAAGTTTCTTCCCAATCAGGGTTTCAATTCGCTGGAAAAGCTCCACATCATATCTAAGATAACAGAATATGTCAGTTTACTGCAGTCAACTCCATTACACTTTCAGCATAAATAGCAAGAAGAAAGGCTGTACACAAGCACAGGTCTGAGTTTAATATTAATAATAAAAAAAATAAATAAATCACTGTGGAAGAAAAAATTTTTAAAATCCAATCCAATCAAATATCAAGGCATTGTACAGGATGTGAGGCTACTTGTGTGAAACAGACAATTCTTACTGAGTGACAAAAGTGATGGATTTCCCGGACCGTCCTGCTCTAGCTGTTCGTCCGACTCTATGGATGTAGTCCTGTGAGGGCAGACAGATCCAGAGATCCGTTCAAATCAAATCAAACAAACAAAATCATCAAATAAAGCAGCAATGTGAATGTCAGCATCAAGGTACCTTGGAGTGAGTGGGGATGTCGTAGTTGATTACGCAGTCCACGTGAGGAATGTCCAGTCCTCTGGATGCCACATCAGTCGCCAGCAGCACCGATCGAGACTTGGACTTGAACTTGTTCAGGGCTCCTAGACGTTTGTTCTGACCAACAAAGAGAGAAAGATCCAGAGAGTGAATATGAAATTACATAAACAACAAAAAAAAGACACTGCAGAGAAGCGTTCCCTCTGCTCTGCCTCCCCTTTAACCGATTTACAGAGTTTATTTGTTACTGGTTACTTTAGCTGCTAACTACTGCTAACAGCAGCTGCTACTAAGTAAGCTACTGAGTTAGCCGTGCAGCTAGCCGTCCTATTGCCGATTCTGCCAAAACTGGAAGCTTGGTGCTCCGGGGTTGTTTTGGTGTTTACACCTCTAACATTACTACAGAAGCTTTGGACCGCTGGTTCAGAGCCAGATGATAACAGGAGCTGTTAATACAGCTAGTGGTGAGCAGTCCATAGCGTTAGCACCAAGTAAAGCTTTCTGTCCATCAGGAAACTTCATAAATCAGAGATGAGGCAGAGCAGCCAGAGGAAAAAACAGAAAATACTTACCTTTCTTAACCATAAAAGCACTTTCTGTGAGACACACTGCACAATCTACAGCTGTGGGTCACGTATGACCGCTAACTCTGGAACGCGGGCTGGTCTATGTAACTTTGGGGGCGTTACGTAACCAGGGTTTCTGCAGGTTTCACCTGGTCAAATTTAAGACTTTTTAACACCACTATGAATGAAATTTAAGACCTATATCACGACATCAAAAAAGAAACATACAAAGGAAATGCAGTCACAAAATTACTTGCAGACTAAATAAATATATTAGGGTTAATAATTAGGGTTTAATAACAAGTCAGAAAATCTAGAGCAGATTTTGAATAAACTACACCCCAAAAGCTAAACTTGCTAAATAAGTCTACTGGGTTTGACTTATGACCATTAGATCTGGGAAAAATTCATCTGATTAGTTTTGATGCTCTCCACAATGTTTTTATATTCATTTGTACATCAAAATCGAAAAGAATATTTGCTTTAACATTACTAACCTAAGCTCCTCCGTGGTCACCACCGTCCTTTCTAGTTAATTTAACTATCAAGATGTACAGTAGAGGACAGAGCTCTAACCTGACAACTTAATGCTGATATTATCCTCCGCTAACTTCAAAGTCACTTTCTGCTGCGCTCTCTCTCACACATTCGCTCGTCCTTTGAAGAACGAGGAGAGGGAGACAGCCATGAGTTCAGTGTTACTGTAGCTTACTGAAAATCATTGATAATCGTGTGAAATTTTAATAGTGGCGCTCATTCATTAATCAGCGACAGTGGGCTTCAAATACGTTGCTATTAACCAAGATGATGATGTTTATGACATTTCATTGCAAAAAAAAAGTAAACCATGGCACCATAAATTCAATCAACTATGTTTGGCTGCACCAAAGAATGCTTTTCCTAATGGTATAATAATGCAGGGCTGCAACTAGCAGTTATTTTCATTATCAATTAATCTACCCACTTTTTCTCAATTAATCGCTTGGTCATTCATTGGTGCGTGTGTGTGTGTGTGTGTGTGTATTCCTCTGAAGCTCTACCTGGCTCATCTGGCCATGAAGAGGGATAGCAGTGATGCCAAGGTTCCTTAACAACAGTGCCACTCGCTGGGCACTGTTGCACGTGCTGCAGAAAATTATAAATGAGTTGCCGGCCAGCTCGTTCAGGATGGAAACCAGGTAACAGTCCTGCCACAAAGCAAACACAAGCACAAAATGGTGTCACAAACTCCAATACGGGGTGGTGATGGAGTAGTGGATAAGACATGCCTTTGGCGCGAGAGACCTGGGTTCGAATCCACTGTGAGACACCAATGTGTCCCTGAGCAAGACACTAACTCCTAGTTGCTCCAGAGGCACAAGACCTCTGACATATATAGCAATTGTAAGTCGCTTTGGATAAAAGCGTCAGCTAAATGAATAAATGTAAATGCAATATACTTTGTGTATTAAATACATTTTAAAAAGTGATGCGGTATTCTGTGGACAGGGGAGGGACAGCTTGCAGCATTTGGTTTCAGACATTAAAACATGTAACAAGAATAAGTACATTTCTCTGTGCCCTACCTTGTACTTCGATGGTATGAAGACATAGTACTGCTGCAGTTTGTCTACTGTAGAGTATTTAGTGGATACCGCACACTTCACAGGATCTTTCAGAGCTGCTCTCTGTAATTTCTGAACCTGTAAACCAAATGAAAGCACGTCAGCGTGACACAAAAACATTCCCCACAGGTGGCATATTGCTTTGGTGTCTAGCAACCAGTAGCACATAACAAAGAAGGACTACAAACACTATGGCTCACATGCTGTGTCAACTAGGCCTGACTAAAAGCCTTCTCAGTATTGACTACGTGTTTGTCTACCTTTTTGGTCATGGTGGCAGAGAACAAGAAGGTGCGTCTCTCCCGGGGAATCACCTTCAAGATTTTATCCACCTGGCAAAAGAACAAAAACGTACATAGAGGAAAAATAAAAATGTCAGCCATTTCATTATTTTTGTGGCAATGATGAATATTTTTCACTCAAATGATCATGTTTAATCAAATACAGTGAACGTAACAAAATGAAGCATAGGGGGAAACTGTTGCACTGAATTAATGCAATGACACTAGGGCTGGGCAATAAAACAATAATGATATTTATCGCAATATAAATTTCCTCAATAACAATATAATAAATGTTCAATATATTGTCAATAAATATTTGGTTTAATTCATTTGAATCACAAACAAATTAGCACTTAATCTTTCTATTAACAGTTATTTTGTTGAGGACAAGGGACTGAAAAAAGATTTATTCATCATATTTGTTGAAAAAGATTTTATCATAATAGTTTGGCATCAAGTCTTTCTGACCTTAAAGAAAGTTTAACCACATAATTAACCACTGGTGTCTTCAATTTTCACTCATTCAAAAATCAGCCTTAATTTGGCACATAACGTGATAATTATCGATATCTAATGATATGAAATGTTTTTATTGTGATAACATTTTTGGCCATATAGCCCAGCCCTAAATGACTCCCAATAACTCAAGAGTTTCTAACTACATACCTCAGTCTCAAAGTCCATGTTGAGGATTCTGTCTGCCTCGTCCATGACCAGGAACTTCAGAGCTCGTAGGGAGAAGCCCTTTGTGTTCTCCATGTGGTCTATCAACCGACCCGGTGTAGCTGTCAACACATTTGATTCACTTAATCACATTAATGCTAAAATGATCAGCTGTTGACTATCAAAATGAATGGAGAAAAAAAAAAAAATCAGTTTATGATCTGACAGAAACCTTTCAATTAACTTTGACCCAACATTGTTCATTTCAATAGAAAATGGATACCTGTGCTTGCTTAGCGAGTTTGCCAGATTAAATAGGGACTTAACAGTATAATATGGGTAACTTGAATATTGGTCGTTTGAAAAATATATAATGTATGTTGTATGTATAAACAAGACAACATTTATAATGAACAACCATTATAACATTGGTTCAGCAGAAGCAAATACACACACACACGACCATGTGGTGACAGTTAATTTGCTACAATTCATAACATCGGTGTAAAAAAACAAACACTGATCATAGATTGACTTATCATCTTACCAATAACAATGTGTGGTTTTTTAGCCAACACCAAGGACTGGGACATCATATCGATTCCTCCAACTATGACAGCTGCAACAGAGATGAGTCTGAGTTTAGTTTTAGATACAGATGACTTTCTATGGTTCTGTATCACTGCAAACCTGTAAAACCCTTTCAATGGACACATACCACATTTAACACCAATGCTGGAGCCCAGGGCCTCAAACTGCTCAGAGATCTGAAATGCCAGCTCCCTGGTAGGGGTGAGGACGAGGGTATGAAGCCTCTGGGGGGAGTCCAGCAGTGACTGGAGGATGGGCAGAGCAAAGGCGCCCGTCTTTCCTGAACCTGTCTCTGCCAAGCCAATAACATCCCTCCCTGCAGAATGAGACGAAGTTGCAGACGGATGTTATAGAAGTTATGTGTATTGAGCAGCGGAGGGAAGTAACTGTACATTTACTCAAGAACTGTACTTCATCAGTACAATGATGAATGATAATTTCCATTTTATTTTGCTCTCTAATTCTACTCCATAATTTGTCAGAGAAACATATACTGTACTTTTTCCTCACACACTTATTTGGCAGATAGTTATAGTTACTTTGCTGATTAAGATGTTAAAAACCTATAATAATTCCTACAAAGTATCACCAGAAACCCATGATGACAGGTGCGTCGGATTAAGAAAAACTGTGAAAAGTAAACAATCACGCACAGAAAAATCTACAAACATTTATAACGCATGATGCATTGTTATACTGTACATTAAACCACCCAGCAGCAAGTAAATAAGTAGAAATACATCCACTACAGCCAGCTACAACCTTTAAATGATGCTTAAATGTCACTAAAATAATCGTACAATAATATAGTATATAATAACGTAACACAGACAGGACTCATTCTGCTGCATGAAGACTTTATCATTTACTATGACGGGCACAGAAAACAAAGTGGCAGGAACCTTCTCTGATGCAGTCAGCTGACAGAAAGAGGGCACTGACTGTGATCACCCACCTTGCAGGGCTACAGGTACAGCTTCTATCTGAATCTTTGTTGGACTTTTCCATCCCAGCTGATCACAAGCCTCACAGAGAACCTCGGTGACACCCTGTGGACGCCAAAGACACCGTGTAGAGACATTTTAAAGTAGCTCTTAATGTTTTGCGCCCCAATCACAACCGTTCTTTACACGTTATAAAATACCAGACACATTTCATTCGATAAAAATATAGATGGAACTAGCTGTGTTTAGCTAGCTTAACAACTGTAATACTGCTTGTTTAGGCTAAAATTACATCTCTTCTTCGCTCTCCGAGATGAACCTACCAGATCCTTGAAGGTCTTCACTGCCTCATCATTTTCGCCACTATTTAAGTCACCGTTTTCATCGCTACTCGAACCTTCGAGTGTTTCATCTGTGTTTGGGTTCACGCTTTCCTCAACGTCCGCCATGTTTTTCGCCCCAACGTGTCGTCAGCTCCGCAAGGCGCAGATGCGGAAACAAGGTCCAGAATAAGCCGCAATGGATGACGGGAATTGTTGTTTTAAATACTTCCTTTTTGTCAGCTTTTGTCAACCCGAAATATCGTCCCCCTAAAACAGTTTAAAAAAATTATTAAAGTCACTAAAATAAATAAATATATTGATATTGTAATTCAGTGATTATATATTTTATGTTACCAACATTTTAATACACATTTAATTATCTGTTAAGTTGTGTGTGTGTAGCAGGAAAGGACTTTTCTTGTTATACAACCTTGCAATAGGTTGCACCTTGCAATGTGTTATACAATGACAAATATCCAACCTTGTACATTGAGAAAAAAAGGAACATTAAATTGCTGACCAGCGGAATTTCAGATTTGTCCTCCCCAGATATGAATCATACTGAAATTAATTGTATATACACTGCTCAAAAAAATAAAGGGAACACTTAAACAACACAATGTAACTCAAAGTCAATCACACTCCTGTGAAATCAAACTGTCCACTTAGGAAGCAACACTGATTGACAATCAATTTCACATGCTGTTGTGCAAATGGAATAGACAACAGGTGAAAATTATAGGCAATTAGCAAGACACCCCCAATAAAGGAGTGGTTCTGCAGGTGGTGACCACAGACCACTTCTCAGTTCCTATGCTTCCTGGCTGATGTGTTGGTCACTTTTGAATGCTGGCGGTTCTTTCACTCTAGTGGTAGCATGAGACGGAGTCTACAACCCACACAAGTGGCTCAGGTAGTGCAGCTCATCCAGGATGGCACATCAGTGCGAGCTGTGGCAAGAAGGTTTGCTGTGTCTGTCAGCGTAGTGTCCAGAGCATGGAGGCGCTACCAGGAGACAGGCCAGTACATCAGGAGATGTGAAGGAG
>NC_060151.1:8230861-8247198 GCF_021292245.1 Micropterus dolomieu
CCACACAGGGCAAATATGCAGACACATACACACACACACACATAGACACACACAGACACACACACAAACACACACACACACACACACACATATACACACTCACTGACGACAGGGGAGCTGCTGTTGAAACTGTGTGGTCAAATTTGCAGGGGGATTCCTTTCTCTTACATACATATAGATTTTTTCTTCTTCCTTTTCTTCATCTTATAATGGTCTTTATTCCTTATATTTGCCTTACTTTACTACAAACCTTTCACTGTGCTAAATATATCAATAAAGCAATACCACTAACCACCGCATTATACCCATGCATACAAAGGAGGCCTATTCCCACTTGACATACACCATACAGCCCAAATATAAGCCAAGCCTGATTAAAATGATGACAACTCCTTTTGCAACACCTATACTTGAAGAAAAAAGCACTTCAAACAAAACGAGCTAAGCAAATATACTATTTTTAACACCACACGCTTGACTCTGCCACACAAGAACCATTTCTCACTCAATTCACAACAGCTTTTGAGTCCCTGAATATAAGATGACCCCAACTTTTTCTTGAAAAAAAACATTGTGTTATATTTAGGCCAGTGCGAAATAGACAGGTAACTTGGAATTAAAAGGCAGTGAGACAGACAAGACTGGTCATAATTGCAAGTAAACATAGAGGAAGTTAAGTTAAAAGACAGGTAAATGGACAACGCGCAGTTAGAAAGTCAGTAAGACACATTTAGACAGACAAGCAGCGTACTGAGAGAAGTGCCAGTGCCTTGCAGCAGGGAGTTGCCCCGCTTTTCCCACTCTGGCTCTTCAAATCCCAGCCCAGATATTTCCTGGTTCTGACACCAGCTTGGCTCTCAGATCCCTCCTGCATGTGGAGAGAAACAAGAGAAGAATCACTCCAACTGTGCACAAGTGAAAAATAATGAATTTCAAGGTCTGGTGACGCAGACTGTTGAACTTTTGAAAGAAGAAAAAAATAATTTATTTGTGAAAGTCCTTGGAAAACATGCTTCATATCACAGTTGTTTGGGTCGATGACACTTAACGTTTTGCAGCTGGTTTCAAGTAGATGAAGAACAAATCCATTTGTTTTTAGTCTTGGTAAACAATGAAGGAAAATACATTCACTTTAGTACACAAGCCAATCAACTGATTATTTATGGTAATCAGTTACGGGAAAAATGAATGAAAGGGTTAGAAGATGAAGACTGTCTTTTTACAGTAAACAAATATCTGCAGCATTGTTAAGCAGTGGTTCAGTGAGACATCTTTATCTGTGGCTTATGTGTGTATGTATGTGTTAATCTCTGACACTGGGTGAACGGGCCTGCTTTGGTTTCCACGGCAGCGGTGAGGGCCCCACAGTGCACTGGCCCTGGAAGTGGCGCAAACACAAACCACAGAATCAGTGTGTGTGTGTGTGTGTTTGTGAGAGAGAGAGAGAGAGACCGCATTTAAGTATGTATGTGCTTGCATTGCCCACCTCTAAACCCGAAGGGGAGACTTCACACACCCATGCACGCACACACGCACACACACTCGCCTTGGCTCCGCTCTCTCCCTGGGTGGTCTGTGCTGCAAATGTTTATGATCTAAACCAAGCTAATCCAACTGGCTTGTTTCAGTGAATTGAGAATGATTTACAAGATGCAGCAACGGGGCCAAGGAGGAGGAGGAAATCAGAGGAAATCTTAGGGCTCCATTTCAAGTCACTCTGTGACTAGACCTGCACACTTGTCTCTACTTCTGTTCTCATGCCTATCTCCATCTGTTTCTGTCTCAGAGCTGTGGTATCCGTGTTTGTGTCTTTTTCTTTTGCCCCCCACTCATCACTTAGACAGATGTCTTTATTTGACAAATTAGCTGGGCTTTGACGATGTGCAAAATACAAGGGATCAATGGAATTTCAATTGCCTGTGAAGGCTCTCACCCTCATTCTCAGCCTTTCCCCCTCCTTTTCTAATTTCCCACAGAAAAGGGAGAAAGAAAATCTTGATAACAGTCTGTCTGTCTTTCACACACACACACACACACACACACACACACACACACACACACACACACACACACACACACACACACACACCTCTTCTTATAATAAACATGCCGTATGAAGAACTAGATGATGTTGTAACAGGAAAAAAGGATACGCCTGTACCATGCATGTGCTGGCATGGCCTCTGCTTTCTTGTGGAGAGAAAGGAAGGGCACTCATCCGCCTTTTGTATCTTAACGTCTTGTCATGTGAGCTTTTAGCAACTCCAGTAAACTGCAGTCCAGTTCTCCTGTTTAGTTATGTGGAATGTCTCGCATACATCAGTGCTTGGTGGTAAACCAGCCAAGCAGTGATCTCTCTGTGAGTGTCAGTGGTTAGGGCTGAGTTTTATAGCATCTTTGCTTTTTTTATTTTTGCCAGATCCCCCTTTTTATGAAGAGAGAAGGATGCCACCTGCACACTGACAACACCTTGTAAACTGGGTGGGCAAAGAAGGGAAACAGAAAGACTTTAAGGACCCCTTTTAGCTTGAGCATACTTGAAAGTATAATCTGTACATTATAATTTTATGTGAGTTTATTCATAAATAACAATATTTGTCAGAAAATCAATTCAATCTGGATTTTGTTTTACTTGGTTATAAAGTTATTTTTGTTGAATTTTTTTGTTAACGATTTTGTCCAAAATTCCATCAGCCGTCCTAAAGAAATTCTAAAAGAACTCAAGCAGAGCATGTATTTACTCAACTCTTACAGGGTAATAGCATCAGCTTTTCACACAACAGTGACCAAAATGTGAAGGAAATGTGAGCGTAAGCATGTTATATAAGAAATACCCCTACTCTCTCTTTGTCTGTCTGTACTGTAAATATGTCTTTCTCCATGTCAGTTTCTTTCCCCTTCTTTCTTTATCTCTACTCTTCAATCACTGCTCTCCCAGCTGTTTGCCTCCTCTTCGTTCTCACCACTGCTCTTTTCTCCTCATTACTTAAGGACCACTTTTCCAGGAACCCGTCGCTCTAACTTTCTCTCATTTCCTCGCTCTTCCTCCTCCTTCCCTTATTATTTTATTTCATTATTCTGGTATTGAGGCAACAACAGACTGAGAAACCTGTTTACTGCAGAACCCCCCCCCCCCCCCCCCCCCTCTCTCTCTCACTCTCTCTCTCTCTCTCTCTCTCTCTCTCTCGCGCGCGCTCTTCTGGATTCAAGAAAGCAGCAACGAGCAGTCAAGCTCATCTCCTGGCCAGTGCAAACAAAACCAAAGCCACATTCCCCAAGCTCAATTTGCTGTTACATCTCGGCTCCGTGAATTGGGAGTTTTCAAGCCTGAATACTGAAGGAGTAGCTGGGTGGCTTCTGGCTGCTAATCAGCCCTTTGTGTGTGCGTGAACCCTCGGAATTACTTCTTCAATGGTCAAAGGGGGGGGGAATTTGGAAATTTAAGCAAGAGACTGTAGTTTAATGTTTGTTTTTTTAATTTTCGTTTGTTTTTTCATTATCTATTTTTGTTATTGTTGCTCTGATAGAACAAACGGATACTAGACAGATCTACATATTAACAAAGTTATTATAGGCTCTTATACTCTTATAATGTCTCTGATATTAAAAACACTTGTAAGTTATTTTGTTGTAATGTTCTGTTTCTGTGTTCTGAGTGTGCTGTAGTCAAAGACACATTTCCCACTACTGTGAAGCCTTTTGTATTGTAATATGCAAATAACCAATATATTCTCTCCTCCTCTCCTTTTCTGTCGGAACCACTTTAGAGAGGAAATAGGTTCCTACACGGATGTTTTTCACCGAAAGCACCAAAGTGTCGTCATACGATGCTAGCTGTTAGCTTATTTTACGTAAACTCTGTCAGAGAATTTAACGAGTAATTGAACTTCTGCCACCGTCGCGTATCTGAGGGGGTATTTGCTTTCAACGGACTCTTCCAGCTGCTTGTGAGCTGCCTTTGAAACAGTGATTTCGTGTGTTGCTCAGTGCTTATCGTTAGCCAAGTGCTAACAACAGTGACAGCAACCAACTTACATGCGTCTGCATTTGCTGTCATTGCATGTGGCAGCGGATCATACGGGATCACTAACAGGTACATTTAGTCTCGTTTTTCAATCATTGAGCGAATCATCATGACAACTTTATCTTGTTAATGCCAGCTTGTGGATTCAGTTTGCAGATTCAGTTTGCAGTGTGGCTAGACCATATGCCAGTGAATCCTTAACTTAAGTTGCATCAGATGAGAAGTGGTTGCTGTGTTGGTGACCTGTCTAATTTTGACAAAAGGAACGAAATTCGGATTGTCTTTGTATTTATGTACCATATATGCAACAATGACCATACTTGCACAGTCTAATGCCTGTTCACTGCTGTACACTCTCAGACAGTAACGGTAACGTTAACGTGCAACATGCAGTACATTAGTGTCACTTTAGTGACAGTAAAGTTAACGTTATATATATATATGTGTGTGTGTGTGTGTGTGTGTGTGTGTGTGTATATGTGTGTGTGTGTGTGGGGTACTATTCTTCTTGTCAATGTAGAGCGAACAATGTACTCACTGTCTGACTGATAGTCTAACTATAGTCAAAGCAAGTAAACAATTAGTTTAGGGCCAGTGGAGTAAAATGCACAGATGTTTTAGCAATGCCCGCTTTGGTGTGCAGTAGTCATTTAGCTTCAGTGTTGAGCCACAAACAGTGTTCATTCATTCATTCATTTCATTACCAACAGGTTTTTCAAGTGGCTACCTTTTGTAAGACATTCAACCTTAGAAGGCTGTTAAAGTCTTAGGGAGCCACTTAGAGCATCAAGTAAACAAAAGTGTGCACATATTCACAAACTATATACAACACCTATCCACATACAAGCCTCTATATGTGTACATATATATTATTCTGAGTAAGTTTTCACTTTTTGTTAATATAACTCTGTTAGCTATCTGTTTGTCCCTCCCTCTTAGCCTTCCCCAGCAGACATCATGGAGCTCCAGGCGGTGTTGATGGCGGCTGGTGGAGGTTCTCGTATGACTGATCTGACATACAACACCCCCAAACCAATGCTGCCTGTTGGCAACAAGCCCCTCATGTGGTACCCGCTGAACCTGTTGGAGAGGGTTGGCTTTGAAGGTGAGAGCTCGATTTGACATTGAAGTACATCTTCTACTATTACAATGACTACATCTAATACCTCTTACTGCTACACCTGCACCAATTCCTGCTATACTAGTATATATTATGAAAAGTATTTTTTGTGTTTTCAGCATAAGTATGGATAGACTGTGCTTGATTGACATCTCTGCCACTGTCCTTTTAGTTTTGTTGCAACCTTTTGGGCGGGACATCTTTAGTGACCTGCCCACCTTCATCTTGAGCAGAGGTCTGCAATACGTGTGGGTGTGCAGAGCATTTAAATCAGTTAAAGCAAAAGAAAAAACACACTCTCTGACTCTTACTATTTGTCATCATTATGAAATGTATGCGGATTGTTTATTTCATCCTTCACATGATTAACAAGATAAAAGATAGCTGAAAATTTTAGAAAGGTCTGACACTGTAACATTTCCTCGTTAGAGCTTCACATTAATCGGGTCTGATGGTAGAGGCCACATGTGAGCTGTTAGCCCTCCATCAATACTGTGTGTCTGTGGATGGGGTGGAAAGTGTTACAAAAGTGCCAGTGCACTGGCATTCTTGGTTGGTTTCCACATAAAATGTAAAGAAGCAAAAATACAGCCAGTACTTCCAGTGTAAGTTTATGTGGCCCACTTGGAAAACCTGGAACAAAAAGCATAAAAAGTTAATTTTTGCTTTAATGTGGAAAGAGGACTTTTTAAGAGAAAAGATCACCTCTTGCTCAAACCCGAGGACTGTAGGCCTTACTGTTTTCATTTTAAACATAAGTACAGTATAGGCAAAATTACTGGTTTAAAAACCCAAGTAGTATATAAATAGAATAAATATACACTGCTCAAAAAAATAAAGGGAACACTTAAACAACACAATGTAACTCAAAGTCATTCACACTCCTGTGAAATCAAACTGTCCACTTAGGAAGCAACACTGATTGACAATCAATTTCACATGCTGTTGTGCAAATGGAATAGACAACAGGTGAAAATTATAGGCAATTAGCAAGACACCCCCAATAAAGGAGTGGTTCTGCAGGTGGTGACCACAGACCACTTCTCAGTTCCTATGCTTCCTGGCTGATGTTTTGGTCACTTTTGAATGCTGGCGGTTCTTTCACTCTAGTGGTAGCATGAGACGGAGTCTACAACCCACACAAGTGGCTCAGGTAGTGCAGCTCATCCAGGATGGCACATCAGTGCGAGCTGTGGCAAGAAGGTTTGCTGTGTCTGTCAGCGTAGTGTCCAGAGCATGGAGGCGCTACCAGGAGACAGGCCAGTACATCAGGAGACGTGGAGGAGGCCATAGGAGAAAACAACCCAGCAGCAGGACCGCTACCCCCGCCTTTGTGCAAGGAGGAGCAGGAGGAGCACTGCCAGAGCCCTGCAAAATGACCTCCAGCAGGCTATAAATGTGCATGTGTCTGCTCAAACGGTCAGAAACCGACTCCATGAGGGTGGTATGAGGGCCCGACGTCCACAGGTGGGGGTTGTGCTTACAGCCCAACACCGTGCTGGACGTTTGGCATTTGCCAGAGAACACCAAGATTGGCAAATTCGCCACTGGCGCCCTGTGCTCTTCACAGATGAAAGCAGGTTCACACTGAGCACATGTGACAGACGTGACAGAGTCTGGAGACGCCGTGGAGAACGTTCTGCTGCCTGCAACATCCTCCAGCATGACCGGTTTGGCGGTGGGTCAGTAATGGTGTAGGGTGGCATTTCTTTGGGGGTCCGCACAGCCCTCCATGTGCTCGCCAGAGGTAGCCTGACTGCCATTAGGTACCGAGATGAGATCCTCAGACCCCTTGTGAGACCATATGCTGGTGCGGTTGGCCCTGGGTTCCTCCTAATGCAACACAATGCTAGACCTCATGTGGCTGGAGTGTGTCA
This sequence comes from Micropterus dolomieu, assembly GCF_021292245.1. Taxonomy (NCBI): domain Eukaryota; kingdom Metazoa; phylum Chordata; class Actinopteri; order Centrarchiformes; family Centrarchidae; genus Micropterus; species Micropterus dolomieu. Next base: position 8,237,883 of record NC_060151.1, read on the forward strand.
GCAGTTCCTGCAAGAGGAAGGCATTGATGCTATGGACTGGCCCGCCCGTTCCCCAGACCTGAATCCAATCTGCACATCTGGGACATCATGTCTCGCTCCATCCACCAACGCCACGTTGCACCACAGACTGTCCAGGAGTTGGCGGATGCTTTAGTCCAGGTCTGGGAGGAGATCCCTCAGGAGACCATCCGCCACCTCATCAGGAACATGCCCAGGCGTTGTAGGGAGGTCAAACAGGCACGTGGAGGCCACACACACACTACTGAGCCTCATTTTGACTTGTTTTAAGGACATTACATCAAAGTTGGATCGGCCTGTAGTGTGGTTTTCCACTTTGATTTTGAGTGTGACTCTAAATCCAGACCTCCATAGGTTGATAAGTTTGATTTCCATTGATAATTTTTGTGTGATTTTGCTGTCAGCACATTCAACTATGCAAAGAAAGGAGTATTTAATGAGATTATTTCATTCATTCAGATCTAGGATGTTATTTTAGTGTTCCCTTTATTTTTTTTTGAGCAGTGTATTTATGTGTACTGCTGATATTGTCTCCTTTATTACATCACACTGAAACATGAGGTTTGAACTGTTTTCGACGTATTTATTTAGCTGCAGATCAAACAGTTTCTGTCTCAAACATTCCACACCTTTATTTTGATGTCCAACAGGTTTAGGAGACCACCAATAAAATAAACAGTCATAAAATCATACAAAAATGACTTTTCTGGTCATGGCAAATCACAAGTAGCTGGCCGGAGGAAAAACATGAATGTAGGAAGAAAACATACTGGAGGACTAAAAACACTTGGTAGTCTCTGGCAAACACACATTTCAGTGCAGAGAATAGTGTTCTTTTTTGAGTTGCTTAGTAGAATACCAACCAATCGAAATATTTCCAATGGCATTTAGAATCAGATTTCTTCCATACATCAAATTCTCTTCGACAACAAATAATCCAGATGCTGTGCTGAGTGTAGCAGCTTTTCCTTGGTTTACTAATGAGAAACTGATCTAGTTGATCGCCTTAAAGACAACTACCTCTATAACTCTGCACAGAAAACAAATACACTCCTCCACTGAACATCTGCCCCAATGCCTTCATGAGTCTCAGAGGAGTCCCTCCATCTCCCTCATAAAGGCTTCATACACCTGGTCCTTAGTCTTCACATTGGTCTGAGACAATGCACCCATATGGGCTGGGTTGGACAAGCCCATCTGAGCCGCAGTTGTCTGCTGTTTCTGCCCCTGTCCCATGACTTCATCTCCCCTCCTTCCTCCAACACCACCCCCTGCTTTCTCCAGAGGCCCAGGTGCTGCCCCGGGCATTGTTCCGCTCTTGTCCCTGCGCACCCTCAGTGCTGTGGGCACAAAGCGGGTGACCTCCGTCTTCGGATTGATAATTTGAGGTTTGGCAGAGATGGTGGCCCCACCAGAGCCGGCACCCGCTGCCAGGTTGCCTCCAGCTGCTGCGACAGAGGTGATGTTGGGTCGCTTTTCGATGGTGGCTGCGTGGTGGTGGCTCTGGGGGTTGCTGCCAGGATTTGCACCCGTGGCGGCAGCTGTCCCCGGGGGAGGAGGCATCTGCATGACACCCGGCCGCATGGGCATGGCAGGCGGAGGCATGTTGCTCTGTGAACCATCCTGGTTGGATCCTGAACCTTTTTGTCGCTGTACAATGTTGGGAGGAGCACTGAGCACGTTGGAGTTGAGAGGTGGAGGAAAGAGGGAGAGTGGTGGGGCAAGTGGACGCGGGGGCCCTCCGGCTCTTGGGGGAGGAGGTGGCATACCTGTAAATACAAAAAGACAGATGTATTTTGATGAGAAAGGTATGAGACATTCCTCTTTGCCACTACACCATCAACATAACGTATGCTTACATATATTAAATGGTGTATAGAAGTCTATTTTAATAGCTTAGTTTGCAGCAATGGCCTTAAAAAGAATATACTTCTTACAATAACAAAGCTGTCAAAGCCCTGACAAAGAATTATTATAATTAATCATGTTCACTCTGTTTGTGTTCATGCACACACATGAATATATACAGTTTACACACTCGGTTTACCTTTTGATTGGAAGTAGTACACATATATGTGCATGCACACACACAGATGTGTTCCTTCATAGACAGTATGTTCACATAAGCCTACCTGGTGGTGCAGGGGGTGGTAGTCTGGGAGGGGGTCCTCGTGGTGGGGGGCCTGGTGGGAGGCCAGGAGGGGGGCCTGGTGGAGGGCCAGGGGGCCGACCTGGTGGAGGTCCAGGAGGCAGAAGACGAGGCATTGGACCCCTCATGCCTCCAGGGATACCAGGAGGCCTCAAGAATGGAGGAGCACCTAAAGAACAGAAGGTATCATCTAAGTGATGTAGAATACATGAGCACAGCCAGCACATCCTTAACAGGTTCTGGAATTTATTCTAGTAACTAGTTCAGCTGGAGTATAGCACCAACCTGGTGGTGGGCCAGGAGGCGGGCCAGAGGGTGGACCAGGAGGCCTCATTGGAGGAGCTGGGGGTGGACCCAGTGGCGGAGGCCCAGCCATTGGTGGACCTTGCAAGTGTGGAGGCCCTTGCTGTCCCACTGGCCCAGCAGGAGGGGGTAGACGCTGATTGGCCATAAGGTGGGGCTGGTTGTCCCCTGGTGGCCCTCTGTCCTCGATGTCTGAGCCATCTGATTCGTCTGTGTATTCCTCCTCTACCTCTTCTTCTTCCTCCTCTTCAGGAACTGACTGACCTGAAGACAAAAAAACCCCCATGTGATCAGAAATAGAAACTAAGGTCTAGCATAGTAATAGCTTAGTAAGTATGCAGCAAAGACACTACAAGTACCTGCCATCCTCAACATCATGGCCTGCAGAGGGGTAATGGCCTTGGTCCTCTTCACAATCCTCTTTTTCTTCCTCTTTCCTTCACGGGGTGCCTCTGCAGGCACGTCCGCAAAACGTACAATGCGACCTAAGGTAGTTAGACATTGACGCATTCATTATAACAATATATACGTTTGTTTTAGAACACAAATTCTAATCTGTATAGTTTTTCATTGCAGAGTGCCACCACATCGCAGAAAGCATGTCGAAGTAACAACACAATTCTCTGTAAAAAATATGATTGTTAAAACTTTGATAATAGTGCCATTTTTCTTTATTCAGGGTATATACAGGAATCCTGAAGTAAAAATCAGAATACCTTTTCAAGACCTTTTCAACATATTTCAAGACTGCCGCGCCACTTTGAGCTGTAACCGATTAAATCAGCCACACACCTTTAAAAGGGATATTTTTGAGTTTTTAAAAGGAATTTAAATATTTTTATAACATTTATTGCCTATATGTCATCAGGTTGTAACGCCACCTAAAAACTGAGGCATTCACCAACTTTCTCAGTTGCCTATAACAGCCTGTATAGGCCAAAGGTTTTCTATGTGAAGGACTGGTCAGATTTCCTGCGAAAAGCAACTGTCTCACATAGGCTATTACAGCAAATCATGTGACAGTGTAATTTTGTGTTTTAGTTGGTTTAAACTAGATAATGTAAGCTTGCCTGCAATGATATGTGTGATAACTTTCATCGACCACTTGATCAATACAACAAAATTCAAATAGGGCAGGAAGGAACAAAGATGAAGAGAATAAACTGAGTGATGAATAATGTAAGTAGTGTAGGCGGTGTAGCACAGGCACAACCTGGAGGAGGAGGAACTATTCTAAATGACTGTATTAGTATAATATAACATTAAGTTAAAAGTACATTGTTAACTTAATAGTAAACTGTAAGTTTGATATTAATATCAAACCCATAACATTTATGCAACATAAAATACCTTGCAAACACTAGTAAATCAACACAATTGGTAAACAGTTTTAAGTTGAGGTGATGCAAATAAATATGCTGAAGCCCCTTTGAACCACTCACCAGCATGTCTTTCATTTCTGTCTCTATCCTCCTCTCTTTCCCTCTCATCATCCTGCCTGTCCACACTGATTCTCTGGTCACCGTCTCCCACTTCGTCTCTCTCGTCTTCACTGTCCTCCTCAGAGTCGCTCTCGTCATCGTCCACATCATCTCGATCTCTGTCGCTCTCACTGCCACTGTCCCGATCTCTTCCCAACTCCATGGCAGAGTCCTTTTCGAAACCAGGAATGGTAGGCTCTGTTCAGGAAAAAAAAAGGGCAGCAACACAGTTATGAAGTCATTTTATTATTAAAAGGAATATGAGCATTCAGAAATGCAGTCATTAGGGGAGCAGTTTGTGCATTACCCATGTCTGAGCCATAACCTCGTCGAACAGGAATGCCGTACAGCGCCAGGACCTGTGGAGGCGGGGGTCCAGGTGGGGGCCCTGGGGGCTTCTTCCCTGGAGGTAAACGTGGCACACCTGGCACTGTTGCCAAAACCGGTCCAGACGATGACGACAGAGGTCCTTTACTGAGAGATCCATAAAATAGAATATCCTCAAAAGAGAACTACCTGGCACAGCAATTCTCAGAAGCATCATTTACAGAGTTTACCTGCAGAACCCTTTTACATACACAGGTGAATGCCTACCCAAAAGAGGAGTTCTTCTTCAGAATGGAGGGAGGCTGAGCTCCTGGTAGCGGGATGTCCTGGATGTGGATATTGGAGGGGGCGTGAGGCATATCTGGCAAAGGGATGCTGTCAACTTCCACTGACTCTGCATTCTGAAAAAAAGAACATAAAACACACAATACTAAATTGAGTCAACACAAAGGCTATGCAATGTAAAGGAACTAGAAGTGTTAAAGTTCAACATAAAATGTACAGGATTCAGCAAATTAAACAAAAGACAAACATGTCGGTGCTTCTAAAAAAAATAATTTCCTGAATTGTATGCCAACATTTCAAACCAACTTGGTCAAAGATCGGTCAAATTCTTTGTGTTCAAATTCACTTGAAGCTGTATGCCTGCAACCAAAATCATGTTCACATTGCTGCATCCTCTCATTCGAGTGAATAAAAAAACCCCAAAGAAACACACACAAACACACCTTGACTGAGTCAAAATAGAGAGCCAGCTGTCCTCTTTTGGTCTCATAGTCCAATTCCAGTTTACGTAGCTCCTTGTAGGTGTCAGGATTCTCTCTCTCGTACAGACGGACAATGCGCTCAAATGTCTCACGTAGCTTCTTCCTCTTGTCCCTCAACACTTTCTCATTCAGCAAGGGCTGCTGAACTGGGTTGAACTCTGTTGAAGGTGTTCACAGAAATGCTTAATTTTCTTTAGTAAAAGCAGCAAAATATTTGTGAAATTTAGAAAATTGTGACCCCCCCCCCCCAAATAGTGCAAAAGCCTTAGATCCTGAAAAAATATGAATCTCACTTTAATAAAACTATCTTTCTAATATTACAGTGAAATAACACATGTATACAGCCACAGAGCCATTTTAAACTGGACAAAAGCCAGTTCAACAGCAACAAAAACATTCAGTGCCCTCACCCATCTCATCCAGCTTCTCCATGTCTCTGATGATCTGTCTGGGGTCCTTCATCTTCAGCACCGCCGCTCTCACCATCATCCTCTGCTTCTTGTTCTAGAGAGAGTATTTACAAACGAAGCAACATGTTATACACACAGCGACATTACTGTTGTATTTAAGATGAAAGAGTACATCAAAAGTTAGGCTTATATTTCAAGAAGACCATGAGTACCTTTTTTAGCTCCCTTTTCCTGGCCTCCTTTCCTGTGGGGAAGGTAAAGAAGACTTGTCATTTCGACATCTGACAACATTAGACTGCAGGTGTTATTCAGCATGTGGGTGCCAGAGGAACCAGCTCTTGGTTAAGGGTCGGTACTTACTGGCCTGGTCGGTGGGGTTCATAAACTTCCCACTCTTGGTGGAGGAGGTTGAACGTCGCCCCATCGTGTCGGTGCGTCTCCTTCACCCTGCAAAGCATTAACATCCCAGCAATGATGACAGGTGAAATTAATGCTTGCGTATCCACTGAGAGGCTGTGCACAGCTCCTCTTTATATTTGCATTTTTTACAATCAATCCAAGGATATCAATGGTAGTTAGGGCTTCTTTGAGAGGATGGTATGCTCCAATTATTTTACCCTACTGGTAACAATAATGTTACTCGTAAACTGTTGATTCATATTGACATGCTGTCATGTTATTAGTAACATTATAGCTATCTGGGAATACAACCTGTAAATGAAAAATAAACGCTGCATGCCTTGTTGAGTTAACGTTACGTTACTGCAGTTAGCCACGGCTAGCTATCAAATGAACATGAAGTTGACAGTAAACGCTAATGAACAAGCTAAGTCATTTGTCAGAACATCTCTGTTAGATACCGTGGCATCAAACGCACTACAGTCGTTTTAAGTTGCTAGCAAACATTTTAAAGCCAGGAAAACAAAATCTATTTAAATCTCACGCAGCCATGCAGCAACTGGCTGGTGTGTTAGCTGGTAACATTAGCTTGCACTTGTAGCTAGGGCCGCGTTACAGCAGCACAGGGACAAAACTTGACTTTACCTTTTACTCAAAAAAAACCTGTAGAGCGAAACGCCCTACACACGCACGACCGAGTACCAAAATTAAACTAAAACGTATTGTTTAAACTCTGAAAGACAAATCCAAAGCCTTCAGGACTGAATGAACGCTAAGGCTTCGTTAGCCATTCGCCATGTTTACTGCCGCGAGCAGGAGCGGAAGAGGCTACTGTGACGTCATCCAAACGGCTAGTGGCAGGCTGGACGCAATATTATCCCATTATCTGTGTTTTACATTTTATGTGTATTGCTTATATATATATATAATGTTTACTGTGTAGCAATGCAATTAGAAAGTAAAGGGGAAACATTATTTTTATTATTATTATGGTTATTAGTCATAATGTTGTGCTGATATGGCAGCTAACAGTACTGACTGCTTGCGCTGTGATCACATTAAGACCTGTCAGAAGGTCTTTGTATTGTGACATCCTTGTGACCACTGACTCTTGCTATGACTTCTCTTTTGTAATAAAACATTTGACACAGTATGTTTACAAGACCAGTGTAAGAATTGTGAATATTTTTGGTTTTCATAATTTTTACCATTATATAAACAAATATGTTGCTTATAGTTTCAAGTCAGTTTCATTTAATTAAACATTATATGTTTATAATAATTTAAAAATGTACCTTGTACAGTCTCCTGCGCTTTTATTTCACTAATACAATCCACCCACTTGCTGACAACACTTTACAATGACAGTCTTGCTTTTCATAAAAGAGAAGTAAAATAAATTTAAGAAGTTCTTCACAGAGTATCTTTGTTCTGCTGAAACATCTAGGCCTAAGTGTCATCAGCTTGACAATGTTTTTTAATAGGTTGAAAACACAATAATGTACTTTTTTTTGATCCCCATAGTTTTTTCTTTGTTGTCCTTGCAATAGAGTCCAAAGGCCAGGGACTTGTTGGTGGTTAAACTTGGGTTTGGGCTGAAAGGGCCCACGTGAGGGAGCATTCTCAGTTGTGGAGAGGAGTAGGTATTGATGGTTAAAGTGGAGGATGAGAAGGTGAAGAAGACGCAGACAAGGATGCACTGCTACTGTTTAAAGATGAAGACAGCGAAACAAAATATATTTAAATCTCATGCAGCAACTGGCTGCACTTGTAGCTAGAGCAGCGTTACAGCAGCACAGTGGAAAAACTTGACTTTACCTTTTATTCAAGAAAAACCTGTAGAGCGCCCTACACACGCACTGCCGGGTACCAAAATTAAACTAAAACACAGTACTGACTGGTTAAAGGTAGAAGTGGAGGCAATCATGATTTTTATCATTATATAAACAAATACGTTGCTTCTTTTGTCAAGATCCTTTGCTGTCTGCCAGTATAGCAGCTTCTTCCACCTGCATGTGTGTGACAGGGTTTAGGTGGAGGTGCAGCTCTTAGCTGTCTAACAGAAACTCCAGATGGAGGGAGCTGAGGATGCGCATAGATGCTGTAGGCAGAGATTCAGGCTTCAGCTGTCTGTCAGAATCTCCAGGTGGAGGCGGCTGCAGGTTGCTTGCAGAAGTTGTTAGTGGAGTGTGTGTTTGCAGCGGTCGAGCATCAGATGCAAGTATGTATGCAATTTAGATGTAAAAGTGGATGGTGGAGACTGTAGGCAGAGGATGAAACATTTCACTTCAGCTGGCTCTCAGAGGCTGTTGGTGTCCTGGCAGGTGGCTCAGATGACCTCACACTACTAATATTAACAGATGTGTTTGACCTTGTTGAACTATTAGAATGTGTTGCAGTGCAGCTGCTTTCACGCTAGTTTGAGTTCTTAGCTCTTTTGATTGGTGGCAGTCCAGGGCTTGGTTCTCCAAAAGTATCAACGCCATGAAGGGCAGGATAGACTCAAACCCCATATGCAGGGCTGGACTGGGACAAAAAAATCGACCCTGGCATTTTTGGACCAGGCGGCCCACCAAAATCGTGTGGTGGTGGGGATATTTAAGGGCTCAGATAAGGGGTGTGATGAAACACTTCGTCCATGAGACGTGACATTGCACAAGATTGGGGTCATGAGAACAAGACAAGAGTATATTTTAATACCATCTAGAAAAAATATTTATTGCTGAAATATACAAACGGGAGGTCTGGGGGTTTGTCCCCCAGAAGATTTTAAGCATTAAATACTTAATTTCCTGCATTCTGGAGACATTTTCTGCACCAATTGATGGTAGAAATGTCTTTATTTATATAAAGGGAAAAATATGTCTATGAAAATTCTCAGTCATCCAGGTCATAGTTATCCAACGAAGGTTAAAAATCAAGGGCAACTGGACTTGGACAGTAACATCAAGTTCACACGAGAAGATGTTCACAAGAACAGTTTGGCCTTCCTGGACTGCGCTGTACACATTGAAGAGGACAGGAGCCTGCAGATTGGTGTTTACAGAAAACCCACACACACAGACCAATACCTACTCTTCGATTCCCACCACCCACTGGAGCACAAGCTAGGGGTCATGAGAACACTGCACCACAGAGCGAAAAAAACATACCAACAAGCGCCCAAGCCAGAGAGAAGGAACAGAACCACCTGAAGGGGGCACTTACAGCCTGTGGATACCCTAAATGGACCTTTGTGAAAACAGCCACAAGATCCAAGAAGAACAAAACTACAGGGGAGGAGGAAAAGAAGGTCAAACGCAACAACATTGTGATTCCATACGTGTCTGGAGTATCAGAGAAACTCAGGAGGATTTTCAACAAACATAACATCCCTGTGTTTTTTAAACCCAAGAACACACTAAGACAGATGCTGGTACACCCCAAAGACCGCACACCCAAACACAAGAAAAGCAATCTAGT
>NC_060151.1:8247298-8264171 GCF_021292245.1 Micropterus dolomieu
TTTTTTAAACCCAAGAACACACTAAGACAGATGCTGGTACACCCCAAAGACCGCACACCCAAACACAAGAAAAGCAATCTAGTGTATGCGGTCCAATGCAGTGAGGAATGCACAGACCTGTATATTGGGGAGACTAAACAACCACTACACAAACGCATGGCTCAACACAGAAGGGCCAACTCCTCAGGTCAAGACTCTGCAGTCTACTTACATCTGAAGGACAGAGGACACTCGTTTGAGGACCACCAGATGCACATTTTAGAGAGATGGATGGTTTGAAAGAGGTGTCAAGGAAGCCATCTACACCAGGGTTGAGAAGCCGTCATTGAACAGGGGAGGGGGTCTACGCCACCACTTATCCCCCACTTACAATGCTGTCCTTTCATCACTTCCCAGGAAACTCAACAAACGTAACCTATTGGCCTCAGGGGAAGATACCAACGATGGTCGTTCAGTCTTGGCCACAGGTAGTCTTAACGACTGTAACGACTGTCGTCACAGCAACAAGGAACACTAACGAACCAGCGGTATCGATGACCCGGGCCAACGACCCCACTGAGGTTAAATAGCTGAGTTTCCCTGCCAGTCAGTCAGAACTGAAGAAGTCCTTTGGATGAGGGACGAAACGTCTTCCAGTATCTTCAACCAAGTCCAGTTGCCCTTAATTTTTAACCTTCGTTGTATAAAGGGAGCTTAAGTTACTTATTTGGACAACGCAGCTGTTTCTTCTATATTTACAATGCATTGCAGGTTTTCTTATTGTGCAAATCTACCTTTCTTACGGCATTCATTTGATAAGTAACATTTCTTCACTTTTTAGAACATTTTTAACAAATGCTTGCAAAAAGTCATGGGGACAACATCTGCCATTTCAAACAAGTTAAAACAGGTCCCGACAGGTAGAGTTAATCCACGTATACCGCTTTACCACCACTCTCCTCCTGCTCTCTCCCTCGGCCCTGTCACGGTCACTCTGCTTCGCTGTCTCACGCCTCCTCCTCTCCCTGGCTCTTTACTCCTTCAAGTGCCTGTGTCTGCACTATGTCGGGTACTACAGCTGATGTTGAAGCTATTGCAGCCCCGCTAGCAAACATATTGGTTATTTTCACGCATGTGGCAGCCTCCGTCTTTGGCCCACAACACAACGAACAGAGGCCACAGAATCAGAATCAGTTTTATTCGCCAGGTATGTGTACAGATTCCAGGAGTCTGACTTTGGATTGTATGTTGCTCACGCTGTGCTTACTCATACATACATAACATAATAATAAAATCAGACACAGGCTATAGAGAACACAAATATACACACTATAAACAGAAATAAAAACAATATAGACATATTGACAAATAGTGCAGTGAGGAGTAGAGTGCAAAGGATGCAGGAGTAAAATTATTATAATCATTAATTATGTCCATGTCAGATGTGGATGTGTTATGCAGGTACACATACATGCATACCTTTACACAATATTGCAATGGAGCATAGTGCAAAGGATGCTGGAATAAATATGTGAGTATTTCGTGCAAGTGTTATGAACTTGAGATAGGTGGGTGCGCAGGATTTCTTCCTGACACTGCGAGTCAGAGTCAGCTGTTCATCAGAGTGATGGCTTGTGGGAAGAAACTGCTCCTGAGTCTGTTGGTTTTGGCGTACAGTGCTCTGTAGCATCTACCAGAGTGGAGAAGTTGGAACAAGTTGTGTCCGGGGTGAGATGGCTCTGCAGTGATGTTTCCTGACTCCTGACAGTAAGAGATGTGATTGCTCATTGTTAGTAGCCTATAGAAAATAACCCAATGGGCCGCTGTCCGTGCTCTATGGGCAGGTCGTTGGTCCATTTTTTTTAGTTAAATAAATAATTTACGTTACACCGGCCCCAAAGGTGCGTCGGCCCACCAGTCATTTGCCCAGTATGCCAGATTACCAATCCACCCTGAGGTGAAGCAGCACCAGTAGCCAAACCTTTAGGGACCTGTTTGAACCTGTTTGAAATGGCAGATGTTGTCCCCATCACTTTTTAAAAGCACTTGCTAAAAATGTTCTAAAGAATAACCAAGCACCAAGAACTGTTAATTAACAAATGAAAATACTTTGAGAAAGGTTTATTTGCACAATAAAAAAAACCTGCAATGCATTGTAAATATAGACGAAACCTCTGCGTTGTCCAAAAAAGAAACTTAAGCAAAAAAAAAAAAAAAAAAGTACTGATTACTGCATTATATTTTTTATTCTGAATTCTCATTCAGATTTTTGTCTTTCCCTTTGTAAAAATAAAGACATTTCCACCATAAACTGGTGCAGAAAATGTCTCCGGAATGCAGGAAATTAAATGTTTAATGCTGAAAATCAAAAAATATTTTTTCTGAATCGTATTAAAATATATTCTTGTCTTGTTCTCATGACCCCAATCTTATGCAATGTCATGTCTCATGGCCAAAGTGTTTTGTCACACTCCTAATTTGAGCCCTATCACCACCACTTTTCACACGTACATACCACTCAGCTGGTATGGGGGAATATTACAGTTGGTACACGTTATATGGAAGGACGGTGTATTGGTGAGGGGTGTCCGACCGATTTGGCTGAGCCTCCTGGGCCAAAAATGCCAGGGTAAATTTTTTGTCCCAGTCCAGCCCTGAACAGAGATGAAATAATAACGTCGTTAAAGAGCTTTTATATTAAAAAGACTGTGATGGACTTTGAAGTGATTTGACAAATGAGGTAATGATCTGACTAAAAGTGCATTTAAGTTTACAGAGAGCTGCAAGAAGATTTTAACTTCAGGGACAATGAAAAGTAACTTTAATTGTTTTCTACATTTAATTATTGAGCAGTGAATAAATCAACGAGTTGGCCTTTTCTTTAATCTTGTAATGCAGCTGTCTGCCTGGTCCTTCCTGCAGCGGGCTCCAGACGTCTGTCTAGCATACAGAGATTCTCCTCCTTCTCCAGAAGTCATGGTCTCTCAGTGGATGGGCACATTACACTGCACCAACACACATACGCACACACACTAAAGGCAACAAGAGGCATTAATTAAAGTGGATTTCATTTCACCATTTCCTGCAAAAGATTAAAACTGATACAAGCATAGAGGTCTATTCATCTTTTCACATCATGGAGGGCTGTTATTTATAATCATTCCCCAATCAAGGTAGAATTATTCAGGGAGGGGCCCTTGGGCGAAAATTAGCAGTTGGGCCCCGATGACCTCCCATTCATTTGGTTTGTCTCAGCCAGCCGCTGAGTTTACAACAAAGTTAACATTAGCTGTACTAGTAAACAGCCTACAGGATGACAGACCGTGTGTGTGTGTGTGTGTGTGTGTGTGTGTGTGTGTGTGTGTGTGTGTGTGTGTGTAGGAGCCGACAGAGAGCAGCAGAGGCTGCAGCCTGATGATCAACAGTCCTGGGCCCATTTAATACACCGTTTCTGTGCCATCATTAAAAACATTACTTTTCTTATTCATCGCGTTTCAAGATAAATCAGATTAGACGCTCGAGACATAACGTTACATTATAGGACCCCCTAGTCTCGATAGCAGTATTGATAATCTCGGACCTTATTGATTTTCGGGTTTTCAGAAATTTTGGAACCGGGTCCTTTTAGAACCAGGTCTCGATCCCTATCCCTACTTAGCACTAGCCAAACTGATTAGCATGTTAGCCGTTAGTCAGCTCGCCAGTTAAATAAGTTCACCAAGTAGCCCTGAGTTGTCACAGAGATTCTGGTCGGGCCTTTAAACTAATGAAGTTACTGTTTGTACCAAACTCCATTAAATTTAGAGAACACACTCATACTCTGGCATTGGACAATGTCAACAATGAATCACTGGGCTGGACAATGACACTGATAGGCTATGTAATTAACAAGCTGGCACGCGGTGCACCTGCTGCCATGAAAAAGGATCACGGTGGAAATATCTAGAAAAATTACGAGTTCTGTGTCTTTTGGTTGAGTGGAGTCCCCCCTACTTCACTGTGAAGTGCAGGTGCAAAGCAGGTACATTTAGAAATAATAAAAATAATGTCCTTGGGGATTAAAACATGCTTTCGCAGGGTGTAAAATGTAAACATTTTCCAATGAAGCAATGTGCAATTCCACATAATTTTTGAACATTGTTATTTATTGCTTTTATCTGTAGAGTATGATTTTGAATAAACTACACCCAAAAGCTAAACCTGCTAAATAAGTCTACATACAGTAATGAGCATACTTATTGGTTGTGTAGCAGTGGATAAGACTCTTTGGTGTGAGAGACCTGTGTTCAATTTCAACTGTGACATATCCATCAATGTGTCCCTGAGCAAGACACTTAACTCCTAGTTGTTCCAGAGGTGTGCCACCTTTAACATAAATAGCAATTGTAAGTCACTTTGGATAAAAGCATGAGTTAAATGATTAAATGTATTTATTATATAAGTGGAATACACTCCACCTGGTTCACTTTACTGGCCTCACCGCCCTTTCAGCGTTAAGGTCTGCTGCTAAAGCATTATATTAAACTAACTTACACCAAAACTTAAGAGATAAAAGAACCAGAAACATTGCAGCTTATCAATACCAACATTACAATCTTTAATAATTTAGCCCTGGGGCTCATTTAATACACATCCCTAAAAGAAACACAACAGTTTGTCAAGACCACCACCTATAGCAATGTTTTTTTAATTTAACATTACTGAGACATACTGTCAATTTTACATTTACTCATTTGGTAGAAGCTTTTATCCAAAGTAACTTACATTTCAGGAACAACATACAAGCATTAACAAAGCAAGATTAATTTAACTATTTAACATGACTACCAAACACCTTTGAAAGGGCTGTGAAAGTAAATCAGTAAGGTAACACTACTTACTACTAAATAGGCAGTTACTTATTCATGCAACACTAATTTGCTACGTCCTTGTAGGAATGCCCGCGAATTGTTTGGCAGGGAAATCTACAGTACATCAAGCTAAAGTTAGCTTGTTTAATATTAGCCAACTTCTCACACATGGACTCTGACATTTTTACTGATATATGGAAGATTTCAAATATTACAACAAAACTACTCTTCTGTGATGACAATGTTAACGTTACCTCTTGCCAACATGGTCTAGTTTGACATTAACTAATAAGTTACTTAGCTTCTAAATTTAATGGCACTTTAGCCCTTTCGGAATTCTGTTTGAAGATAAAACCAGCCAGCTGGAGTTTATGGGTAACATCAATATCAAATTATTCTACAACACTGCTTCTGTTAAAATACAAAACAATAGTTTAATAAGTAGGAGAGACTTACCACAGTCCAATGGGGAGATGTTTGATATGCGATGTCGACAGGCTCGTTTTACTGTCACAAAGCCTGTGTTGCCACTTATATACAGTATATATATACATATGACATTCCACGTCACCGATGACGTCCGAGCTTCCTACGTCACAACATTTTGGCGCCAAATGATGCTGAAATATGAAGGGGGTGTGGTGTGAGTGAGGGCCAGCTGGGGGACCTTGAGGTCACCATTGGATCTAGGGTGAATTCAGGAGACAAAACGTAGCAAAACATATATTTTTAAACTGCAACATGCACCTGATTTTTACTGAATTTTTAACCACAGCTGTGTTTACAAATGTGTTGCAGCTTCCTGTTATGCTAACGTTAGCTAACGTAAAGTATCACCAGCGGCTGAAACCTTTCCAGACAGTCATCAATACTTGTGATTTTTCATCTTTTATATTTAACTTAATGTTATATCTGTTGTAATCTGTTTTAATAGATCTGTCCTCTCAAGTGTACCTGAGCGCTGAGTTTCCTCCAGCTTTAAAGACATTTCGGTAAGACCTATCCTGAAATAGTGTTGATGCATGGCTGAATGTTTCATTTTATCAGCGATGAACCTAAGAAACCCCTCAGCCCTTCAATTGCAGGCACAAGTTGCCTCATCTGAAGTGGCTGCAATATGTATTTGTAAAGGTAAATTTGTAAATATTTTTTCCACTGTGGTAATGAAAGTTGGTGAGGAATGTCCCGTTTTTATTTTATTTTAATATTATTATTTGTTCATTTTGGCAGATGTAGTTTGCGGTCTGGTGAACTGTACTGCATTATAAACAGCTGAGTCTCTTTTATTTAGCTTGGCCTCACTGATATAAATGGGATAGACAAAATCTAAAACATCATACAGTTGCAACACAAACTTGAAGGGAGGATTTATTGCAGAAATGTTGGATTAGACTGCATTAAACTTAGCTAGATGTACCAAATAAACTTATTTTTGTAATTTTTCCGGTACATGATCACTTAAAAAGCCATTTACAAGCTTATTTTTAAATTCTTGGGCTGCCCTGAAAAAGCAAATGTGGAGCGATTTGTTTATTATCATATAGTAATGCAGCCCCCTAACGCTACATTAGCTCCGACCTGCCGCTGTTTGCTTCATAAAGTTCAGTTTAGATTTATTGTGGTTTTACCGATACTCTCGGGTACACAGCTTCTCCACCTCTCAGTCGCTGTAGCTAACCTGATCCACATAATAAACAACACTGCAACAAAACGGTCACAACAACACAGAGGAAGAGCCATCCACTAACACTACAGTGAAGACTGTTATAAAGTGTGACACAATCTCGTTATAATATTCAGTCCAGCTCACTACCTGTTTCCTTATCATCCAATACATTTAGCTGTGCTGACATTGCTGAGCCTCCAGTGAAAGCTACACAGATAGTAAAGATAGTTACTGAAAAGCAGACAGGCCAGCTAACGATGATGTAGCATGTCGGCAGTCACTGTACATGTAACGAGCATGGATTAGTTCAACCTCAAGCTGATAAATATATTATTGTAAATTGCAGTGGGATTTACCTGAGTTTCCACCATGTTGTGAAGCTGTCACCCTGTCTGTTTATAGCCGCTCTGCCTTTTTTCGGGAGTGCTGTCCTCTGAACATGTGTGAAAAGCTTCTGCGTTTATTGCATGGTTTCTGTATGAAAGCGGTTGTGTTTTGGATTATGCTAGCTCATGAGTTCAAGCGAGCACGCGTACGAGCACACGCCTGCTTGCAATCTTAAAACCGCTTCGCTAGTGGCTGCTGAAAACTCCATAATGCCCTTTTAAATTGTTTGAGGTAATCAGTTTCCACAAATATTTCGAGTATTCTCAACTTATTTGGGTTGAAACTTGTGAAAAATGTTTCTTGGCTGTTAAAGGTTTTGTTTGTTTTTAAATGCTGATCATATACATGATGCACCTTCGTTCATGTCAGTAGGCTATAATTTGTCTTTTAGCAAAAAACTGTGTATATGTAGTTTTCTCTCCTCTCAGTTTATTAGTCACCACACAACAGCAGCATCCACACTGGTGTTCCCAAGTGCTGCGCACATTTTAGGCTCGTGGCACAGCAAATCTTATTTCATTAATCATCTATTTCTTCAGTCAGGAAAAATATTCACATTTCTCACACTGGTCAACATACTGTGTCAAATGTTTTATTACCAAAGAAAAGTCAGAGCACACTCAGTGGCCACAAAGAAGTCACAGCTTCATCTCATCCCTACCAATAAATTAAATAAGTAAAATATATAAATAAGTTATTTTAATGGCTGAATATGTTTTTAATGTTTGTCTAAATATGATTTAATAAAATGTGTATATACCAATTTTTTTTATTAAAGGCTGGTGATCTTATTTGTTCTCCTAATGGAAATAATCTGTTCCGATTATCATTTCAGAAGTAATTGCTGAATGTATAAGGATGTTGCGGTTTCATGCGCACAATAATGTCACTGCTAATATTGTAAAAGAAAATTTAGTTCAAGACCCCAAAAACCTCCTTAAAACTCCCTGTAATAGTAAACTTGACAGGACAGACAATATTTAATATTTATATATCTAATTTCAACTTCAATTGTAATTTGACTTTTGTAAGAAAAATTTCCCAGCAGCTCTGATGCGGCTGGACTCATGACGACGGCTTCTGTGTTCCACATGTGTTACAGGATATACCCGTATTTGTGTGTCACAGCAAAAGCTCTGAAAATCAGTTAGTTAGGTCCTGACCCGTCACCGTGAAGAAAGATTTAAAAGATTTATGAAGTAAGACCGGCTGTGCCACGTGTGTAATATGCACACATCACTTGGTTTGTGTCGATGCTACTGATGTGTGACAACTGCAAGTATTTAATTTAATAAAGTCAGAACGACAGAAAAAAACATATTAACTGTTTTGGAGAACAGACGGAACATAAGCACTGATGTTTCTGCAAAAATACGGTTTATATTTAGTATAATGTAAACAACATTGCTTTTTTTTTTTGTATGCTGAGCCTCAGACTCTAAAATTGATCAGTATGTATATGGCCTTT
The DNA here is from genome assembly GCF_021292245.1 of Micropterus dolomieu. Classification (NCBI taxonomy): domain Eukaryota; kingdom Metazoa; phylum Chordata; class Actinopteri; order Centrarchiformes; family Centrarchidae; genus Micropterus; species Micropterus dolomieu. Next base: position 8,255,649 of record NC_060151.1, read on the forward strand.
ACTAAGTAAATATCATGGATGACAGCAGTGAATTCACTTTTATTATTACTAGGTGCTTATAGTGCAGTGAGGTTCTGTCTTATCTACAATGTGAAATTATGCCCACCAGATGTCGCTATAGTGCCAGTCAAACTTGTAACATCTGTTCTTACCCTCCAGTGACCTTTTGCAGTACCTGCAGTCTGAGGTGATAAAAGGTCACTTTAGTTGCAGTGAACTCCATAAGGTTGGGGAATCTAGTTGCATGCCTAAAGTCGAACTCCCAGGTGGCTCGAACCCTTAACCCGGTGTATGTGCTAACTTGCGGGTCAAATTTAAAACATTGCTGAAGGTTTCTTTGGTCCATGTGCATCCATTCACTGCAAATATGTGTTCTAACTTTAAGTCCAGACTAAATAGAGGGCTCAAAGACAACACCACAATGTACACATTTTCTTTCTGTTTATATTCATTTAACTGCGTCCTTTTTGTTAAATTATTGTTAGGATCAGTTTCAGTGGTAATGATTCGATTATGGTTTTGTCTTGTTTTTCCTATGATACATTAATGAAGTTAAAGAGTCTACGGAGGTTATCTGAAGAATTTCTGAAGCCTGTCTGATCTGGGTGAATTGGCATTGGCACTGTCTCTACTCTGGTTGCTTTAAGTCAGTATTAATAAGCGAGAGGACTGTAACTAGGGTTTTTTTATTAGGATTTCTTTGAAGTTTTATGACCGCAGGGTCTTTGGGTATGGTCAAAGTACCTTTGATTTCTGTTGTTACTCTGTAAAATAGCAGTAATAAAAATAATGTAATCTGTGGCTGTATCTTCAGAAGTAAGTGGTGTGTCTAAAAGATTGGCTTGTTCTCTAGGTAATGTAGGTAGGTCCAGATTATCTAAGAAGGTGTCTATTTCTGATTGGTTGGGTTGATGATTTAAGGAATACAGATTGCTATAGAGGTTATGAAAGATATTGTTCATGTCCTGCGGATTGTGCGTTATAGTACCTGTTGCATTGAGTATGGATTGAATAATTGCTTTCTCTTTTTTGCATTGTAATTGGTTTGCCAAATATTTATTTTCTTTATTACTATATTGGAATTGTTCATATTTGAGTTGTTGGAAAAGGAACAGTGTTTTTTTGTGTGTGATACAGTTGAGTTTTTCAATTAGCTCAATTAGCTCAACACTCCCTTGTGTCTGACTGAGGTAAAACATCTGAACAACATCCAGTAGGATGTTTACACATATTTAGGTCAGTAAAGAATGACCTTCTACGGGATACATTGTAGACTCTGTGGGATAGCAAAGGGATACACTTTGTGGACCAGGAAGGAATCGGCAGCTTTGGTGTAATACTACACTGTGTTCTCACTCTGTACTGCTGATGCCACTGTCTCCTCGGCCGGGTTTCAGTTAATCTTGACATTCTGAATATCCTGTAACCTTCTTCATCAATAAGAGTTGTCTTGCTTACAAGAATTTTCCTCAAGCATGATCAGCTTATACAATAAAATACATTGTTATAGATTAAACACGCAACAATATATTAACAGTAAAAATAAGCTACACCTAATCAACAAATCAAATGCAAAATGTGGTATTTGTTGTTGCAGGCCTGTAATAAGCCCAGCGGCCCACCAGCCTGTCTACCTGCACCACTCAAACTGTACGTGAAAATGTGTCTTGGATGAGTTTCAGCAGTGATGAGTAAACATGCCAGATACAAACAGTATGCTTGAGTATGCTTCTAGTCATTAAATCAAAGACACTTCTACAGTGTATGTGGTAAGCCTTATTTTCAGGTTCATGCTTTTATTTGTGGGTGCTACTACAATAGGTTGACATGCTTCAATGTTCAAAACATATTATTTCTCTCATACTGCAGATTGCTGCAGTACTTCTTTCACCCTCTGTCTGAAATGCTTCGTATTAGCTTCCCAAAAACTGACTGACTGGTCAGCTGGCCTACTCTGTTGTGATTGGTCTGATGCCTTAAAGATTCTCTTCCTCACCAGAAAAATGGATGTATAGATTGCTGTTGTAATTATGACAGGGGCAAAAGAGGAAGTCAGGCAACGTAGTAATAGGAGCGAGGAAGTCTGAGGTGGTTAGGATGGACAGATGGGTCAAACACAAGACTTTCACCAGTAGAGGGCTTGTGTCCTGTGTGAAACCAAGTTGGTGTTGATTTATTTAAAGTTTTAAAGCAGCACTAGGGAGTTATTTCAAATATAACTTTTTGTCAAGAATGCAGTTGGAGCTTTGGGCTCATTATGTTTGATGCCATGGTGCTTGTATCGATGAGTGGCAAAGAGGAATGACATCAAATAATGGGAATAACTTTTGAGGGGGGGAGAGTGGTGTACTAGCCTCTCATCCTGCTGTTAGATGTTGTTGCAGCTGCTTCTGAAGCCTGGGGCGCTCTGCCCAGTGTTGCAAAGCGTTGGAGGTGTGTCTTTGAGAAGAACAGTCAAAGCGAGAGAGAACGGGGTCTTGGCAAGGCTCTCGACATACAGAGCAAGCCTTCTGCAGGATGAGGTTCCGCAGGCTTAGTGAAGTGAGAGAGACATTGAAGGTTTTGCATTTTATGTTCAATTATTACCAACTGCAGCTTCAAGTTAAATATACGTCACATAACATACTTATTATTTGAACCCAAACCACAATCTGTTCCTAAAACCAACCAAGTGGTTTTGTTGCCTAAACCTAACCAAACTGCAACATTTCACAACGTTACCAAGACACTTATGTAACATAGTTAAGGTCCAGTGAGCCTGTCGCTGGTACTTTCCAACGATCATAAATGTAGTTGTGGGTGTCCTTGGCAATCAACCTATTTGACCTATTAATAAGGACCTGTTGGCTTAGAGTATGTGTCGGAAAAGTCACGCCCCGTAGAAATACTGTAATCCTGAGAATTCCTGATCAGCTAGAAACACGCTGGCTGATAGTTATGTAATCATGCCAGGCATTATGCCAATGTGAATGTGTTACATAAAAATCAGGGCAGGAATTTCACAAAGGGCCCAAACAAGAGCAAGAGAGATACATCATTGGCCCAATTTAATTATGCACTAGCCCACATCCTTCTCCTTACTATCCTCAATACCAGTTCATCTGTTAGTCATGGTTTTGCAGCTGAAGCAGTAGGACAGAAGACTGGCTGGCTATTTAGCTGTAGGCATCTGCTGAAACACAACTTTTCATTGTTACGACATGCAGTCCACTAACACCATAAAACAACCGGCTCCCAGCAAAACACAGGCTCCACGTAAGGATACAAAACAACAATAAAGGTTTATGTGCTGAAGCCCATCAGACCAAACAGGTTCAGATGATGTTGAGTAAGAACAAAGTGAGCATTAGTAAAGCTGCAGAAACACAGAGAAAGTCACGTTGGCTTGCCGCGAACGCCGAGCAGTTTCTAATGTTATCCGGTGCAAAGTTATATCGCTTTCCACATTACTTCACCAACTACCGCGACCCATGTTACTATCCTGTGTACCACTGTTGATTTAGCCTGCAAGAAAGGATGCAACTGTAAAAAGCTAATGTGGAGCAGCCAGCTAACGCTACAGTAGCTCGGACCTGCTGCTGTTTGCTTCGTAACGTTCAGTTTAGGTCTATTGTGGTTTTACCAATACTCAGGTACATAGCTTCTCCACCTCTCTTGCTGTAACTAACGTGACCCACATAATATACAATACTGCAACTTCACAGCGACAACAACCCAGAGGAAGAGCCATCCACTAACACTACAGTTAAGTTACTTACTGCGGCCTTATTATTATAAAGTGTGACACAATCTCGTTATAATATTCAGTCCAGCTCACTACCCGTTTCATTATCATCCAATACATGTAGCTATGCTGACATTGCTGAGCCTCCGGTGAAAGATACACAGATAGTAAAGATAGTTACTGAAAGCAGCAGGCGAGCTAACAACGCTGTAGCACGTCGGCTAAATGCAGTAAATGTACTGTGATCATGTAACGAGCATGGATTAGTTCAACCTGCAGCTGATAAAACTATTACTGTAACGTTGCAGTAGGGGTTTATCTGAGTTTTCAGTATATTGTGTGAAGCTGTCTCCCTGCCTGTCTATGGCCGCTGTCACTCTGCCGATTGTGTCGATATGCGTCTGGCTGCGCTGAATGAAGTAACGTTGCGGAGCCAGTGTTGATCTGCCTCTGAGACGAGAACGTTGAAATAACAGAGCCTGAACATGTCTGACTGAAAAGCCACAGCCGGCATGTTGGTGTTCCTGCTTTTATTGCAGGATTTCTGTAGGAAAGTGGTTTTGTTTCGGATTATGCTCGCTCATGAGTTCAAGCAAGCACACGTACGAGCACATGCCTGGTAGCAATCTTAAAACCGCACCACTAGTGGCTGCGGAAAACTCCATAATGCCCCTTTAAGATACATTCATAATTTCTATGGATTTAAAGTCATTGTTTTATTTGATGGCCCTGCTTTCCATAGGTCAAGTGGCCTCGCCCCTAAAATAATGATATTCCAGGCTTGAGAGTAACAGAAGAAAAGGCTGAACTATAAAGGCGTATCAGCCAGCAATGGTTTCTGTGGCAGACAGTACTGTAACTAACTTTGCACACCTTTTTATAGACAAAAAACAGCTATAACACACTAAAACAACATAAAAAAAAAAGCACAATAGGCTTTAAACAGAGAAATGGTGGTTCATTTTCATTTAGTTAATTAGGGGAGTTTCCCAAAATTGTTATTAGAATTCTTCATTAAAAACTTCATTAGCATAACATGAAATTATGCTTTGCACTAAGTGACACAAAAAGAAAGACAAAGATAAGGAGAATATATAAGGAATATAAGGCAGGAAAGTACTTTTTCATGCCATAGTGTACACAATAGGCTTATCTGACGAGATAGTCCAGAACTATAAACAGCAAGGCCTGATAGCTGCAAAAAAACAAATAATCTTTACAAAAATTAGGCTACATTTAGAAACCACTTTCAGTATCTTGTTTATATGTTTGGCCATGGACTTTGACATATGAGAATACAAGTATTACTGGAAACTTTTACTCTAAATTCAAGAGGTATTTATTAACTGTAACATCAGTGGTTTGATCAGAGATGGCTTTTCTGTGTGTAGGTCAGAGAAACAAGCCTATTAAAAGTAAGCTTGTATTGAAGTTTGAAAGCATATGTGGATATATGTGCATATCAAACAAAGGCTTGGCACAAATGTTATGTTTCTTTTAGAAACCAAAGGTTTTATGTTGCACAGTTGAGAACTGGGATTTTTTTCTCTTCCTCAGGTTGGAAGATTAAAAAATAAGCCAATATTATTACCAGCAAATCAAATCAACATGATCAAAGTTAGACTTGGTTAAATAGCATTTTTGGCGCTGCTGAGAAACCAAATTGTCCTTGTGAATCATCGCTTGCATGTGGATCTCAGTTTCTTCTTCTACATCTTGAAATTGAAAAGTAGTAAAGAGAATGCACTGCCTCCTTAAACACTAAAGATTTAGTGATAATAATAAAATGTTTAATGAAGGATTAAGATTAATACAAAACCCAGTAAGGTAATATTATTTATATGCAAACAATGATAGTAATAATTGACAGCACTGCACGTTATTGGAGATGCTGGAGTTAACATTTGTGTGGATTTGTGCCTGATCAGAAGTGTTTTTGGTTAGTTTTGGTTTTTCACCTCCTTGTCTTATCTAGTACAGTCCCAAACGGTTCTGTGTGGCAGTCTGAAGGGGATGTGGGTTAGATTTTTAACATGCAGGAAGTTTTAAACATGAGCAGAAAACTTGCTGAAAGACAGGAAATATTAATAAAGTACAGGGGTTTCTAAATGAATCAAAATAAATGAATTTATTGTAGCAAATAGGTGCCACATGCACATTTAAATACATTACTTAAATCGATCATGACTACAATGCAGCCTCAGATGCGTTTCAGTGGTGCATAATAATGACTTTTAATAATATAATAATGTTTTTCCCCCTAAAATTAAAGTGAATAAATAAATGTTTCTGGCATGATATGGAATAGGAGAGTGGACATTCCTGAGAGAAGACTTGAGAGAAACACTAAGGTGCTGTTATAAATACTATATAAATACAAAAGGCCTTTATGATGAGAAACTCATTAAACAACACCTAACCAGGAACCAGGAACCAGTTAACCACTTTTATTAAGGAAACAAAACAAACCTTCATCTGATTAATGCACTGTGGAATTTTTTGCAGGAAAATATATCACATTTCCTTGCTCCATGTGATAAGAAGTTAGGAGGTTTGACACCACGTTCAAAGAAACGACTCAGTAATTATTACCAAAGCCTCTGGGAGAATCTCCCCCATGTGAAATGTTTAGCCATTTGGATAGAATCCAAAGCAGAAGCAATAGAGAGGATGGTTGAAGTCCCATGTTTTTGTGGTATAAAGAGAATCAGATTATACTGAGTGAAGACCTTTAAGAAACTTTAGAATGACACCTGCCTCCTCAGTTTGTATAAGCAAGTCACAACTGCCCTTCAGTCCCAGATAACGCACAAATATCTTTGATGAGAAATCTCTGGCATTTTTACACAAAACTTCCTCTCTATTACCGACAAAGCCACGCCCAACAGATATCATCTCTCCGCTGTCATCTCTCTGGCTCACATACCAACAGGAAGACAGACAGACACATCCAAAAACAAGTTTCCTCACACAGGGTTGCAACATAAAATGTTTAACCTCACATATCAGTGATTGTCAATCCCAAACATTAGCGTGTATAAAACTGTTTCAGGAAACAAATTCACTAAAACCATGCAAAAGCCAAAATCATTGCAGTTTTTTAATTTTTTTTGTTTAACCTTTATTTAACCAGACGATCATTAAGATTTAAAACCTCTTTTTCAAGAGAGACCTGGCCAAAATAGCAGCATATTGACAGAGCACAGTTACAGATACGAACACCAAGCACACGCACAACAACAAAGAACATTTAACCAGACTCTTACGATACATTACACACACACATACTCATACAAACATTTGACTACTTAAAAGTACAATTTATACATACCATAGGTTTAAAGGATTTAGTTATTTTTAAAGCAGTGACAACAATTTATAGCATCTACTTCAAAGTCTTTCATGCGGTGTTGAAATTCACCAAAAGAGATCAGATTTCGCAACTGCAAATCAGTCTGCAATGTGTTCCAGGTAGGCAGTGGTTATTGGAATAAAAATAGATAACAGAGGAGACTTTTAACCCAATGCTCAAAGCATTTAAGCATTTAAGTAATTAAATACAACTAAATTCAACTATAATTAAATCTTAGGAAAGCACCAGCTATTCCAAACTCTTACTCTTAGTCATTTTACTGTTTTTCACAATAAATATCACTGCTAACAAGCTACTCAAAAGCCACAGAGGTTTTGTTACTGTGTATGTTTGTTTATAGCAGCAGCTTGTAGTTGATTGATTCAAACCAATGTTGGCATTGTTGTTTCTCTAGCTAACAGGAACTGACTAACTAATACTGCTAGCTTAAGAGTGGGGGGACATGCGATTGGCTGAAAGGTGAGAGGGCTATGACCACAGTGATTTGACTGAAAAGTGACATGAAATACAAGTGTTCTTGGGAAAATGTAATTTATTAAATAAAAAGTCCTACACAATTCTGTTATTATAAGAAGAAGGAAATAACATTTTATTCCCTGTGATAGGAACCAAAGCAGGAGACATGGTGTGCTTCTTCCATCTTAGTTGTTTACAGACTGTCTCCGCTTTGAATGTTATTCATGTGACTGTCATCTGCCTTGTGACTTTGGTAAAGCGTGTGACAAATTTCCAGTAGGATGGCTACACATATTTAGGCCAAAGAATGACCTTGTAAAGGTTACATCGTAGACTCTATGGGATAGTAAAGGGATAAACATTGTGGAACAGGAGGAATCGGCAGATTTGGTTAGCAAATCCTGAATTTCCTGAAATCTTCTTCATCGATAAGAGTTGACTGGCTCAAAAGAATTTTCATCAGTTATTTTTTTTTTCAATAATTTATTTAATATTGAACACTTTGGAGCTCCATGACAAAAATCCCAACTGAGATTTTAAATTGAGGAAGAAAAATTCAGAATCATGACAGAAAAAGTACAATCGGTGCATCTAACGTGACTCTCAATACACAAACACGAATCCTTTTGTTTTCTGTGTGATTTATTGTTCATGGATAATTCCAAAGCAAAATGAAAGAGCAGATATAATGTGCAAATGTCTTTTCACATTTAAACAGCGACTGGCGCATACATATTAGATTACAGTTATACTGAGGCCTGTTCTTCTCAACATCCTCTGACATCAAATAACAACACACTTCACAGCAGATGAACCAAGTACATTGTAAAAGGTTCAGTAATGACAGCAGTAAATATGTACAAATACAAATGTAACGTGATTCTAGTGCAAGTAATTGGATCAGTTTTGTCTCATCTGAATCCTTTCAAAAGTCCAACACTGTGGTAACACAAGTCATTGTTATGGTTCT
>NC_060151.1:8264271-8324975 GCF_021292245.1 Micropterus dolomieu
GGATGATCTTCTGATTTTTGTACCAGCGGCGGTTCAGAAGGATGCTTCCGTACACCAGCACATCGTTGAAGAGAAAGAACATCTTAGGTTGGGGCTTCCGACGGCCCTGCTTCATCAGACGGCCCTGTCCCATCAGAATCCGACTTTGCTTGGTTAGAGACCTCCCTGATGCACCAAATGATTTCTCCACTGCTTGGATACGCTCCCGGTTCTCCCTATCAAATGTTAACAACTCCATCATGGTGACCTACTATCTGTTGTAGCACTGTTATTGCAAATGAACAATGCGACAGCTGGCTCCAGGAGTTCAGCTTTAAGAAGATTTCTTGCATGATGACGCAGTGGGACTTTCCAAATTTAGATTGAGAACAAACAGGTTCTACAAGGAGTAAAAGAGAGGGAGAGGTGTGCGGCAGGGTGTTGAAGCACATTTAGAATTTATTTTAGAGTTAAAGTTAAAAGGTTACGCAACTTCAATGCAGAGTCTACAGTCGTGCTAGTGGCTCTTTGAGGATGTGCTTGGCCACAGCAGTGCTTTGAGCTAAATGCTAATCTCCCATGCTAACGGGCTGATGTATGTTTGAAAGTAAAAATTTGTTAAGTTTCCATTTTATGTTATTATACTTAATTGTGTCTATTGACTGAGTCAGGTTTTGTTCTAAGTTTTAATCTGGCTCCATAGGGATTACTCTGTGACCAAGCATAGCAATACGTTTGAAAAAAAGTTCCAATCTTAAAACAACACTTGTCTCAAAACTTGTGTCTTTTTTATATATTACAAAATATGATATTTGGTGTCATTATAAGCCACACTTTGGATGAAGCAACATGTGAAATTTTTATTAAAAGAAGTAATGCTCATTACACAAGAGTTTGTGTTTCAAAAACATATTTGTTAAAATTCGCTTTACATCTTGACAGCAATCAATAAATCAAATGCTCTGGGGAAAAAAGGGGAAAAACATCTGGTATCTGTGGCAATTGCAGGCCTGTAATAAGCCCAGCCTGTCTACCTTTGCCACCCTGCCTGTGAACAATTTGCACATGAAAATGTGTTTTGGATGAGTTTCAGGAATGAACAGGTACTTACTATGTAAACATGCCAGAAACAAACAGTATGCTTCCGGTCATTAAATCAAAGACACTTTTATAATGTATGTGGTAAACATACACATCGTCACATGCATGAGGTTTAGTCATTGTGCCCCCCTTCTGAAAATCCCAATCTGTTGTGATTGCTCAACCGCTTAGAGTGTGCAGAAAAGTCACGCCCCTAAGATAAACTGGAATTCTGAGGATTCTTGAATAGCTGGAAATGCTACTCTAGTTACAGTAACCATGGCAGGCAGTGCCAATGTGAATGTGTTACATAAAAACCAAGGCAGGAATTTTCCAGAAGGCCTTGGCCGCTGTGCTCCCTCAGTTTAGCTTTATGCCCCTCTAAAACATGTATGCCATGTGGCTAATATTGGTCTTGATTTTGTTTTCTCCTCTGCGTCTTTCCTGTCCATAAGACACCAGTGTCTTTTGTTGAGATGTTAAATTCTTACTGGGCATCATCAGGTGAAACACTGTGCACATAACCAGTAGTGGTTTCGATTTACCAGGAGATTTAATTGAACTCATCCTTATGTGTCAATGCTGCAAAGCTGTGACTGAGTCTACTTCTGAGAAGAGAGGGTCACTTGCGCTGAGGTGGGAAAGTTTGATAAATTACTAGTGAATAAAAAAAGAAAAGGAGCAATAGGTCAGCCCAAGAAGAGTGAAAGAGATGCATCATCTGCCCACTTAGATTATGCAGCTGCCCACATTCTTCTCCTTAATATCCTCAGTTCAACTGTTAGTGAAGTTTTATAGCTGCAGCAGCAAAACAGAAGACTGCTTGGCTATTTAGCTGCAGGTGCTGAAACACAACATTTCATTGTTATATATGAATTATGCACAATTAGACAAGCTAGACGTTAGCATTAACAAGAAGTTAGAATTAATTTTTTTACTTTACTGAACTGAATGGCTTATAGGTAATGTCTACTTTATCTACATTATCACTGTAAAGTTTAAACAAATCAAGTACAAAATAAAAATACACGTTTATATAGGCTACCACATGATAAAAATGTTGTATTATTTGGAAAAATTCAAAAGTTTTGACATTTGGTTCCTGAAATTCACCCTGAATCCAGCCTTCTGTTGGGATTTTATTGGATCAAAGGGATCCCAATCCCACTAAAACATTTCGAACAACACAAACAGAAGGTTTGATCCAACCCAGATGATCTGATCCAATTTTAGAATAATTTTATTTGTTTGAACAACCCCTTTTCAAGATTTGATCTAATCAGATAGTCGAAATCCAATCAGATTACTTTTGAACAACTGGGCCCAGGTTCCAGCCGGTGGCTTTACAGACACCACCTCTCAGATCCCCTGTCTGTACCAAGCCCGGCTGTCCTGTTGCTGATACAAGTGGGTACTCTTTTGTCGGTTGGCTGCCGATTGGACACAAGGAGCTGGTTTTGGACAGGCTGCCAACTGGGAAGCAGCAGCTGATGTCAGCCTGTCCGCTGGCAGAGAACCAGAAGCAGTTGTCAAACCGACTGCCGAGACAGAACCAGGCGGGTCTGGTGGTACCTCCGTGTTACTGAATAACATAGTCTCAGGGGTGCTAGCAAGCAAGTTTCTGGGGTACTAATTACTCAGTGACTTTTTGCAGTAGATCTGTAGTTTGAGTTGATAATGAGTAGAGTTGCTTAATTGAAGGAAATATCAGTGAACAAGTGAATATCAGCATAACTCCATCAGTTTAGTGGACGTAGTTGCATGTCTAAAGACGTGTGTCAAACTCTCCATTTGCTCAAACCCTTTGTGCATTCAGACGAAACGCAAATTTAATCCTCGCAACGCTTTCCTTGTGGGGGTTTTATATCTGGACAACTGCCGAGTGTTGACACGCAATGCGATAATGCGAATAAACACAACTTGCGATTACTACAGCTGTATGAACCCAAAGTAAACATTTTTTATTTATTATTATTATTTGTCCAAAAGCTGCACCGCTGCCCTGGCTCTCTCCTCTAAGGCTCTCTCTAGCTCAGCACATTTAATCTCGTGTGAGTGCTTGGTCAAATTCAAGACATTGCATAAGGTTTCGTTGGTCCATGTGTATCCATTAACAGCACAGATGTGTTCTGACTGTGAGTCCAGAGCAAAGAAAGGAATCTAAGATGTAGGTGCAGACAACAACAAAATCTAAACTTTTTTCCATTTTATATTTATTTAATTCTAACCCTTTTTGTTAAATTATTGTGAAGATGCATTTCAGTGCTACACAGTAATGACTTAAAGTTGTTAAATTGTATGTATTTTTCCAGCATGATGTGGTAGGAGAGTGGAGATTTCTGAGAGAAGCTTCCACATTGTCACTAAAGACTTGAAATAAACAGTTGGGCGTCAACAGAGTGCTTTTTGTATCTACTGTATAAATACAAAAGGGCTTCATGATGAGACACTCATAAAAACAACACTCATCCAATCATTGTTGAGCAATTTTATGTAATTCGTTTCCCGGTTATTCCCTACCACTTATGGTAAAGGTTAAGTGTGTCCGTTTTAGTGACATCTAGTGCTGAGGGTTGTGAATTGCAACAAACTGCTCACTCTTTTTAATGCAAATTCTGAAAGTAGGCATTATTGGTCACTTGATAGGCATACTGTCTGGTTATCGTAACGCCGTTAGTAGTAAAAATATGTTTTTTCCACTAGGCCAGTAAAATATGAACTTTAGGTGGCTGATCTGAGCTTCAATGCTGTACAGTTTTATTTCCAATAATATTCATCAGCTGATGAATTTGATAATGATTATGCCCAGCTTTCGAGCTAAAGCTATCAAAGAACAGTTTTCATTTACGTTGCTATGTACGTTCATGTACGTTGCATTACCAGCAGAAAACAGGCAACTTCGGCACAGCTTTGAAAACATTTGTCCCGCATCAGCACCTTCCATCTGGGAAGATCCAGAATGATTATATCCTTGATTTCTGCAGTCATCTGTCTGCATCTGTCCCGACTTCGTCTGGCTTCATCGTGTTTTTGCTTCTTTGACGATGAAGATCCACACGCAGTCAGCTTGAGCTAACTTACTTACTTCTAATAAACCAGACAACTACTCAGAGACTGCATATTATTATTATTATTATTTCCTCTTCTTCTTCTTCGTACGCATTCAATGTTGTGACGGGCGCCTACACTGCTGGAATTATACAAGAAGAAACGCAATGACGAAACGCGTTCTGTAGAGCAGTTTGTCCGTTTTTGGCTACTGTAGAAGAAACCGAGTATGTAGACAGAAATAGCTCATTTTAACGTAATAGAAGGTCTTTATACACTGAAAACATAGTTATGGAACTTCTGTCAATAAATCCTCAGAAATATTACACACTAAAACTTCAATGTACTCAGGCCAACAAGGTTAGTTTCTAGTCTCTAGAGTTAATAGTGAGTTTGCTTGTTTGAGTAACCCCTGTTGTATTTTTCTTCTTCTCAAGAACCTGCAATTCACACCAGCGCCTCAACTCTGCGGACCGATAGCAGTCCTATTTCCTTTGAAATGAGCAGAACAACCTGCTTTAATCCTGCTCACAGTGTGGCAACATCACAAAATGCACTCTGTAGTCAACATTTTGCAGGAAAATAGGCCACATTTCCTTTTCACTGTGATAAGAAGTCAAATAGGTTTGACACTACATTCAAAGAAATTGCTCAACAAAGCCTCTGGGAGAATCTCCCCCATGTAAAAAGTTTACATTAGCCATAGTATCCAAAGCAGAATGGTTGAGGGTGGTTGAAGTCCCAACCCCAGTTTGAGCCAAGGCCAATAAATATTCCCACTGCCATCGTTCCGTCTCACATACCAGGCAGACAGACACACAGACACATACAAAAACACGCTTCCTCAAACAGGTTTGCGTTTGTTTTGAGAGATTCATGCTCACATTTTTCAGATAATCCTGAACATTAGAATGTCTGCAATACATGTAGTATTTTAGTTCACCATGCAATAAGCCAAAATCTTTGCAGTAGTTGTTGGATTAAAAAAGCATACCAGCAGAGGAGACTTTTAACCCAATGTTCACAGCAGAAATAGTTCATTAATTCAATTCAACTAAATGCAACTGTAATTCAATTTTAGGGAAACACCAGTTATTCCAAACTCTTAGTCATTTTACTGTCATCCTTTCACAATAAATATCACTGCTCTAACAAGCTGCTCACCAGCTACAGAGGTTTTGTTAATATGTTTGTTTATTTATAGCAGCAGCCTATAAATGGTCGATTCAAACCAATGTTGGCATTATTGTTGTTTCTCTAGCTAACAGGAACTGACTGACTAATTCTGTTAGCTTAAAGGGTAATATTTAACCTGGGACCTATTTTCACATATTTTCGGGTCTGAAATGGCGAGTAGGTACAAAAGGTTTTGGATCTGTGCAGTAGATGGCTTCAGCCGGCAGCCTCTAACCAGCTGCAGTAGCTGCAACGTATTCTTTCGGGGCGATTGTGTCTGTCACAATTACAACCACAAAAAGTGCTTCGTTTTGCCACTGACAGGCTCAGACTTTTATATGAAGAGTCTAACAACATCATGGACAGGATCTCTTACAACAAATTATTGTTGAATTTATATATTTTTCTCTAACTGATTCATGTGGTTTTTGTGAGGGACTCTTTCTTAGTGGGCGTAATCTGGGTTTCAAGTGAGGAATGGGTCATGTACATGCCACACTCGGGGTCACTTGCAGATCTAGAAGTAGAACGACCTCTTTCTCTCTGTCAGTAAATGATGACAGCTGTGCAGATAGTAACATTTCATACATTGGAACCAAGGACAGGAGATATGGTGTGATTGGTGTGCTTCTTGAATGTCTCCACTTTGAATGTTATTCATGTGACTTTCATCTGCCTTGTGACTTAGGTAAAGCACTTGACCAACATCCAGGTGGATGTTTACACATCACAGTAAAGAATGACCTTGACTCACTCACAAGAATTTACATTACAGTCCTTTCTTTCATAATAATTTTTATAATCATAATTATTTAATATTGAACACTTTGGAGCTCCATGACAAAAATCCCAACTGAGATTTTAAATTGAGGAAGAAAAATTCAGAATCATGACAGAAAAAGTACAATCGGTGCATCTAACGTGATTCTCAATACACAAACACAAATCCTTTTGTTTTCTGTGTGATTTATTGTTCATGGATAATTCCAAAGCAAAATGAAAGAGCAGATATAATGTGCAAATGTCTTTTCACATTTAAACAGCGACTGGCGCATACATATTAGATTACAGTTATACTGAGGCCTGTTCTTCTCAACATCCTCTGACATCAAATAACAACACACTTCACAGCAGATGAACCAAGTACATTGTAAAAAGTTCAGTAATGACAGCAGTAAATATGTACAAATACAAATGTAACGTGATTCTAGTGCAAGTAATTGGATCAGTTTTGTCTCATCTGAATCCTTTCAAAAGTCCAACACTGTGGTAACACAAGTCATTGTTATGGTTCTTAATGATGGTGAACATGTAGCAGATGTGGTTATGTTTCACTAGAGCTGCAGACTTATTGGTCTTGGGTAAACATAGGTGCCCATCTGTCCCCAGGTGCCCATCCGGGAGTCCAGCCAGCTGCTGCAAGCATAGTTCTGAATCATGTCCTCTCCCTCATCTCTCTCCTCTTCATCACTGGATGCTGCCACCTCGTCCTCATCTGAACTAGTCTTTCCAGAGCTGTCTCCCCTCAGGCGAGATTTCTTATCCTCCTCATTCCTTGTGTGGCAGAGACTGCAGACCCTCAACTTCTTAGTCGGGTGAATGTGGCTTATCACTGCTCGCTGCTTGGAGCACGAATTGCAGACCAAAAAGCCACATTTCCGGCAGTGGTGTCGACGATTGGTCGCAGAGAACTTGTTGAAGCAGCGCATGCATTTGAAGGAGGCCTGGTCTGGGATCCAGGAAACAGCAAATGTTGTTGAACCAGTTTGCTGGCTGCCGCCTTGCAGCAGGCTGGACCGGCAGTCTTCAATGTGCTCAATCCAGGCCCGCTTCTCCTCATATGAAGGGGCAGACACAAAAAAAGACTTGCATGGTGTACGGATCAGCCACTGGTTCTTCAATACCATACCGTCCTCCATGTCCTCCAGCTGGATGTCCTCTGAAATGACAGTGAAGATGGCATATTGATACAAACGCAAAAAAAACATATGGATTCTATGTTATGGTCAACAGGCTTGTCCACCCAGATACATTTCTGTTTTTCTACCTGTGATTCATGTCATGAACAATGTTAATAACGTCCCATTTCTGCACTGCAAGATAGTCTAATCCGTTATTGGATTCAACTGATAAACATTTATTTTATTGGCTGGGGTTTTGAGATATCCGCCTACATAAGTAACTACTGCAGCTGCATCAGTGTTGCGGAGGTGAAAAGAATTTTGTGGTGTTAAAAAAGCATTATATTTAACAAACTTTGTCCTGGTTTTTCAGGAGAATATATCTTTTTTTGTGTCATTGTGCAGCATTCTGATTAGCAGGAATAAACTAGGTTATAGTTGCTCACCTAGAGGGATGATCTTCTGATTTTTGTACCAGCGGCGGTTCAGAAGGATGCTTCCGTACACCAGCACATCGTTGAAGAGAAAGAACATCTTAGGTTGGGGCTTCCGACGGCCCTGCTTCATCAGACGGCCCTGTCCCATCAGAATCCGACCTTGCTTGGTTAGAGACCTCCCTGATGCACCAAATGATTTCTCCACTGCTTGGATACGCTCCCGGTTCTCCCTATCAAATGTTAACAACTCCATCATGGTGACCTACTATCTGTTGTAGCACTGTTATTGCAAATGAACAATGCGACAGCTGGCTCCAGGAGTTCAGCTTTAAGAAGATTTCTTGCATGATGACGCAGTGGGACTTTCCAAATTTAGATTGAAAACAAACAGGTTCTACAAGGAGTAAAAGAGAGGGAGAGGTGTGCGGCAGGGTGTTGAAGCACATTTAGAATTTATTTATTCAAGATATACCCGGTATTGCCAAAAGTTTTGGGTCACCTACTTTACATGCACATGAAGGTTAATAACATCCCATTCTTAATCTGTAGGGTTTAATATGGAATTGGCCCACCCTTTGCAGCTATAACAGCTTCAACTGTTCTGGGAAGGCTGTCCACAAGGTTTAGCAGTGTGTTTATGGGAATTTTTGACCATTCTTCTAGAAGCGCATTTGTGAGGTCAGGCACAGATGTTGGACAAGAAGGCCTGGCTCACAGTCTCCGCTCTAGTTCATCCCAAATGTGCTCTATTGGGTTGAGGTCAGGACTCTGTGTAGGCCAGTCAAGTTCTCCACAACAAACTTGTTCATCCATGTCTTTATGGACCTTGCTTTGTGCATTGGTACGCAGTCATGTTGGAACAGGAAGGGGCATCCCCAAACTGTTTCCCAAAATGTCTTGGTATGCTGAAGCCTTAACAGTTCCTTTCACTGGAACCAAGGGACCAAGCCCAACCCCTGAAAAAACAACCCCACACCATAATACCCCCTCCACCAAACTTTACACTTGGTACAATGCAGTCAGACAAGTACCGTTCTCCTGGCAACCGCCAAACCCAGACTGATGATTGTCACTCCAGAGAACACGTCTCCACTGCTCTAGTGTCCAGTGGCGGCGTGCTTTACACCACTGCATCCGACGCTTTGCATTGCACTTGGTGATGTAAGGCTTGGATGCAGCTGCTCGGCCATGGAAACCCATTCCTTGAAGTTCTCTACGAACTTTTCTTGAGCTAATCCGAAGGCCACACGACGTTTGGAGATCTGTAGCTCTGCAGAAAGTTGGCCTCAGCATGTGCTTTGTGATTTTATGGGGCCTACTACTTTGTGGCTGAGTTTGTGTTGTTCCCAATCGCTTCCACTTTGTTATAAAAACCACTAACAGTTGACCGTGGAACATTTAGTAGTGAGGAAGTTTCACGAATGAAGTTATTGCACAGCTGGCAACCTATGACGGTCCCACTCTTGAATTCACTGAGCTCCTGAGAGCGACCCATTCTTTCACAAATGTTTGTAGAAGCAGTCTGCATGCCGAGGTGCTTGATTTTAAACACCTGTGGCCATGGAAGTGATTGAAACACCTGAATTCAATGATTTGTACTGCGTGTGAAAGTTTTTCAGCAGAAGTCCCTTGTAGCCTACAGCTAAATAGCCAGCCAGTCTTCTGTCCCACTGCTTCAGCTGCAAAACCATGACTAACAGATGAACTGGTACTGAGGATAGTAAGGAGAAGGATGTGGGCTAGTGCATAATTAAATTGGGCCATCTCTCTTGCTCTTGTTTGGGCCCTAAGTAAAATTCCTGCCCTGATTTTCACATTGGCATAATGCCTGCCATCATTACCGTAACTACCAGGGTGTTTCTAGCTGATCAGGAAGCCTCAGGATTACAGTATTTCTACAGGGCGTGACTTTTCCGACACATTCTCTAAGCCAACAGGTTCTCATACATAAACAACAGAATCGGTTGATTGCCAATGAATCCCAATACTACATATATGAGCGTTGGAAAGTACCAGCGACAGGCTCCCTGGACCTTAAGTACGTCACGTGTCTGGTTAACGCTGTGAAATGTTGCAGCTAGGTTTAGGCAACAAAACTACTTGTTAGGAACAGATTGTGGTTTGGGCTGAAATAAGTATGTAACGTGACGTATATTTAACTTAAAGCTGCAGTCAGTAACCACTGAACATACAATGCAAAACCTTCATCGTCTCTCTCTATGTTGCTCATATCACTTCACTAAGCCCCGCCCACCAAACCCATAAGAAGGAGCCAGTTGCCCTGCGAAACCTTATCCCACGGAGGGCTTGCTCTCCAAACACCGGTCCCTCTCGCCTTGACTCGTCTTCTCAAAGACACCCCTCCAACATTTTGCGACACAGGGCAGAAGCTTCAGAAGCTGCTGCAACAATGTCTAACAGCAGGATGAGAGGCTAGTACACCACTGCCCCCCCTCAAGTTATTCCCCACTCTTTGTCATCATGCCTCTCTGCCACATTTTCTGGCAAGGACGAGCTGCTCTAAGTTTTGGAGCTTAAAACAAAGCGTTTCTGACAAGAGGGTGAAAGCGGTACTTCAGCAACTTTCACAAATGTTTGTAGAAGCAGTCTGCACGCCTAGGCGCTTGATTTTAAACACCTGTGGCCATGGAAGTTATTGGAACACCTGAACTCAATGATTCAAAATCTTTTGGAAATATAGTGTACATGTTTATAAAATTAAAAGGTTACTCTGCAAATTCAGTGCAAATAATAACACGACTCTTACGTGAGTAGTAAATTTACCCACGTACAGTTTTGAGTATTTATACATTTTTTAAAACTTTATACCTCCACTGTACATTTCGGAGGAAAATATAATATTTTTACTCTTCTATATTTCCTTAACAGATACAACTGGAAGCAAATGATCAGCTCATAAAAATCAGATACAACATTAATGTGATATTTTGTTGCTAATACTAATGTATGAAATTATTTTAAAACAAGACTCTTTGAGGCCGTAATTTGCCACAACAGTACTTTGAGCTAAATGCTAACATGCTGATGTTAAACAGGTATGTTTATCATGTTCACCATCTTAGCAATTTTAAAATCAAAATGTGATAAAAGTTTCTATTTTATGTGTTGATATTATACATAATTGTGTCTATTAACTGAGTCAGGTTTTGTTCAAATTTTTAATCTGGAGCCATAGGGATTACTCTGTGACCAAGTATAGCAAAACATTTGAAAAAAGTTCCAATCTTAAACAACTTACACTTCGTAAACTATGTCAACCATTTGAGAATTTTTAAATATTATCATATATTACAAAATATGATATTTGGTGTCAATATAAGCTAAAATTGGATGAAGCACATAAACATACAGCAGTCTACAATACAAATGTGTCACAAGAGACTAAAATTCTTATTAAAAAATTTGTACTGATTCCACAAGAGTTCATGTTTCAAGAGCTTTTTTGTTGAAATTCTCTTTACATCCCGAGAAAAAAAGAGAAATAAAATCTGGTTTTGCAGGTCTTTAATAAGCAGAGCGGCCCACCTGCCTGTCTACTGGCGCCATTCCAGGAATGAACAGATACTGACTATGTAAACCTGCCAGATACAAACAGTATGCTTCCAGTCATTAAATCAAAGACACTTCTAGACAACAGTGATACTGTTATACAATGTGTGTGGTTAACACCCGCATGGTAACATGCATGGGGAACTCTAAGGAGGTTTAGGCATTGTGCCACCTTCTGATGAGGAAATAACTTTAGAGAGACCATATTATGATCATTTTCAGCCTCATGCTTTCATTTAGGGGTGCTACTAGAAAATGTTTACATCCTTTAATGTTCATTGCTGCAGTACCTCTTTCACCCTCTGTCAAAAAACGTGTTTTAAGCTTCCAAGTTTAGAGCAGCTCGTCCTTGCCAGAAAATGTGGCAGAGAGGCATGATGACAAAGAGTGGGGAATAACTTGAGGGGGGGACAGTGGTGTACTAGCCTCTCATCCTGCTGTTAGACATCGTTGCAGCAGCTTCTGAAGCCCGGGGCGCTCTGCCCTGTGTCGCAAAGCATTGGAGGGGTGTCTTTGAGAAGACGAGTCAAAGCAAGAGGGACCGGGGTTTGGAGAGCAAGCCCTCCGTGGGATGAGGTTTCGCAGGGCAACTGGCTCCTTCTTATGGGTTTGGTGGGTGGGGCTTAGTGAAGTGATACAAGCAGCAGAGAGGGAGATGAAGGTTACTGACTGCAGCTTTAAGTTAAATATACGTCACGTGAGTTACGCTTCTTAGGTATCGTAACATACTTTGAACCCAAAACACAATCTGTTCCTAAAACCAACCAAGTAGTTTTGTTGCCTAAACCTAACCAAACTGCAACATTTCACAACGTTAACTTAAGGTCCAGGGAGCCTGTTGCTGGTACTTTCCAACACTCATATATGTAGTTTTGAGAGGGATTGGCAATCAACCTAATCTGTCGTTTAGGTATGAGGACCTGCTGACTTAACGTCATACCCCGTAGAAAAATTGTAATCCTGAGGCTTCCTGATCAGCTAGAAACACCCTGGTCGTTACGGTAATTGTGGCAGGCATTATGCCAATGTGAAAATCAGGGCAGGAATTTTACTTAGGGCCCAAACAAGAGCAAGAGAGATACATCATTGGCCCAATTTAATTATGCACTAGCCCACATCCTTCTCTATACTATCCTCAATACCAGTTCATCTGTTAGTCATGGTTTTGCAGCTGAAGCAGTAGGACAGAAGACTGGCTGGCTATTTAGCTGTAGGCTACAAGTGCCTTCTGCTGAAAATCAACTTTTGTTTTTTAAGATTGTTGCTCATGAATTATGCATGATTATGGGTGGTACTTAGCAGCTTTGTAGACCTTATACACAAAACAGCTATATGACACACAAAAAAAGGGGAAAAGCATAATACGGCCACTTTAGAGCCAGTTCAGAGTAATGACGGTTCATTTTCATCCAGGGGAGCTTCCCAACATTTTTATTATAATTACTTGATTATCATAACATGAAATTGTCCTTTTGCACTAGTACAGAGACACAAAGAGAAATACAAAGATAAGGAGACTGAAATATAGGAGAGGAAAGTACTTTTTTGCGTCATAGAGTACATGATTAGACGACAGTCCAGAACTGAAAACATCAAGGCCAAGATGGAACAGAGCCTGATAGCTGCAACAAAACAAATACTTTAAGTATTTTTTGTCAGAGATAATATTTATCAACTTAAATAACCTCAGTGGTTTGATCAGAGATGGCAGGCTTTGCTGTGTGAAGGTCAGAGACACATGACTACTAAAAGTAAGCTTTTATTGATGTTTGAAAGCATACGTGGATATATGTGCATATCAGACAAAGGTTTGGCACTGAATCATATGTTACTGTTTTTTTTTCTCTTCTTCAGGTCAGGAGATTAAAAAATATTCAGGAGGAAAATAGATTATGTGAGCTGTGTGATTCGGGTGAGGTGGAACGAGAGCCCCATTTCCTTTTGTATTGTGTAACTAAGATGTTTTCAGTTACAGATGATCAAAAGTTGGTGATTGTTCAATACTGATGGGTTTAAGGTTCATACCTTTGTCTCAAAAGCCTAGGAGAAAAGGTAAGTGTCATGGGTGGTAGAGTGCAGACTGAAGTGGCGAGGCGAGGAGAATGCAGTTCAAATATTTATTAAAGCGAAACTGAAACAGGCTTACATGGAGCTCAAGGCAAGTGCCCAAACAAAAGGTAATCAACAAGGAATCCAAGAAGCACTGACAGAGAAATCCAAAACAAGGGAATAAACCAGAAATCCAGGGAAACACTGAGCACAGCAGAACACTCAACATAGACGTGGACATCACAAACACTGAACACAACTGAGGACAATAAATACACAGGCAAACGAGCAGGGAAGCACAGCTGAAACACATCAGGTAATCAACAACAGGAACAAAGCTAGACACCAGGCACAGAAGATTACAAAATCAAACAGGAAGTAAAGTACACAGGAACACACAAGGACAGGTCTACCAAAGTAAAACACAAAACATGGAAAGAGTGCAAAATCAGGACATGGACAGAAACCGGACCAAACAGGACACGGAACTACACTAAAACATGGAGACATAAGACTAAGGACTAAGACACAGACCAAAATAATAAAACACAGAAGTACACAGACCAGGAAAAACACAAACTAAAGCATGAACTAAAGCACAAGACCAAGAACTAAGGCAAAGAACTAAAACGCAGGACTAAGAACTAAGATAAGAGACAAGACAGAAACTTAAACATGCGAATGAACAAAAGACTAGATTAAGCTACAAAACCGTAAACATGACAAGATCAAAAGAAGCTTACAGAACACAAAACTAAACCTATAAAAACAGACTCAACAAGAAAAACATCAGCACACAACCAAATCCTAACAGTAAGATGCAATATTTATTTGTATTTACTCCGATCTCTTCAGTATTGGTTTAGTTAAAAAAATAAAATTCAGTGATTCACGAATTTTGTTGTAGACAATGAAAGTCTGAAGATTAGATTATTTTTTTCTGTAATTTTACAATCAAGGATATCTTTATTATTCCTGATGGGCCATTCGTTTTACAGACCACATATCCATCAGACAAACAATACACTTAGTAGTATTGTTTGTCAAATGAAAAAGCACCTGGACCCATCGAATGTATGCTGGCGCTGATAGCCTTGGAACAACCTAAAGGAAGAAGACACAGATGAGATGAGGTTATTCAGACAGCATTTTGCTCAATCAAATACCACCATCTTGTGGTTAAAAAAGCCAGTTTAATTTCCAGCAAATCAAATAAAAAAGTGAAGCTTCATTTCTATACCCAAAATGCTTTCCTTTGTAAAAGCAATAGATCAAGAGGAAGTTAGATCTTGTCTCCTACTTGTGCTTTTATTTTCTGAAATATGTTTTATCAAATGTCTCTTTGTCTCCCCCACATACATTAACCCACATGGACATTTTAGCGTGTAACCAACATTACATTAAAGCTCTGTCCTGAATGGGTATGCCTTAGTGCAGGTTGTGTTATTGCAACAAGCACAGGAACAACAAGGAGAATTCAGGTAATCGTTGACTTTACAATGACCAGAATGTCTTTTTGCCTCTGTTAAATGAAAAAAGGGGAGGTCGACTGAACAAATCTTCAGTTTTTCCACCTGAACTCAAAGTATACCAATGTTTTAATATTGTGGATTTCATTCAGACTGTTCTGCTTTCTGTTTGACTTTCTTGCTGGCTTTATCAAAAGTTCAATGGATCCCTCTCAGACGTTGTTGTAAGCACAGTCAATCCATTGAAGGAAACATTTCTTTGAGAGCCAGTGATTTTATCAGAGGAGCAAATTATAGTATTGTTTGAATATGTATACAAACATTCTGGACTGGATCTGAATTATATGAATGGTGGTGTTTTAAAAGGCCATAGTTGTTTGTATGACACAATGATAAACTAAACTATTTCATTTATTCAGCTCTTGAGGGTTCACATCACTAGATGTCACAGTAGTTCATTTATCCAGAATCCCAGAGGAGGCCTTACAAACGAGGACACACACAGAAGAGTTGTTTTTATTTGTATTTATTTTCATCACACTACTTTATAGGCTAACAGAAATGATAGAATTATAGAGCCAATTCTGTGGGTCTGTGCAGGATGGAAAAACAAATTCACAAGCAGATATTGTTCCTCTTGCTCCACTCTCACACATCTGCTTGCATTTTTAATCCCCACATCTCTCACTTTTTAATTTGAGTAACAACTGTTGCATACTGGCGCACTTTTGGAAACGATATCTCATGCTTTTTAGCTTAACTGCAAGGGGGTGGGGGGGTCTTTTTTTGAATTAAATTCAAAAAATTTTAATTCTTTTGAATTAAATAAAAAAAAAGACAGTTGTGATGAGTAATCAGCTGTTGTGGGTTTGGCTACTAATAGGGGATTGGTCCGTAGTAGGCTGTGTAGGCGGCGATGATTCCCTGTGTGTCCATCATGTCCTCACAAGCCAGGTTGGCCTCACACACTTCTCTCAGACTGGAGTGGAAAGGGGGGGATGATCACAGAGAGGATAAATGTTAGTCAGGATATTTCAGATGGCAATGCTTCAAATAATGCAAAATCTAATCTTTGACACTATTAGAACTATCAGTGGACTGTGTTCAATGTAAGACTCTGTATATGCTTCTGGATTGGATGCTGATATGTGAGTGTGCTTCTTAGATGTGTGAAATACCTCTCCAGCTGGGTCAGGGTTAACTCTCCAGCGGCTCTCTTCTGCCTCACCACTGTGGAGGCCTGCTCCCTCTCCACAAACAAACCTGCACATCATTCACATTTAATATCAATTTATTTAATTATTTATTCAAATCAAGCTAAGTTAATTGCATTTGGAAGATTTAGCTTATACGTAGCAACAACACCGAGAATTGTTGTGTTAAAGTCCAGATGTTGCTGATTAAAAATGTATTACTATTGAATTTCTGCAGTGTGAGGATGAGTGCAATATATGTTCAAACTCTCTATTATCAGTTGAACTTCATTGAGTTATTATTTTATGTAGGCAGCACCTGACGTTTTCTAGCCAAACTGTGGCAATCATCTCGTTCACTATTCATCTTGGAGTCAAACTGACTAAAATGTTATATATTAATATAACATTGAAAATACAGTCAAAAACCAGGATCGTACCCTCCTGAGCAGGGTTGTCAATGGCAGGCTGGGAGCCATCTGTCAAACATGAGAGAGAAAAATATACATAAAAATGATAATTATTTTATTTTCAAGTGATTCCTTTTAATAAAAGCAACCCTCTGTCTTTACTGAAGTCACATCTTTAGTAGTAGAATGAGCTTTTAAATGCATATGCAGAGGAACTTCTACTTGAAATAATATAATACAATAGTTTAAACAAAAAGCTTTTCTAACATGAACTGTGTTGCTCTTACCTGAAGTCAGACAGATGGCTGCCAGGGAGCAGAGAACCAGGATAGCCAAAGTCTTCATCTTTCAGCTTCTTTCTTTCTTTCTTTCTTTCTGCAGTATCAGGCAGCAAGTAGGACCGGAGAGGTCAACAGCTCTGTCACTCTTCTTGCTTGTTCTTTCTTTCTTTCTCTTACACACATATATACATAAATACACACTCGCTTTATAGATGCGGCCCTCACTATGACATGGGTATGTGATTGGTTAGGGAATCATGTATCACACACCCACACAGATCCAGAGATACACACCTCCACAAAAAGAACGAAAAGAACGCTTTATATATTTTATGTTGGCATAAATACATATGTGCACTCAGTCACTCACACACACACAGATAATGTGGAGTCTGCTTCCAAAAGGTGGGGCATTGTTTTAAAGCATAAGTGAGGAGAAAACAAATGTAGACAGCCACAAAACATCAGCCACTGGAAATGGCTTTCACTTGTTGTTTTACACCTCGTTTTGGTCATTTTCGGTGCTGCTGAGAAACCAGATTGTCCTTGTGAATTATCGCTTGCATGTGCATCTCAGTTTCTTCTTCTACATCTTGAAATTGAAAAGTAATAAAGAGAATGCACTGCATCCTTAAACACTAAAAAGGCATAGAATGATGTAATTTAGCTGCAGATTAAAGTCACCAGACTACTTACTGTCAGATTTAGTGATAATAATAAAAAGTTCAATGAAATCTTACTAATGCAGTGCCTGCTGGCAGCCTGGAGAGGTCAGAGTTTTATGGCGCACCTACACACATTTGCATGTAGGTCACTAAGTGTGAGCAGCGATGTAATACAAACTGAAACAGAGGCTCAACCGTTCCACATTATGGGACATGATTTTAATTTGAGGGCTCTCTCTTTTATTACAAACCGCAGTGATTTCCTACATAAAGAAAGCAAAATTTAGAAACAAAGCCAGTGTGTTTGAAGATTTGCAGAAGGGCAATTTGAAATGTGGAAAGATATTTTTACCTCAACAACTGGGTGGTTTGCCAATAAAGTGGCAGAAATCCCCATACAGTAGAGTGCAACAACTCACCACTAGAAGGGTGTTTTTGTAATACTTTCATTTGTATTTTATTGCTTTATTAGAAAGGTTGATGCTGAATTACATTATCTTATGCACTGCTGCTACTATTCAGCACATTAGTACATTCCAAGAACAAATCCTTTGAACTTCCTTAATTTACAAGATGGGTGGTTATGGATAAAACACATGTCTTTGGTGTGAGAGACCAGGGTTCAATTCCCCACTATGACCCATCCACCATTGTGTCCCTGAGCAAGACACTTAACCCCTAGTTCTAGTTGCTCCAGACATCTATAGCAATTGTAAGTTGCTTTGGATAAAAGCATCAGCTAAATAAATAAATGTAATGAAAATTTTCTTTTCTCTCCTGCTTCTCATATTGCTTTTTTTGACTGGACATTTAGATTCTGGACTGGTCTGGACAGTCTTATACAGGGTGTAATTTCACTGTCTGGGTCAAGGCTGGTGCCTTGTCTCGTTTCAGGGACAAACTTCAAGGATTCAACCTCAGAACAACTGTAATTGTGCACATTTGTGGCCTCTTGGCAACACAACGAAGTAAAACAAACATCCAATATGATCCAATATGTGTTTTTAGGACTGTGCCATGCTGATATCTACTGTGTGCTGACCAGCCTTTGTTTGTATGACTGTATGAAGCAGCAGTGAGGACACTGATACACAGATTTGTGGTGCATTGCACAGATTCCTTTGGAGATTACAAGAAACCGGTTTTCGACAAACATATTGAAATCTGCAGTTCTGGTGTCCTTGTTTGGACACTGGCTTGCCCCAACAAGCCAGTGGTGAATAGTGACTAAATACATTTACTACAGTACTATACTTAAGTGCTGTGTTGAGGTACCTTTATGCTATTTTCAGAGGTAAATATTATACTTTTAACCCTGTTACATGTATTTGATAAATATAGTTTCCAATTACTTTGCAGAATAGATTGCCCCTTGTCAAATTTCAGGTGTCTACGAGTTGTTAGCAGTTCGACCAACACTTCCCCACTAAACTGGTTTCACTTCAATAACTGACTGACTCTCAAAGAAGTTAAAGTATCCAATATTTAGGGAAAAAAGCAAAGCCTATTTATGGATAAAAATAAATGTTTTTTTCTTTCCATTAATCATCTAATCATCTCATGTGGTGGCGATGGTGCAGTGGATAAGACACATGCCTTTGGAGTCAGAGACCGGGATTTGAGTCCCACTGCGACACATCTGCCTGAGTTAGACATGTAACCCCTAGTTGCTTCAGAGACATACGACCTCTGAAATATAAAGTAATTGTAAGTTGCTTTGGATAAAAGTGTCAGCTAAATGAAATGAAACGTAATGTAATGTAATGTGACATCATGGCCATCAGATTTATCTTGTAACCCTTTTGAGGGGCCCGATGCTGAGGTTGAGAACCACTGGACCAAACTAGCTAATAGTATATAAAGCAGAAAAAACTGCAAACCTCTTGACCTGCTGCTTATGCATTGATGCACTGATCACTATTACAAATCTAATAATTTACAACTTAAAATCAAATTTCTGAATGACATCACTTAAATATTTTCCTTGGCTGCTATTCTTGGTCAAGCCTTCAAAACATATGTAGCTGTAAACTTAGCCATTTTATGTTGAGGAGTCACACAAATAGAATTAGTTACTATCATTTTAACATCTGCGTTGCATTGAAAACATTGGCCCTGAGTACCAAATGTTTTCACACACTCATGTGGCAACCAAATGGCATAAACAGGATTAAGACAAAACCCAGTAAAGGGAAATTTATTTATTTTTTTCAAAGCAGGGGAAGTAATCACTGACAGCAGTGCTGGCCTGGATACAGAAGTGGGTAATGTAAGAAACGGTTAGTGGATAGTGAGCGCAACACTTCTTTCAATCATGAAGCTTGAAATATGAAGCTCATAAATGCTGGGAAGGTGTGATAATAGTGGATTTAAAGGTATCCTGAGATTACACAAGAGATGCGCCAAGAATTTCTATACGTGTATAATGATGGGTTTCTGTAACATCTGAGCCACTCTGTGTTTACAAAATGTGTTTTCTTCTAGGACTATGAAGAGACCACAAAAACAACTAGCCTACATAAATTATATAAAAGTCGTGATATATGGAATGAAGGAACACGCATTCATTTCCAGGCGATAATGATATCTCACAGAGAGAGATACTTTTCAGTATCGACGAGTCACAGCTGGTCTCTGCTGGGGTTGGTTTCTGGATCCGAAGTATCTCTGGTAGGCCTGCTGAAAGCCGTAGCGAAAGGCGTATAAGCGGCAAGGAGAGTAGTCCTCACAGGTCTCGGCATGCCTCTCCGCTGGAGACTTTACTGTCCTGGACAGGGTGGGAGGGGAGGGAAGGGGGGGCAGATATACAAAAGCAGACAGAGACAGTTAGAGGGAAGAAGAACTGTAATCAGAAACAGATACACAACCGCCAGTGGCTTGTGTCTTTGTCTTGGTGCATTTCTTCCCAAAACTTTGCATTCGAGCATTTATCTTGAGCTTCAGGCTCTGTGGGTTTGTGCCAGTAGATGTTTTAAGCATATGTAGATGTTTAATGGTCTAATTCAGTCTTTTTTTTTCTTGCCTGTATCTGTGGGAATGTGGTTTTACATATGTGCAAGACAAAGGAAGAGATACATGCTTTGCATGCATGTCTGTGGTTGTTTGTTTTACCTCTTAAAGTTATAGGAGTTGTAGCCATTCCTTCTGGGTGGGTTGTATACGTTGCCCCTCTGTGGCGTCATGAATGTGTTTGCTTGGTTTCGGTGCACAAACAAATCTGGAACCACAAAATTTTACTAGACAAAAATCCTTATTTTGATCAGGTCAGGTTTGCCCTTCATGTAACTAATCAGGGCCAGGTGAAATAAAGGGTGGGGTTAGTGAAGGGTAAAATGAGGATTAAGTACATGATACTGTGCGACAGGCTGCGTCATCAAAGTTAGAATTGCATGCATGTTTTTCCATGAACGAGAGACAACATTTAATCACCTTCAATGGATTCTGAGCTTTCATGAGAGTCTACGGGAAAAACATGGAATCGGGTTAATCATAAATGATGAATCACTGTCTAAATTGGATATTTAACACTTCATGAATAATGATTGCTGAACGTTAGAAAAGGGAGGATGTCGGGGAGGATCTGTACCATAGCAGACGCAGAGAGAGGCTGCCGCACAGAGTGCCAGAAACTGAAGAAGGCTCCTCATCCTGGGGCTTGTTTATCTGCCTGTCTGCTGGAAAAGAGGAGAAAGGTGTTTCAGTGAGTCACGTCAGCAGCCAAGTAATAGTTAGATGAAGAGAAACAGAAAAAGAGAGAGAGAAAAAGTGTCCCAGATTTGAGGGTAAAACAGGAAAGAACCACAAGCAGGGATAGATGCCAGAAAGGGGCACAACTTCTAAATCTGTTTCCTGAGGTTTTGTGCACAGCCAGTCACATAAACTGCTGGTGTAAGCTATCCTGTGGATGTACATCTGTACATACTGGCATGTTGCTGCAGAATTTCCACATGGGACAAACATAAACCTAAGTTGTATATATTCATAAGACCAGACTGAAGATCTACACTAAGTATCCAGAGTTTTCTTAAATGCAATGGACTGGAGTCAGCACCAAACCACAAACGCCATTCAGTGGCTGGAACCTCAGTTTTGGGGAACAACCATAAGAGAGTAGCTGTGGCTGAGAATAGCTGTCTAACTGCCAAATTATTACTAACAAATAGGAGATGTGTGGTCATTATAAAGATGCAGGTATTGTCTGTGGCTCTACACACACACACACACACACACACACACACACACACACACACACACACACACACACACACACACACACATTTATTTCATAAATGCATACAGCACAGGGACACAAAAAATGCACTCAGTCACATGGTACGGTAAGACACCAGTACAAACAGCTGTAAAAACAGCAATACCAGATGTCTATAACACTCCAACACGCACGCACACACACTCACACACAGTGTATTTGCATGCCTGCAATGCAGAAAAGCTTTCATCCCCATCTTCTGTTTGTGGTATTTGGACAGGATTCTGGTTTTTTCACCGTCAATAGCAGCTTTCATTACACATTAACACACACACATCAGCCCCTCACGTATATCTTGGCTTCATCCGAACCCAGACTCACAGTGTACAGAACAGCAAGCCTGGGGCCCGGAGATCAAAAAGCAACTTCCAAAGACTGGCAAGGACATATAAATGAGTGTGTCTCTGTGTGTGAGTATGTGTGTCAGGTGCTGACAAGAGTGTCTACAGAGTTTTATGCCTGTCTGAGTCTTAGCAGGGGTCCTGGCGGGTTCATATTCCCTGCAGGCAGAATGTGCCCACCTCACTGGAAAAAGCCACAGGCATGATGCTAGACTCACACCGAGCCAGTCTACATATTAAGTTCTCTTTACACAAACAGTAGTTCTGTAGGCCTAACTGTACCATGAGGAGGGCACTTTGCAGCATTATATTGAAAACAACATAAAAACACATCTCTAGGTCCTCAGCTCAGAAATAAAAGTAGTAATTTTGCCTAAATTTTGTTTGTTTAAAAGATATAAACTACTTAGTTCTCACCTGCCATCAGTTTTAAGATTATTTGTTTTAATGTACTTACCGTCAGAAGAGTTGGAAATATATCTCTGTGTATTTTCTCCAAAGGAATATTTGCTAATTCCTCACAGCAAGGCTTTTATACTCACCTCTCTTCCCCCCACCCCTTCATTTCTACCCACCAACGTCCCCCCTCCCCCCTCCACCTCCCCTTAGCCCTCATCCTCTCTCTCCTCCCTTCTCACACTATCAGCCCTCTTTTCCATCATTTAATCAGACGGGGTTATTAGCTCACTCCCTCCCCAACTCCCACGCCTTCCCCGAGAAATACAGTGGGTGAGGGAAAGGCAAGGATGAGAAAAACAAGCAAGGGGTAAACAGAGAGACAGAGGGGAGGGTGAGGGAAGGCTGGCACAGGAACGTCCAACCCGCGTATTAGCAGGTACATGATAATATTCACTGCTGTTTGCCAGCATGGCAGCATGATATGAAAAGACCATCCACCATACAGACAGAACATGTACATATCCAGCAATACTTGGTTGGTATTTTGTTGTTTCAGAGAGCAGGCTACACTGACTATTATTTAAAGGGAAAACTGCCCCTTTAACTTTCATGAATGGAAGCTGTGAGCTCATAGGCCATGAACTCTGTGTTTTAAGTATAAAAACATGTAAGTCCACTGTGTTACAGCTGGTACTTTAGCAACATAATGCAGCACCCTTTCGGGCGCTTCTTCACAAGCTGCCCTTCACTCAGCAAGTCTTTAGTAGGCTACACCTACAGTTAATGCAGTAGTCATACAGAACAACATCCCCATGGTGCATATCAGAGAGTTACGTAACGCCACATCACATTTGGCTCAGGCAGAACACTGTGAATAGCTGCGTGAAAGCAGACCCTCGCCAACAGTAAACAAACCAGAATAGGACCGTCTATGCCAGGAATCAGCGGGACTCAGACAGACAGATAAACATTAAGACAGCCATAAAGATGGAGATAAACCCCACTGACAGATAAGAGAGGGGGAATTCAGGTTTCAGAGAGAGGGTGTTAGAGGGAGCAGAAAGAAAGAAAGCACATGTTGTTGCGGTCTTGGATGTTTTTGGCGCTGAGGCCGCAGACATATTCAGTGATGTGGTCCTATTAGGCTGTTAACTCTGGAACCACAGCGCAGCGGTTGCGTTCTCTAACGCAGATATCCTATGTCCAATTTCCGAAGGCAGATGCCAACACAAAGGAAGGAAAGAAATATGAATGAGAGGGACGGCCTATTTTCTAGATTTTAAAGATGTTTAGACTGGTAGCAGGGATTTGTGACTTCAGTTAACTTGAATTTGTTCCTAAACTTAGAGAGAGGCAAGAGGAGACGCAAAGAGAGGGGGTTAATGAGAAAAGATAGAGAGGGTGATTGCATGGAAAAAGTAATGAGATAGTGGATATTTTGACCCTACTTCTCCCAATGTTCTCTCTTGTTCACGCCTTCTCTCTGCCCATCTCTAAAGTCATATTTTTGATGTTCTCCTCGTGGGCTTCCCCCTATCTTTACCTCAGTGGTACTTCAGTACTTTTCCCTTTTCTCACTCCCTCTTATGCAGTTAATGTCCTGTTCCGACCAGACATCTCTTCAGCCTTCCCATGTCTATGCAGTGCAACAAAATATCTAGCTGTTATGAATGCATGTTAGAGAGCCAGGATCATGTTTTTGTAAGCAGTGAAGTGTGCCAGAAGTCCAGATAAATAATAAATGAAAAACAGAGGGAAGTGAAAAACAGGATGCGATACACCCGGCGGAGCTAAGCATGATGGTTGTGACTAATAGAGCACACCAGTATAGTGCATCTGGGCTTGAACTGAAGAGAGAGGTCACTGCAGGAGCAGGAGGTGATAAAAGGCCAATTCAAGTAAGGCAGGTACGCCCTCAGAGGGGGAAAATTACTGGAACAGACTCCCTTGAGGCTTAACATTATGATAGCAAGGGACATCACTGTGGAAGAAGTGCAGGATATGGATGGAATGCAGAAATTATTTCATAATGAGTGCATGACCACACTTATGTAAACTATCCTAACAATGTCTGCAAAAACACAGACTCTAACCTGTCTGGGTATGCTCATATTTCCCTCAGTGGTTGAGCAGGTGTACCTCAGGCTGCTCTGTGGCTCTGTCGGTCAGAGCGGACAGAACACAGACAAACAGTAATCCAACAACAACTCCCCAAAAAAGTTTAGGCCTCATGGTCAGAGATTTTTCCGGCTATTTTTACATCTTATTTTCTTAATGATCATTGCTGTAATTCACTTACAAAAAAAAACTCTATTTAAAAACAGTGGACACATTAAGGAGTGAGTGACTCAGAGTCAGATCAAAAACATCATGTGATGTAAGCTCGTTCCCTCACTCTGTCTGTGGGACGGTAGAGATCCGGCCAGACTGGATGAAGGACAGACATTACTCAGGCCTCTGATGGTCCTGATGTCCTGTGGCTGTGAATTCTGCCACATGAACGACAACAAAATCTAGATTTATGGGTGTTGCATAACACTGGAAACCTGCAGGACACATGGTCAAGTCTGCTTTTTTTTTTTGTTTTTATCTAAATCTGTGTTTTTTTTAAATAATCTTTCTTTCTGGGAAGTCAGTTAAAACAAAAGGCAGCGGTGGATTTTTTTCCCCCCGTCAGTTGTTTTTTTCCTTCTGGCTTGTCTCACAGGCCTCACCACCTATTAACAAAATCCAGGGCACACATACAGTGTAGATATGTGGTGAATGGATCACATACCACTTCAGGCCCGACTCACCTATCCACCAACTCTCAGCGCTCTCTCCAT
Source organism: Micropterus dolomieu (assembly GCF_021292245.1). Taxonomy (NCBI): domain Eukaryota; kingdom Metazoa; phylum Chordata; class Actinopteri; order Centrarchiformes; family Centrarchidae; genus Micropterus; species Micropterus dolomieu. The sequence goes on from NC_060151.1 coordinate 8,289,365, forward strand.
GACTACATACTCTGCACTAAAGAAATACAGAGGACAAAAACATTAGTAAAACATTTTCATTTGGCATTGATTTGAGTTTTGTTTTAGGCAGATGGCCTTCCAGCCCTCATGGAGAAGGGAGGAAACCCAATGCACTAATGCACTGAACAACAAAACTGACCTCTTAAAATCTATGGGATTGCACAGTGTTGCTGTAAGTCAATCGGCTGTAGCTTCATATTTGTGAACAGTATAATCAATAAGCATATTGCCCAAAATGTCAAAGTGTTTCTTTTTATTCATGTACCATTGCAACTTGCCCATCAGTCCGAAACTTTCAAAGTGACCATAGTTTCCTGTCTTCCTTAAACGTAACAATTTGTTAAGAACATGCAACGTTAACCTAAGCTTGTGGTCAGGGAAGGGCAGTATTTATGATACATGAATTTAAAATTCGTATTCCAAATACAAAATAGTATTTTGTCATTTGTATTTGATAGGGTCAAAGAAAATAGCTTCATATTTTTTCTTTTCTAGTTTAGTAATACTGTAAAATACTTCATAAAAATGCTGCCTCTGATTGGTGCCTACTGAGTAATTTGCCAGACTTGTTGAGATCAGAACAGAAAATTTATCTGAAGAAGAAGGTCAAGGTGAGAAACATGTAGATCACCAGCTTTCCATCAAATTTTAGCATAAATTGATACAGTTCTTAGCAGTTCCTGTTAGGTTTTGGTGTTTGTTTTAGTAGCCTGGGCTAAATTATTTAACAATTTATGTTCTAGCTAACTATTCAACCTGAGTAGCAGCCCTAACAGTTAACGTTAGCTTGCTGTTTCAGCCTATGTTAAGTTTTCATTGGTTGTGCAACATTACTTTAAAATGCCACAATATGGTGTAAGTTGATTAAAATGATGCAACACCATTAAACAGCAGGTTGTCCATCAATCCACCACTCGAGTTTGTTGTAGCTCACGACTTCCTGTCAAGTCTAAGTGTGGAATGGGTTCTATTTTGTGTTTTGTGAGAATTGTTCCTAAATAAATCTGATATTGAAAAATAATGTGTGGGCATTACATTTGAAAATGCATCCTTCGGAGTGGTTCTCCCTCTTTTGGTAGTCAGAAGGAGATTGGAGGCAGAGATAGGAGAGGCTGTAGCCTATGAGTAGAGGCATGAGTGAGAGAAAAGCAGACAACGAAGAGAAGAGGTAAGGGTGCTGTGCTGGTGTAAGCTTGTAGCCCTTAACTGGTTGTATATCTCGGGTGTATCAAATAACTCATTAGGCACAGAAAAACTGTTGCTCTCAAACATTGTTCACTTAATCAGCTGAGTCAGTGTACCGGTGAAGGCATTGATCACATAGGCCGACAGAGAGAAGGTTTGCCAAGTGATTTCATGGTACCTTGGCAAAGTATTTTTAGTATTTTTGAAACATGGCGTGTCTGCTTTATTTTGTAGTTAAATTTGATACACTTAAAATTTGAATTTGGTACCTTATTTTAAAACACATCTAGATGCATCTTTGCCCATCCCTGCTTATGGTAAAGAACAGCTTCTACCGCGGCAACTTTTCTAACACAGTCAAACATCAAGCAAGTATGACAACACAAGACACAGTAATATTTCTAACTTGTCCAGTGTCAAAAAGGTAATCTCGCCATCTCTCTTGCTGTCTTTTATTTCACAAAGCTCTAGCCAACTTCCTTTTGCTTGTTCACTCTCTTTTTCTTAGCTGCCAACGTCAGTGTCCTCTTCTGTCTCTTCACCTCTGCCATTAGCTAACTCTATGTTCATAGAGGCTGCTGACTGAGCCTGGTTATGCTGCCTGCTCGCCCGGCTCTAGCACGACACAGCTCTCCACCATGTGTTATTTTATGGTAGAAGTTACATAATGTTGCTCAGTCACACACCGCTAGCTATAAATCTCAAGTTGTTGTTAGCAAACATACTAGGTAACACACATGGACATCTGTAATGTTAGTGTAAAGCTGATGATACACGGGGCAACTTTTTGAGCAATGTTGCTGGGCAATCTTGTTGGTGGCAAGTCTGACTATGTTTTGAATGGATAGCGGCGGAGTGGCGGGAGAAGGGGAATACGGTAGTAATCTTTACTCATTACCACTGACAGCAACATTGCCCAGCATTGCTCTAAAAGTTGCTCCGTGTATCATCAGCTTTAGTGCTCTTGCGTCTGTTGCTTTCTAGCTTTGTTGGCTAGCTTTTTCTCTTCCTCGCTTCCTCCCACGTCTTCTTCTGTCTCTGCCCCAATCAACAAAATATATTTTTTTTGGTATGTGATGTGGTGCTAAAAAACATTGCGCTGTTGTCATGATTATGTTACATAGCACAGTAGCTGGCGGAGCCCAGAGAAGAGGCCTGGGAGACGTAGTGTTGTGTATCAAGAACCTGTTCCGAGTTTGAGCCGATACCAAATTTACAAGAACCATGGATTCATTAAGACACATGCATTTTAATTGTGCTTATCGGTTCCTAACTTGGTATATTTCAGTCGCGCTCCTGATTGAACTGCAGTGAGCATAAAGTTGCATTTCTCTGCCAGGACCTGCTACAGTAACCTAATGTCACGGAATTTGTTAAGCAGTATGTCACAAAGCATGCGAGAAGAGATTACTTATTTTTACATTCCTGGACCATGGCGGGCCGCAGCAAATGCTCAAAAGTTTCGCTAAGCTTCACTAAAAATGAGAACGACAGTAAAATGCAACATCTGCACTAAGGACATTTTGTGCAAGGAAGGAGGCACCCTCAATATAATGAAGCATTTACGATGTAAATCTGAAGGTATGCATGGTGTTCAGTATGTTGTGGTGTCCCAGCTACAATGACGCCCCAGATACAGTAGCAACATCTCACGCTCAGGTAAAAAACACAGATGAGCTGACATTCACTGTTTATACTGAAGGTAAACGAATGATGTCTACAAAATATTCCAATATATATTTTTCTTAGATACGAGTCCCCAGAGACACGGCACTAGGACAAAAATTCCTTTCACCTTAGCCATAAAGGGGAAAATGAGCAAGGAGGGAATGGATGGATATCACAGAGCGGTGACAAGATTTGCGGTGAAGGGGTTACATCCCTACGGTTGAATCTCCTCCGTTAAGGTATGGTATCTGCTATTCACAGTAATATACATAGACTTTAGCCTTCTTTGATATTTTCCTGAGTCATAGCACATCAGAAACAGCTGACTGATCACTGATCATTCTTTGTGAGAGTAATATTTATTTTTATAAATTAAGGGGGGGGGGGGGAAACTTTCCTGTCCTAGTTGACAGTTCACTGATTATAGCTTAAAATATTGGAATCGCTAAAATTGAAACGCTACCCAACCTTAGGGAGACGCCATTCATCCTATTACAAGTCAGTGTACCATCAAAATTATTTTGAAGCTGTTATCTTAAAGTAAAAATACTACATAATGTTGCTTTAAAGGATAATTTGGTCTTTTTAAACCTGGGCCCAAAAATACATTATCCTTCAAGTAATGTAACTCCTGCTGTTACATGACCAGAAACATATTTGGGTTGCAAATTCCTCTGGCTGAATCGATGTTTAGAAGTGGATTTCAGATCTTGAACCACAAATGACTCATAATATTTATACACTCTCTTCACTCCTCCTCTCCAAACTCTCCTAAGATTGCGGTCCACTCTGTTCCAAGTGAAATCCTCTTTAAATAACACTTCACATTCACAATGACAAATCTTCAACCTGTCAAGTTGATTGGTGGTGGGGATAAGAAGGACAGGCCGCTGAACGCTGTCAAAGACAAACACTGTCTTACCTCCTTTCTTCCATCTCCTGTAATCTCTCGCTCCTACAGCAACACTGTTATTACAGAGAGATCACATAAGTACGTTTACTTCCAATTAGGAAATAGATTGCCTCAGTGCGAGAAAATAGCATCAGGTTCAGTCCTGCATAATTGTGGGTTCAATCGTTAGTGAGAAAAAGGTTTCACAAGATTGTTCTACATTCATCTGTAGCCCACATAGATAACACTCAACCAAACTGTCATGCATAGTTATCTCTCTCTTTTTTTCAATAATAATTTTCTTTATAATGTCTTGGAAGTGTTAGTGGGGGGTTTTTCTAAATATATAATCATATAATACTGCAACGACGTGAAGATGGATGTGTTTGGCTTTGGCATGTGAGCTGTAAAATTATAAACACAGCCTAAATTATTCAATGTGTCAATAATCGGGGTCAATTCAGGACACACTGCACATTTCTGTGTGTGTGTGTGCACACACGTGTTTCTGTTGATGCATAGCTCAGTATAATCTGCTTCAATTTCTCATAAGAGCACTGTCCAACTTTTTTGTTTTATGTGCTATTTACTTTAGTGCCCCACTGCTGCTCTTCTGTTGTGCCAACTCTAACAAACTGACCTGCAAGGCTTGTGACCAGAACCCACCTACGCCTGTCAGGAATCTCACACACACACACACACACACACACACACACACACACACACACACACACACACACACACACACACACACACACACACACACACACACACACACACACACGCGCGTATTTCATCAGATAGCATTCACAAACAGACATTACAAGCAAGTGTTCACAGGCAACAGTTCCATATCTGAAAGGCAAATGAGTTCAGTAATATGAAAGTACAGCAGAATTCTTTGTGCCCTGTACGATCAGATGTGGAGGAATTTCCTTTACCAAGATCACCACGGTGATTCTTATGCATGACCAAATACACAGTTACTGCAACAATCTGCTCATTTTTAAATAAGAGTGAGCCATGCACCTACTGTTTTCTCTCTTCTCATCCTCCCTGCCTTTTAAGGGCAGACTCTCATTCCTTTTCCCTTCTATCTTAGTTATCATTTTTTGCCCCCCATTCATCCCACCATTAAAGAAATAAAATAAAACTTGCTTCTCTCCATTGTGAGTATGCATCTTTTCCTCTTGGCTATGTATTCCTGCAAATTATACAAAGGTCTTGGACTCTACATCTGTTCTTTTTGGGAACTTATACTTTACGGCTGGACTTCCAGCTGACTGTGCACAGCCAGACAAAGTATGCCAATTGGTATATGTGTCTGTAAACTGTGTGGATATGTACTGTTTCTATACAGGGATTCAAATATGGGAGCTGTAGTTTGAAGGCCTGTTAGCTGTGTGGCACAATTAACTTTAACTCTGTGGAACACTAAAAACGTTTACTCAAAAGAGGAATTGTCTGAAAAATTGTGTGAGCGTATATTGTGTTTAGCTAATGAGCTTGGATGGCTTTTTTCTTCTTTATTTTCCTCCACAATAATTTGACTTGAATTAAATGGTGTACAATGGTAAACAAAAAGCTTGGAGTAACTAGTCAGAGTTGTAACTGACTAGCGATAGCCCAGCTGGTAGAGCAGTCTCTGGATCCAGATAATTTGCAAAAATGTGTATTTATTTGATGGTGCCATATCTGGTGTGACCACATACTGCTATAATATCTGACCTAAAACATTTGTAATTTTGCCCTTTTCTGTAATATTGTCGCTAATTGTGTTTGTTCTTTTTCAGCCTTTTTTATTTCCCTTTTCCTTCATTTCCTATCTCATACAGCTTCATACTGATCCTCCTGTCACAATATTTATGTGACAATAACTTGCATCTCTTTGTGTGTGTCCTCTCTCTGTCTTTTTTTCCATCTTTCTCTTTTCCCTGCCCTCTATCTTTTCTCTCTCTTTGTGGTTGTCAAAAGCGGTCAGTGTAATCACATGTATGGAGCCACAACCACAACAGGCCGAGCAGTGAACCAACACATCGTCTGCAGCTGACTAGTGACACGCAGGCAGCCAGTGGCACAGAGTGACAGTGAGCCACAAGGCCCGCCGCTTGCACCCTACAACCCCTTCAGCTTATTTCAGACTCACATTCTCTCAGCTGCCATCTTATTTAAAGGCAGCACACTCTCTGAGAAAAAAGGGACAACCTCGTTAGAAGAGCTGTATCCCCCAAATGACCAAGGCAGGACGTATAATGATAAATTTCCAAAATCATGTGTGAGTAGCCAATTCTGTACATCTAAGTTAGAGATGAAATCAGGGACTACGCTTTAAAAAAAAACTGAAAATTTTAGTTTTCATTTTTAGATCCATTTTGGAACTCATCTTATTGTGACTTAAAGTCTTGTGTATTGGAAAGTTGATTTGACTGAATGTGCCGCTGAGTGTTCACTAAACTCATTAAATTATGTTTATGAAGAAACACAATTAGCACATTAGCAGACTTCCCAGCAAGCTGCTTTTCTGTAGTTTAAAGAAAACATTACATGAGAGAAACCTTCTGTGTGCTTCTGTGTTCAGCTAGCTCATGATCATTTCCTCAGATGATAATGATGGTTATGCTCCTGCTCTTGTAAAGTAATCAAGTTTATGAGAACTGTTTCACATATTGTAAGCATGAACACGATAAACATTGTATCTACTAAAAACCAACATGCTCAAAGACTCTTAGTGCCCTGTTTTAACAATCTAAGCGCAGGGCGTGAGGGCATGATACAGATGAATTTAGGGTGTGTTTGAATCCACTGTTGCTAATTTAATGGCGGAAAAAATGGTTGGTTGAAAAGGGTTGTACTGAGCCTCTTAATTTGTCATGGGTGTTTTGGGCATAACATGCAATAAACCAATCAGAGTGTCTTCTCCCATTCCCTCTAAAGCCAGGTGCGCTTGTACCTTGACGCATTGCTGCATGAATTGCGCATTATAAAAACCATAAATTACAAATGAATAAAAAAGTGTGAAGCAGAGAGAGAGAGAGAGAGCTCATGTGGGCGAGTGAGAGAGTGAGTATGGACTTAAGTGTTGACATAAAACACTTTCTTCGATCAGGAAGTCTTATGCTACTCTATAGTTCTGTGGGTTATATGGGAAGTGTATGAATTCCCCTGCAGAGTGGAGTCTCAGTTGGACAGTGAACGACAGACAGATAAATCCATATGCTCCTCTTCTCTGTGAAGCATCTGTTCATTTCACATCTTTGACTTCCAGGTGATTTCTATTCTTGTGTGTTGCATTGATGCATGAGTGTTTAACAACTTACTTTAATGATTACAGAGGGTGATGTCAGAAAATGACTGTTGGTTGGAAACTAGCAATGACACTTGCTCTGCGATGTGTGCCGCTTAGCAACGGGTGTAAGATCATAGTCCATAGTCTTGTTAAGTTAAACCAGCTTGGAAAGGTTTTACAGTGTACAATGTGAAACAGCAAGCAGAGATATCTGATATTTCATGAGTTGATGGACCAAAACAGAATTGAAATACTAGTAAATATCGGACTGTTTTATGTCAGGTACACAACACATTCAAACTTGATTATCTGATTGAATATAAAGGTTCTGTTACTAACTTTGTTTTAAAGTTTGTCTGCCCCCTTGTGGTCAAAACTGACATAGTGGAGCTCAAACATAGAAGCTAGATATTACTGTTGACCAGATATGATAGCATGAATCATAGACTGTTAACACTGTATTTCATAAACCAAATCAATTAGAGGTTTGCACAGTGGAATATAACATGTCACGATCTGTACCGAGCCCAGATATGATTGTGCAGAGGACTGGAAGTCCACACATTACATCACTACCCACAAAACCACGTACTTTATTTATAGCTGACTCTGGTATGCATAAAGTGTGTGTGTTGCTGAGGTCAGATTTACAGAAGTGTGAAACCTTAGTCATATGTCCTCTTTCACCCTCTCTGCCAAACTGACTAAAAACTATAGTGGCCGTTCACCTGTGATTGGCTGAAACACTGAATGGCCTTGCTCTGCTGAGTGAAACTCATCTGCCCCCTGCAGGTGTAAAACAGTGGTTACCAGTGGTAATGACACTCATTGACTGAACTATGCATAAAACATACACAATAAGGAATACATGTATGATATTTAAAATATGTAGCCCAAATCCAAATGATTGAGTTCATACTTTATGAGGGGCCACTCCTTTATTTTAATATTTTGTTCTCTGTTTGTCTCTTTCTCCTGCTTGTGGTCTATGATCTGTTGCCAATGCTGTAATTCCTTACTTGAAGCTTGATTTCTTGTATACTCTCCTCTCTTCTCTTCTCTGCCAAAGCAAATTAAATACAAAACATTCCTCTTAAAGTAAGATGGGCATGACGCAAATGAGCATGAGAAGTCTTTTCGACAAATGCTGGCATCACCACTGATTTTTAAAACAACATTTAATAAATGGGTACATTCATGCGAGTGTTATGTATACTTTAGTTCCCACAATTAGCTATATGAAAGCATCTCCTCATGAATCCTCTATTGAGACCATTCCTCAGAGCCTTTCCGTGTCTCTGGACTTTTATGCTATTAAGTTCACTGTTAGTCTCTCTCTCTGGAGCTTTCCTGACCTCTATCTGACTGCCTGAGAGCTGCCAGCTAAGACTAGTAATGAGATATTAGCCCTGACAGTGGTAACAGGGGAGGGGTCGAGCGTGCTGTTCCCTAATCTTTTCTCCTCTTTTTTCTCTTCTCTCTAAACTCAGTCGGAAGATCTCTCTCCTCCTCACTCTTGCGGGGAGCTGCAACATCTCTTCCTATTGCTGTTCTGCTCTGTCTTTCTCTCTTCACACTGGTTTTGTGTGGGGACCTCTCTCTCACACCATTTTCTTTGCTGTTGTGCACGTTGCAACAGTGTGAGTGGGTGAGGGACTAAAGTGAAACTTCCACCTTGGCTCCACATTCCCACAGCTGGGATCTGGGTGCAGAGGAGGATGTCAATGTTCACTGTAGGAAACTATACTGTAGCAGAGCTGTTTCTGTGCCATTTAACAAACTGTACAACTAAATGTCCCCGTGGATTAATTGATCTTGAATTCTTGCTGCTGTTTTAATAAAAAGACATAGCACAGGATGGATGGCCTGATGTAAAAGCTATATTTTTAGTTTGGTAAGCCAAAAGAACTCCTTGGGGAATTAGCAGAAGCAGATTTGATAAAGCCTTTAGTGTAACGATGGATTATGAGACAATGGGCCCTCAGTAGAGATATGTAAAAGGCCGCCCCGTTACAAAAGAGCAAGTCATCCACGCTGAAAGAGACAGAAGTTTGTAGTGTAGTCATTTTGCATCTCTTAATGGTCATTTTGAATGTTTTTCCAGTTGTTTTGTGTCTTTTCATAGTCATTTTGATTGTTTTACGTCACTTCGCATCTCTTTCAGTGACATCTTGCAGGTGAAGCAGGACTATTGGGTTCTGCTCTTGGTTGAAAAAATCTTCAGAATTACCAACTGGAGATTTAGAGACCGTGTGATTCCTGTCCAAAACTTCCTATCACAGCAAATCCACACTGACTCCTCTGCACAAATATTATTCAAAGAACAGCACACTATACAAAATCTTGCAGGAAACAAATTGTTTAAACTGGTGATTAAACAGTGGAAAGTTTTATTGTGTTTCTGTCACATTTGAATGAAGTGTGTTTTACAATGAATTAACAAGGCAATTAGTTCAGAGGAACTGCAGAAGGTGCAGTGGATAAGACACATGCCTTCAATTCCCTTAGAGATGCATCCACCAATGTGTCCCCGAGCAAGACATTTAACTACTAGTTGCTCCAGAGGCGTCCGACCTCCGACATATAGCAATTGTAAGTAGCTCTGGATAAAAGCGTCAGCTCAATGATAAAATTTAATGAAAGACAGAAACATCCAAAGGTGTATGGTTGTGTCTGTGAAGATTCTCAGTCATCCAGGTCATAGTTATCCAAAGAAGGTTAAAGTCAAGGGAAACTGGACTTGGTTGGAGATAGTAGAAGACGTTTCGTCTCTCATCGTGTATGGTTGTCTTTTTCATTCTGGAAATAGGGGAAAGAATATTTCCTTTCTTGACATTTTGTGAGTTTATTTTGTTTATTTATTTGACTAAAAAAGCTAAGTGAGCTTAGAAACGTAGTAAACCCCCTGCTTGCAGATCTACCATCTCCCATCGTCTCTTGAGGAACAAAGTGGCATTACAAGACAGGACAGGCCTAAAATTCTTGCCAGAGCTCTTCTGCTTTATACTTTGCTAATGTTTCTTTATTTAGATTGTCCCATTTCCAGAGTTGTGAAGTCGTTCTTCTGACTTCAGTGTGTGTTCAAGTGGAATCAGCATGGATGCTGCTACAAAGATGTGTTGGATTATCATTAGCTTACTCTACATGTACAGCAAACTAATCATTATAACCATATTACAAATTATGTGTTAGCAAAATATGTACATGCAATACGGGATTTTGCACAAATTAAATGTTTCTTACCATCATGTTGTCTGCCATGTTTCTATGTGTATGACATCAACAACTCGGCACCTACTCTTACAAAATTTTCTTTAACTTTAGCTGATTCATCATTGACCATATTTATAAAGATTTTCCATTGATGTGGGGAGAATGTCATTTTTGCTTTTATAAAAGTTGAAGAAAATAAAAACATGCATAAATGTATGAATTCTAATGGCAAAATTGCACATTCATAAATGTAAATTCTGCAGTAAAAAAAAACAAACTTTGTACTTTTTCTCAATTAGGTTGTAAATTTGATCAATTTAATTTCTAAATCCAACAACAAAAAACTGTGAAAACTGTCAACATATAGTCCTCTTTTAATATCTGTATATAATATAAACTACCCCAGGCAATATTTTTAGTATTTGTGTCTTATAGATTTACATACTGTTCTGTAAACCTCTCAGTCACCACTCATCCCGCCTTTTGCAAGCAGGAGAAGCTACGGTGGCAGACTCGCTCTGTCGGCTCTTGTACTAAATACTACGTGTGGTCCTCCATTTTTCTAAATTTCCCTTCTCTTCTTACTTCTAACGAGTAATAATACTAATACTGCTATTACTGATTCTTCGTCTTCTTCTTTGTACATATTCAACGTTTTGATTGATGTAACACACTTGGTAAAGCAGTTTCTCTGTTTGGTACTTTTTGCTACTGTAGAAACATGGCGGCGCAACATGGTGACTTCCATGTAAGAGGACTGGAGGAGAATGTAGATAGAAATGATGGTAATAAAAACATAAAGGTTAATTATGAAAGGTCTTTAAACACTACTGAAAACATAATTATGTATATTATATTGCATTTCTGTCAATAGATCCTCTTAAATATTACACTCTGGACTTTACTTGTTGCGCAGCTGTAATATTAAGGAAAACAAAAAATAATGTTGGATTTGGTTGATTAATACTCACAAGCTAGCTATGAACAAGAAATGTCACTTCCAACAGAGTCTCTGGTCTAGGGATCTTTTTTTGTTTAGTTAGATGTTAGAGAGACATCTTAATGGAACAGACTCCAAGTGTGCCTTACGGGGTCACAGGGTTTGTTTTCTAATTTAAAATGCTCAGCATAGTGTTAATTTTATTATCTCACAGCCGCTCACAACATAAAGGATCCATAATGTGTATTCCTCAGCTTCCTGGATTTTAATGATGCCTAAAAGCGGCAATCACAACATCACATTGTTATAGACTCTGTTAAGTATTAATGAGTACATTACTGCACTGTGGGCTGGAAATGGGATGTTTAGCTTGCCAAGGGCGTATCTTGCCTTGTACACACATGGGACTGAATGATGAAGCTGAACAGATTGTGAATTTATGGGCTACAACTGAGGACGTAAACATATAAATAAGCATTAATCTTGTTCATTAACAGTTATGCGGCAAAAACAGGCACTGGAAGCCATTCAAACATGTGTGTGTGTTGTTGTGCATGTGTAATTGTGTGTGACAGAGAAAAAGAGGGTGGAGCGAGACACCATTTGAAAATGAGTTGAACACAAGATAATTTGCATAAACAGATGCTTCCATTAAAGGCTCACAGGAATTGTATAGCACTAAAATAAGTAATTACTTCATTAGTACATTTACTGTTAATGCTAAAAGTACAGGATGTGATATTGACAGGTCAGTAATGAAACATTATGTCAACATTCATATTTTTCTAGCTTTTTTAAAATACATATGAGGCTGTTGAAAAATGAAAAATTTCCTTTTTATGTATCACTCATTTTCATTCCAATGCAGAAATGAATGCAGCATTTATCAGGTCTCAGGGGCAAAGAGAAAACACAGGAAACATGTGCACCATGTAAAATGAAAGGGAGCACAGATGCAGGAAAGCTCTAGTCACACTGTGTGTGATGTAAGACTGAAACATGACCGTGTGACACCGCAGAATATAAAAATTACATCACATCAACTCAAAGGACTAATTTCCCCTCAGCGGGACTGTGTTTTATCGTGCTAGTGTGCAAAGCCTCTGAGCACTTGCTACACTGAATAACCTTTTACTTCCTTCTCTTCTATTCAACCCTCTTTCTTCAATTGTTTCTGCATTCAGACACGCAATATCCATTCTCTACCTGTTCTGCCCTTTTGCCCCCACCTTTCCTCCCCCCTCTCCCTTGCAGTATTTTTGCAGCAGCATGCTGGACTGATTTGCAGGAATTGTTGCTCTCCTGCTTGAGATTTGTGATATGCAGGCGGTGAGGAATGTAATTACAGCAAAAGCATTCATCGTCCTGACGTGTTACGCATGCCAACACGCAGAGAGACACACAGGAAAACATTTTCTTCCCATTTCCCCCTCATTTGCATGTGAGTAAGCGAGCTTGATAAAATCATGCACTACTGCAGTAGCCTATATATATGGCGACATCAGCATCTTTTAATTGCCATTAATTTCCGCTGCTTTTGAGCGTGTTTGAATATCATCTACCTCCGCTCTCCTGTACTGTGTCATGACGTCAGGCTCTGTGATTTGGTGATATCCAATTAGTCTCCCGCTCTGAAGAGAAAACGCACACAGCTCCAATCTAATAAGTGTCCTCCCTTAATACTAATGGAAGACTTTAAGCCCAGATTACAGCTCCAGTTCCCTCTTTCAGCCTCACCTAATCTACCCGCCCCACTCTGTTCAAATATAATGTACCTCACTTTCACTGTTTTGTCCTGCAGTGCTCTCTGTCTTTCTAAACCTTTCTCTGTGGCTCTACACCCACTCTGAGAAGCTGGCTTGACTGCTACTTTATCACTACGTGGGCATGCCCAAAGTGTGAAGGGAGAGTTGTTGCTTTTCAGGAGAATGGAAAACCAAAGCACTTCCCTTGTCAGGTCAAATTTATTCTCAGTTACATTATCTCTGAGCACATTTTGGCCCTTTTTGATTGTCACACCTCACAACATGTGTATGATGCAGATGTTCCACAGCATTGATATACCAGCGGGTTTTTATGCATCTCACTGCAGCTAAGATGAAGTCACAACTACAGTACATGCTATGAAAAATCAGCCATTGGTTATGGGGTTAAAACCTTTGAGGGAGATAGATGAGAAATAAGTATAAGAAATCTATCCACGACTCCAACTATCTTCCTCTCTGCTACATGATTTCATCTTTAAACAAAGATGAGAGTAAGTCTCTTTCTGTTCTCTCGGTTAGTATCATCTTCCTGGAACTTTCTGGGATTGTCTGTGCTCATCCCCTCAGCCAGTGTGGTTCTTTCCTCTCTGAGACTCCTCAATCTCAGATTGTTTGCATGGAATTTGAGGTGGCCAAAAGATCTGCAGAAAGGTCTGTTTACCTGTCTATTGTTCACCAGCAACTTCTACGTATGTTCAGTATTTTTATTCGTTTTCTGTTGAATTGAATCCTTCTGTGGATGGCACGGTGGTGCAGTGGTTAGCACTGTCGCCTCACAGCAAGAAGGTCGTGGGTTCAAACCTCGGTTGACCCCGGCCTTTCTGTGTTGAGTTTGCATGTTCTCCCCGTGTCTGCGTGGGTTCTCTCCGGGTACTCCGGCTTCCTCCCACCGTCCAAAGACATGCAGTCTAGGTTAATTGGCGACCCTAATTGTCCTTAGGTGTGAGTGGTTGTTTGTCTATGTGTGGCCCGGCGATGCACTGGCGACCTGTCCAGGGTGTACCCCGCCTTGCACCCGATGTTAGCTGGGATTGGCTCCAGCGACCCTGTATGCAGGATAATCGGTTGACGATGGATGGATGAATTCTTCTGTTTTCACTTGAGTGTCCAGCGTTGTGCATTCAGTTGCAGTAAGCAACTTGCTTTACAAGATTTAAAAAGAACTATGTATACATATATATACTTTTCTTTCTTCTGCTTGTAATTTAGGCTCAGATTTTTCCATTGAGAACATTGGGAAAAAATTGGCTATGAACTCATAACTGTGTCAGACTCATGATGGAGATAACAAAGGATAAAAATGGAATCAAGAGATAAATTATTTATTATTTCACGCATTCTTCTTCCTTGTTAAAACTTTGCACCTACATTACCCACAATGCAACTCGACCACAGTCGGTTCATTTGTCAATTCAGGTGTGTCCTAGCCTCGAGCCTCTAACCTCATGCAGAGATGAGGATCTACAGAGATCTGGTAAGCTTACTTCTTGCAGTCTTCAGCCCTAACCGACACCAACTCAAGTGACAGCGATTGAGGACATTCTTGTTCCTGCAGTTGAACCCTCATTGTGAAAAATGATGGACTTCTCGGTCTCTCTCCTCAGCAGCTGTACAATGTAGCTGTGCATTTAATCTGGACTGTGGATTCACATGGCTGCTATTTTGCTTATCTATAATTTCTCATTCATCTTACTTCAAAGCCCAGGTCACATCTGCACCCATTGCCTCTCTTGTACTCCCTCTGTCTCTATACTTCTTAAAGTTTATGTGACATTCTGTTTTCAATTTCAGCCAATAATCTTCATTCCTTGTTAAACCAATCATCCCTCATGATCAGTACGACCTACGCGTGGACACAGGAAATCTGTGTGGATGGATTTTGATGCAACATTGTACAACCAGTGAGGCGCACGTTTTCCCATTAAGGAAATAAGAGTAAAGTCATGAATTTCTCATTTTGTCCTTGCTTTCATTTCAAGCCAAGGACGGGTTCCAACAAATAGAATTCAGCATATACTGAGGAACATGAATCTCAATGTTTATTCTCCTGTTTTATATTCTGACTTTGCCATACTGGCTGTAGGATTCCTAGGTTGGCCAATGCCTCCCTCTTTTCCTTTGCACAATGTTTTCATCCCTGTCTCAAATGAAATATGGCATATTAATAATTGCACACCCACATACTTGCTGCTGCACATGTAGCTCACAGCTTGCCTCAGTATGTGAGGCAAAAAATAACAGGATTTTATGGCAGAGGAGACCTTGCTATGACTCTTCTGTGAAAAGTTCTGCATTTATGCACATTTATGCATTAATCCCGATTTTAGAGACTCAGTGAGGAGTTTCAGAGGAAAAGAATCAAGAGGAAAGATGGACCCCCCCCTCCCCCCCCAAGTGGATAGGTATGCAAAAAATTCTTCACGAATTCTTCACAAACACAAGTTTCAATATTTTGATGGATGAGACATTTATGTCTTTATACCTCACAGCAGAAACCATATTAAATTCCTTTGCTGAGGAGCAGGCTCAGCACTGAATTTTCCTTTAGAGGCATATAGCTTTTCATGTACTCATAGATAATGGGTTTTATTAATTAGTGTAAGTGACTGCTCATTTAGGTTGGAACGATTGAAAATGTTTACATTGTAAATAACTTAATAAATGTCTTCTATATGATTTTCACCTGACAGATAGTATGCGGACAAATACGCTGAAACAAATTATATAAAGGAAGGAATAAAATACAATCTTCACAAAGTATTTGGGCTCTGAAAAGGAGCAACACCAGACCAGTTCCTGAAAATGGTTTAGAAATCCTTCACGACGACAAAGGACGTAATCCTATGAAATGAGATTCAGGTCAATCTGCCCTTCAGAGAATTCTTCCCGGTGTCCAATTAGTTCAGCACGCTGGCTTCTTAAAGTCTTACATAACAAAGACACAAAGGAAAATTCCCAGCATGCCTGGAAGGATACCAAAAACAGAAATAGATGTCTTCAATAATAATGAAAAGGACAAATAATCCATTTGTTACTGCAATAAAAAGGTGTCACATGAAAAAACTGAAAGTAAAGGATGGCTAACTCTTCCCCACCTGAAAATGGCCTCTAGTGATCAAATGCAGAGGGTGACAATGATAACCTTTAGCATTTAGAACTTTTTGAACTGGTAAAATAAAGTCCCAAGTTACTGAAAGCAAAGCGCCTCAGTCAATATGCATTATGATAACTTGCAAGAAAAAACAACAAATTATTTAAGTGCTTATTCAACAGCAGAGAGATACTAAGAAATTGGAATGCCGTTAAATGGAAATATAAAGTGTCTAAAAGAAATCCTGTTAATCAAATACAATGAAAACGAATATATTTACTACAGGCAAATCCATATATAAAAGAAATTTGCTAGTTGCCATGAAACTAAAAAAAAATATTAGGTTAAATCTGAAGGGATTTTGCACTTCAAAGCTTAAAGAAGGCTGGCAGATAGGAAATGGAAATGCATAATGTGTTTGCATGAATGAAAAAAGTCATTAGTTGCATTTGAAGTGAATTTCTGTAAGCCATGCCATGGAATTTCAATCAAAAGGGGAGAGCAGAGGCCTGTGCAGAGGCTACTGACTGAACTTGAATTAAAATGACTTATATAAAATACAAAGCAGGGATGTTTAATGTTTTGTATCTAACTTTAAAGCAACAACAAAACAACAGTGATATCTTTATGAATAATATATGTATGTATTGTTATCTGAAAGCAGTTACAAAGTACTTCTTACTCAATAGATATAAAAGAGGTGGCAGATGACATAGATCAGGAAAACAACACAGTATACTATCTAAAAATATAAAAATAGAATAAATAGATGATCATGGCATCAAAGCTGTAACATATTAGAAAAACAACATCATCAAAGAGCTGGCAGATCAAATAGAATAAGAGCAACACATAAATCAAAACAAAACCGAGTATTTAGCTAGCATGGAGCAACATTTTGTGTGATCATTTTTGAATTGATCATCAAAGATGAAGAGTGAATTTAAGAGATTTTAGAGTTTAAAACAAACTAACTAAAATTATTAATAGAATAATGAAGAAATAGCAGTTATGGTGTAATGTCAAAGACGTCAGTATTGAAAAGAAATCTACTAATGTTAGCATGCTAATCATCTAGTGTCGCCCGTCCTGTGTTGCAATACCACTTGTGCCTCAAGAGGCGATAGTCCATTAGTACAGCTAAGGGCCCCCGGCCCGATGGGTCTGCCACTGACTTGGTAAATGCGTGTGCAGTACTGAGGTCATCACTGCCGGCAATACTAGGCGTCAATAAGTGTTCCAATGGGATTAGGAAGTGTCCTGTGCTTAAAGTAGGCTGCAGGCCTATGTGATCTGCTGTGCATTGCTCTCTGAACACACTCGTCAACACTTAATACTGGTCCACCACCTTCTGACCTCATATTCACCAGCAAACCAGACAGTCTGAGCTCTTCATATGGGGCAGATAATGGAAAAGACATTTGTGTGGTTCATGCACAAAAGTCAAAGTGCTATATTATACACTAATTTTCTCTTATTTAAACTGATTATTTTAACACAGGCTTGAAAGATTGTTGTTCAAACTTTGTAGTTTCTGCTTTCGAAAAAGGTTCCAATGATCCAACCGGATCAAAACCTCCATTAAAACCTCTTGAATTTCTCCTCCAGCATGATCCACTTCTCTGCTATGCCATACCTTTATGCTCTGACAATCACATTTTCTCTAATTTAGCTAAAAATACTTTCTGTATCATGCTCCCTCTCAAAGCTGTGTCTTTTTGCTGCACACATTCACTCTCCACCTATAATTTAGTACAGTCATGTTTCTTAAGATCATTTCCTCTATCCTACTGTAACCTCACATAGATGACGCTGGAGATGGAAGTCATTATTTAGCCATACAAAGATGCAGGGACCACAGCTTATATTTTGCCACTAAGTGGGTGCAAAGAAGAGTAAAACACAATAAAGAGTTGACTGGAAGCTGAATGAATGGTAATGTGTTTGGCGCCTCTTCCTTAATACTATAATTCTGTCTTTAAAACAAGACTTCAAACTGTTTTTCCTATTTTTGGAGAGATGGCTTACAATTTAAACATATAAATCTGTTTTGGATACAAAGCGTGAGTTCAGCATCTGAGTCCAAAATGACACTAGAGACTGTGGTTCAGTCCTGTCTAGACCCTTTTTGATGAAAAAAAGGTGTGTTCACATGCCGTGAACTCATGGTCCCTTTGAGCTTTTTTCAGGGTGGGAGCAAACCTCCAAACATCCCACAAATCATTCAGTACTGTATGCCCCTGAGAGCTTGGATGTAAAAAGAGTTTGGTTTTCTCTGAGTCTGAACACACACACAGGAATTCATGAGCTTCGTGAAAGAACAGATTTGTCTGTTGAAGTCAAACTTAATTAGCTGATGTTTACATACATTTTACAAGTTCTTAAATGTTGCCTGTGAAGTAGAACATACACACATCTATGCTGCTTACATCACTTTGCTGGCCCAGTGCTAGTTTTCATTACTGAGTCCCTTCAGTGATCTAATTAGTAGCCCAAGTATTAGCGTGTTGTACACAGACAGAACAAAGATGGGCTCCAAGAAACATTGACCTACAATCCAGAGATAAACACAGCACCTGTTAGTTCTGTTAGTGTAGCATTCTGCTAATTATCTGCCTGCATAGTTTAAAAAGGCCAAAGATACACAAGCTGGCAACACAAGTCAAAATCTCAAAACATTTTCAGCACACAGTATAGTAGACTTGTGATGTGAGGACCTTGATGATACGGGTCTGGTGCTCCCTGTTCCAAACCTATAGACTGATAGCCTAGAGTTTACATTACATACTGCAGAGCTGGTATCTGCGTTGTTAAAGTGGACCAGCTCCTTCCAACCTCCAGGCTAATTAGAGAGTCCTCCTTTAGGACCAGGCACCACACTAAAATACTGCCCTCAAAACTTCAATGTGTAGCAAGTGATCAATCCCAATTCCAGATCAACATGGGAAATAATAAAGTTTGCTTTTGCAAAATAAAGTACCACCATCAGGATGGTGATTTTGAGTGAAATATGGATTGCGTTAAGATTTGGCACACATATTTATGTACCTCTCAGAATGAATTGTGAGCTGGTGATCCCCAGACATTTGATTTCGTGCTAATTAGGAAAAAATAGCATGCTAGCACGCAAAAGTATAGTGTGGCTGAAGACTCATCTGTTCATCTTTTTTTCACCATCCTTTAGCAGCAGTGTCATGCACAGTATGTCTGAAGACTGATGTTAAATTTGTCTCTCTTCAAAACAAAAAATATATCTAAAAAAATATTTAAGATAAGAATTCAAGATTGAATACAAGCTAATAAAGGTGAAAGAAATCAATGCGTGAATGAAAGAAATGAAGGACAAAAGAATGAACAGAGGAACCAACACCACCACCAAGAACCTCTTGTTACATAACTTCCCATCAGTGCGCTGTGGTTATGTCATGGCCCTTTCTCAGTATTTGTTCTGCTTCCAAACATGCTAATCCGGGATCCTCCCTTGGTTTCCACACACAGAGGCCAAATAATCAAGGCAAAATGTTTTCCCTCACATAGCATATCATTTGAATGATGACAATGATAACAAGTACTGATCAGGCGAGGCACCCATTTTGTTCTTTAAATACTGTACCGTTGTCCCTCCCACACTGAAGCTCAGACACAAATAGGCATGTAATTAACTATAATTTGGAAAAAATACTTGGAAAATGAGAAGCTGAATGTGAATGCAAAAAGGCCATCTTTGACATCGCCTCAAGCTACAAAGACATTGCAATCCAATTCTAATCATAAAACCAGCTCTCTCGCCTGATTCCTTGTACCTTCCTGATACCTTTTATCCCATGAAACATGTCATGTGTAGTTGATGGTACAAGAGCGAGTTCACCTATACTTTTCGGTATAGGTGACGCTTAAACATCTAGAGATTTCCAGCAGCTTGGTTCTTCAGAAAACCTGATTAAGGCGGTAAAGTACTTAAAATGTCCTCTGACTCACCTTCCAAATGTGCACCTTCTACTACAGAAAGAAGAAGCTTCTTGTATTGATATTTTTGTTTTCATCAAATTCACAAGAAACTTTCTTCTTTCAAGTTATAAATGTTGTTTCTCAAGGGATGTTTGAAATATTGTTTACATGTACAAGCTCCTACCCAGTCAAATAAGACTTGACTTTTGTTCCCTGGTGGCTCCACAGGCTCAACAGAAAACAACATCCCACATGTGAAAAAAAAACCCAGCATCTCACATGAACCTGAAACATGACCAGCAGGTTGTCTCCTCACTGGAAAGCTAAAGGCAGGCGTGCTGAGGTTTAAAGGGATAAGCCTGATCAAATCCTTCCAGATTGATCTTTGACACAGTCTACCCAGCAGGGTGCAACGCCTCCCTCCCAGAGGCAGGTGGAGGAGGGGCAGGGGCATGTGGAGTAATGGGAACAAGAACATTGAGAGTCAGGGAGGGGAGGAGGAGAGAAGATGCTGGCCTGGTGGAGAAGTTTGGCCTGACCTTTCCCGGTGACCATGTGACTGGAAAGAGGAGGCTGCAGGGATTAGAGATGAAGATATAAAAGCACAACACAGGCAACGCACTTCACAAACTCAAGAAGAAGAAAGAAGCATCTTTGAGCAGAGATCAGTGGTGGCCTCTTTGGACATCTGTGACAACAGGTGAGAACAAACTCTACTGCTGCAACAAGCTTGTTGATTTACTAATGACATTATTCAAAGTTAAGGTCAAAGCGCACCTTAATTAGAACAGCTGCTGCTTCTACAGTGTGTATAATGTTTCCATGGCACTGAATTGGTAATTGTAACTGCCTGTGGGCTGGTTTTAGATAAAATGAGTCATATCCACAATAAACTAGTAGAGAGGAGTGAAGGCAAAAATTCAGATGGGGATGACTTTGATGATAAGGATGGTGTTAATGCAGATATGCATGTGTGCATTGCTAGATAAAACTGTAAAGTGATACTAGGAACAGCTTGAATGACTGAAAGACAAGAGAAAGAAGTTTGCACACAAGTGAAAAAGAAGACAAGAAGAATGACTGAAAACTGTGAAATGTTCTACTTAACCTGTGCTAGCAAAGTGGTATGATGTTTCAATTTAAATTGCTACAGAGTGGATACAAACATGACGGAAATTGTAGGTTGAACTACAAATGAAGGTGACGTTCAGAAATGCAAGTGTTAAAAAACAAAACAAAAAACTTACTCTTAAAAGGCAATGAATAGAGAGGAGAACAGGTGTGTGTAAAGAGGATTGACTTTAGGGGCATCGATGACAGCAACAGTTGGCTGATAACATGTTGGCCAGCTTCACAGATCTCTACACATGATTGCAGACACCCCACGCACAGGCAGATAGAACTGCCATTTCTGATGTACGTTTGAATTACATAACATGCCAAACCAGGGTGTTTTCCACCTCTGTCAAAGTGCCCTAACAGGATTACACCTGTCAGCAGTCAGAGGAAGGAGGGTAGGGGTTGAGAAGTAGAGTTTAGGCAGGATACTGTTTCAGGTTTGAGGTGAGGACAAACAGGGATGTATTCAAGAACACAGAAAACAACACTGTGACATGTTTTCATGCTCACTGGTTGATGAAGCCTTACAAGGTTAGCAAGAGATCTGTGTCAAACTTAGATATTCACTGATGATATGACTCTAATAGTTCATCATTTAGTAATCTTAAAGTTTGGCATGTAAACTACCAAACATCAGCAGTCGATTGGCTGCATAAGATAAAGAGCAAATGTAACAGTTTGAGGTTACGAATAGAGGTTGCTTTCCCATTGCAAATGGGATCCCTGTTGTTCAAGAAGGGCAATTTGTCAGCTGCGGATTGGAGTGGGATTAGAGCTAATCTGGCTGTTTAACCTAATCTGCACAATCTCCACTGATTGGCATTGAGAGCTGGAAGTAAACAGGATTAACAGAGAGTGGGGCAGAGGACATAACAGAAGGCGGCAGAGGAAGCCGCGATCTCAGGATTAGCATGTGCCATTACACTTTTTCAAAAACTCTGTCTTTTAGTCACCTTCAGCAGAAATGAACGCCAGCCCCCCAGCAGGAAGCGCCCTGGCCCCTGGTGGAGCGACTGGACCAACCACACCCAAGAAGGGACCACCCAAGTTCAAGCAGCGGCAGACCCGCACATTCAAGAGCAAGGCCCCCAAGCCAGGCCAAAAGGGGTAAAACCCCATTTATATTATACTTATTTGTATATATTAAATGCAAACAATCAAATCAGGTCTTATACCAGGACCTGCGCCACTTACCTCTCTATATTCTATTTTCCAGCTTTGGTGACGATATCCCCGGCATGGAGGGTCTTGGCACAGACATCACAGTGGTGTGCCCATGGGAAGCCTTCGGCGACATGGAGCTCAGCGACTTGGCCAAATACGGCATCATTTAATCCTGCTGCCTCCTGCCTTCCTTGCCTGCCTGTACCTCTCCTCTGTCTGGTCCCATCCGCCCTGCCTTCTCTCCATCTCAGCTCGGCACGCCATGATAAGACGGCCAGCATGCCCCCTAATGCCCTCTCGTCTATCTACCTCATGCTTGACTCCACTAAGTGGACGGAAAGCATAACAATGTTCTTTTTTTTATATTATTATTATATGATACTGTTTAAACTATATATTCTTGAAATGAGAAGACGAGAAAAAGACCTTCACATACCCTGTTCCCCTTTCCTTTCATCCACCTACAATAGCCCACTCCTGACTTCTCCTCTCTCTCATTTAATCTTCCCTCTCTCCCTCTGCCTCCCAAACCCATGGCAATGGACGCAAGCAAAACACTAGTTATTACTAGCTTGTATTTGCTTCTAGCTGTCTATTAAAATGTAAATATTTTGTTCTCAGTGTTGAACCTTTTTACCTTGTCTTCCATCCTACCTTTTGTACTCCTTCCCTCTTTTATTTTGCATTGTATTTTCTACTCCTTGTGCAAAGGAGATGCAAGGAGAGTGTGTAATATGGTGTAACGGTGAAAACTACAATGCACTTTCACATGATCGTGGAGGATGAACTCCCTTTTATCCCGTCTTTCTCTCCTTGCTGCTATCTGAACCCACGTCCCTCCTTAGAGAAAACAAAGGCATATATGTTTTGGGTCGCAAGCACAATACCACAGACATTGTACTGTGAACTTGTATGTCCTGATAGCTGCAGTAAATGTGTTTATTTTTAGTACTCATGTTGTACGTCTCTTTCTTTTCTGGACGAAAAACGAAAAAAGCAGGGTAGGCTTGAAATGAAAATCATACAAAGAGAAACAAAAAACAATCATGACTTGATCACTAATAAGGACCTTGGATGAGAACACCAGCTCCCTAGCTCAACTTAATGACATTTTCTTCTGTGTCTTAAGTACAATGCTGTCTGAGTACATCTAATAATTACCAACAATTTTAAGGCTTCCTGAAATAAACATGCTCTCTCAAAAGGCTCTTAGTTGGAAAAGGAAAATAAATCATTTGCTTTTGCCTGTCATGTAACAAAACTTTGTGTATCAAAGTCAATCCCTTACTAGATTCAAACAGTAGGTCTTGGGGCTTTAAACATTCATTACATGCTTAAATTATATTGTAAATATTATTTAGGATAATATATTCATTTTTCTACTGATGAATATACCTTATAGACTGTATATTAGAGTCTACAGACACTCCAGCTACTGTTTGATTTAGAAACAACAGCTTCGAGCCAAATGCTAACATCAAAAGCAAACTATTACTTTAGAGTCTTATCAGAGGCAAAAGGAAATGGTAATATCATTTGGAAACAAATAAATAGTATAATAAAACCGAATGTCACTGTCACCCCTAAATATGAACTTAAAGTCCGGGAAGACATTATCCCTAATCATTTACAAGTTGCTAACAAATTTAATGATTTCTTTATTCAATTTGTTAAAGACCTTGCTATAAGCTTCCCCCATATAAACACTAAAACAAATGGTATGGCTCCTAATGAAGATGATGTCAACTCATTCGAGATCAGGGAAGTTGACCAATTAGTTGTCTTGAAAGCTATTGATGATTTAACACTACCTTTTCTAAGGATATATGTAACTTAGATACTGTATTCCTAAAAACAAATTGTGGCATTCTGGTTCAGCCCCTTACTCATCTTATTACATATTTCCATCACAACTTTTCACAATTCCCAGATGGATGAAAAAATGCCTTGGTAATACTAGTTTAAAATCAGGGGACGCTGAAGAAATTTGCAACTAAAGACCATTAGTCTTTTTCCTGTCTAAAGCGCTGGAAAAAGTTGTCTCAGGACAACTGCTACATTACCTGGAGTCAAACTATTATCTGCACCCCCTACAGTTTAGTTTAAAACACAACCATTTCACAGGGTCAGCAACCTGTTTATTATTAGAAAATTACAGTCAGTTGAAAAAGGCAATGTGGTAGGCGCAGTGTTTCTGGATTTGAAAAAGGCATTTGAGACTGTAAACACAACATTTTAATTTCAAAACTCTCAATGTCAAAACAGTCATTGTCATGGTTTGACTCATATTTAAAGGGTCGGGAACAGTGTATTGAAATGAATAACATCAAGTCTGCTTTTTGCAAAATTGGAACAGGGATCCCCCAGGGAACTGTTTTGGGTCCCATCCTTTGTATCAGTTTGTATGTCAACGACTTGCCAGAAACATGTCCTGATATTGGTCTTCAGATACGTACGCTGTTGAAACAGTCGTCCATCTGTCTGCCAAAACCTGTCATGCTGTTGCACATACGCTAACCAATTATTATTTTATTTTAAGTGTTATCTTGCCTTGATGCTTCTTGTTTGACACTAAACACCAAGAAAACAAATCTGTTTTTCCATTAGAAATCTATCTGAAACAGAATCCTTTAATGTTTTATTTTTTAATTAAAGGTGAGGTCATTGAACAAGTAACAGATGTGAAGTATCTGGGGGTAATTTTATGATAAGAAATTGCTTGACATTTGATTGTTTTCTCATCTGTCCTATGGTTTCCCCCATTACTCATTTTACCCCTTTTATCTTGTGCTGTAACTTATTGTACACTGCTCAAAAAAAATAAAGGGAACACTAAATTAACACATCCTAGATCTGAATGAATGAAATAATCTCATTAAATACTCCTTTCTTACATAGTAGAATGTGCTGACAACAAAAGGCATCACACAGAAATTATCAATGGAAATCAAATTTATCAACCCATGGAGGTCTGGATTTGGAGTCACACTCAAAATCAAAGTGGAAAACCACACTACAGGCCGATCCAACTTTGATGTAATGTCCTTAAAACAAGTCAAAATGAGGCTCAGTAGTGTGTGTGGCCTCCACGTGCCTGTATGACCTCCCTACAACGTCTGGGCATGTTCCTGATGAGGTGGCGGATGGTCTCCTGAGGGATCTCCTCCCAGACCTGGACTAAAGCATCCGCCGACTCCTGGACAGTCTGTGGTGCAACGTGGCGTTGGTGGATGGAGCGAGACATGATGTCCCAGATGTGCTCAATTGGATTCAGGTCTGGGGAACGGGCGGGCCAGTCCATAGCATCAATGCCTTCCTCTTGCAGGAACTGCTGACACACTCCAGCCACATGAGGTCTTGCATTGTGTTGCATTAGGAGGAACCCAGGGCCAACCGCACCAGCATATTATCTCATCTCGGTACCTAATGGCAGTCAGGCTACCTCTGGCGAGCACATGGAGGGCTGTGCGGCCCCCCAAAGAAATGCCGCCCTACACCATTACTGACCCACCGCCAAACCGGTCATGCTGGAGGATGTTGCAGGAAGCAGAACGTTCTCCACGGCGTCTCCAGACTCTGTCACGTCTGTCACATGTGCTCAGTGTGAACCTGCTTTCATCTGTGAAGAGCACAGGGCGCCAGTGGCGAATTTGCCAATCTTGGTGTTCTCTGGCAAATGCCAAATGTCCAGCACGGTGTTGGGCTGTAAGCACAACACCCACCTGTGGATGTCGGGCCCTCATACCACCCTCATGGAGTCTGTTTCTGACCGTTTGAGCAGACACATACACATTTGTGGCCTGCTGGAGGTCATTTTGCAGGGCTCTGGCAGTGCTCCTCCTGCTCCTCCTTGCACAAAGGCGGGGGTAGCGGTCCTGCTGCTGGGTTGTTGCCCTCCTACGGCCTCCTCCACGTCTCCTGATGTACTGGCCTGTCTCCTGGTAGCGCCTCCATGCTCTGGACACTACGCTGACAGACACAGCAAACCTTCTTGCCACTGCTCGCATTGATGTGCCATCCTGGATGAGCTGCACTACCTGAGCCACTTGTGTGGGTTGTAGACTCTGTCTCATGCTACCACTAGAGTGAAAGCACCGCCAGCATTCAAAAGTGACCAAAACATCAGCCAGGAAGCATAGGAACTGAGAAGTGGTCTGTGGTCACCACCTGCAGAACCACTCCTTTATTGGGGGTGTCTTGCTAATTGCCTATAATTTCCACCTGTTGTCTATTCCATTTGCACAACAACATGTGAAATTGATTGTCAATTATCCAAGGAAGGTTAAAATCTGGATGTGGTTGAAGATACTAATATGTTTCGCCTATTTTCCAAAGGGGATTTTTTAGTTTTGACTGACTGTTAGGGAATCCCAACAATTTAATCTTTGTGAGTTATCGTTAACAAGGTGATGGATGCTGCTTGGTGTGTAAATTGCAGTGTGTCAGTGTTGTGTGGTCATGTATAGCATTCCTTAAGTGCTTTGGTGGTGCCCTTGATGTCTCTGCACCATCTTGTAAGTCACCCCTGCCAGCATGGTGACTCCTCCCTGGGGCTATTTTTAAGGCCTGGGGTCACTGACCTCCAGCAAGGGTTACTTTCAATATCAGGGGAGGTCTAGCCCTGCTTTGCTTTATCAGCATTCTTTTTCTATCGCTATCTCCGTATTCACCTCAGTCTCAGAGCAACTTATGGTTAGAACTAAATATTAGTGGACATCCACCCCCATTGTAGTGTACATTATGAGTCAAATGAGCCAGGGACAACGGATGAAAAATAGTCTTTTGACTAACTCTGGCACATTTGCATCTATGCTTATTAATGTGCACTGTCCCTGCTAAATTAAACTGATTACAAACGACCTCCAACAATCTACAAACTCTTCACCATTAAATAACTTGTATCAGTTTGATACTAATTACTATTATAGACTAACCTTAAAGACTCCTACTCTCGAACTCCTCCCAGACCTTTATCTTCCATCTGCTCCTCCTCTCAAGCCTCTCCTTTCTCTGTACTTACCTTGCATCACCACCCCTATGAGTGTGTTTAGACACGCCAAGCGGTTTCATGATAATCTTGCTGAGTCATCTAAAATAGAAAATTACACACTGTGATACACTGTAATCCAGGGCAAGAGCATTTATAGAAAATCTATCTCCTCAGCGGAAGTTTATCAGAGTCTTTCACGTTATTTAGCCTGTGGGCTGTGGGAGTGTTTGAGTGGTTAATGAAAGGACTATGTGGGAGATTAGTTGATTCTTTGTAGATGTTAGGTCCCTACAATGTGTTTACATCTGCAGTGTTATCTGCATGAAAACACATGCTCTTCCTTTTTAGAGGGAAGTAAAGGGTGTGATTTTTGTCTTGTGCTGGCCTGTTCTGATCTAATTTGAGCTTTAAGAGAACATCTAAAGAATAATCCGGGTATTTCTAATTGTGATACAAAGCAGTGTCGTTAAAAGGATGTCATCCAACACATGTAGGCCTTCTATGTCCTGTGTACTCTAAAGGTTTTCCAGCTACGTCCCAAAACTGATGACACAGTGTAATTACCCCCCCCCCCCCCCCCCCCCCATCAGGATCAGCAGAGGAGAAGGATATTTGATAAGGCAATGAAGCCATTAATAATTGGTAGAATAACAGGTTGGAGATAAGATGAAAGAGGATAGATGAAAGACTGTGAAAGTGTCAAAATAGCTTGTAATACTGGACATTCATTAGGAAATAGTCCAAGTCCCTGAGGCTTTTAAGACTATGTTCAAAGTAACCTGTGCAAGAAATTTATATTCATGACATCATCCTTTTCATGTAAGAACACCCTATATATTTAGAGAATGGAATAAGTTTACCTTTCACATGCTACTTTCAGGACATTTATGGACACTGTAAATTGGTTGCAGGCATATCCTCTCCCTTTCCTCATATGCTCCAAATTTTGTCCTCATTTCCGACCATACGTTCACATCTTTTCCAGATAGCTGATCAGAGGAGACGGATATCTAACATGTAATAAATTGGCAATTAGCATGCTTAAATAACTAGCAAGTGGCTTTTGTTTCCTCTTGTCTGGCAACATGACACCTGTGGTTAATGTGAAGAGAGAAGGGGAAAGCTAGCCTCTACACACACACACACACACACACACACACACACACACACACACACACACACACACACACACACACACACGCCCAGCGGTGTTTGATGAGTGCACTGAGTCAACAGTCTCCCTCCTCTCCTCATTAACAGTTTGACCCCTCTGTTTGAGTTGCTCCAGGTGGGGTCACACTGTCTTGGCAGGAAGAGTGTTTGTGCTTGTAGAGTGTGTGTGTGTGTGTGTGTGTGTGTGAGGGGAGTGACTTCCAACACCCTTTTTTTAAGCTGGAAGGAGGAGTAGGCTCAGGGTAGTGCCTTCAAAAACTCCATGTGGTTACCATTCTTTACAAACAGAGGTAGACTGATGGACAGCGCAATGATGTAATGGCAGCATGGGCACACACTAGCAGTCTACCACTTGCTGCTGCAGTCACTCTGAGGTTGCAGATGTGAGGTCAGCAGAGCAGACCCCCAGGTTGTCGACTCGCTGGCCAACAAAGCTGTTCTTTTGTAAGCATGTGTTTAGACTGTAAGCAGGATACTGGTGAGCAGCAGCTGCTCACCCCTGGCCTGTAAAAGTCCTTCTTCATTTACACACACTTTGAACCATGATATTGTATATAAAGGAGTGATCAGTGCCAACAAAGAGGAGTAACTTAATAATAAGTAGGGATTTCAGGTGCCTGGGATTTTAGCCATGCTGGTGGCATGGGGGATGGCAAGACAGTTGGTCAGTCGGTAAGTACACCCCTTTGTCACAGACGGAAAAATCTCGACAGCTAAATATTGGATGGATTAACATGAAATTTCGTGCAGACATGCATGGTGCCCAGAGGATGAGTTGTAAAAACCTTCCCTGACCCGCTGACCTTTTTCTTTAGCACCATCATTAGGTCAACATTTCAGTTTGTCCAATACTTTGGTTTATGACTTAATACTGTTGCTATTGTGAATAATAACATTCACAATAGCCTAAGCTGGGTTTTGTGTGTAGTGCTTATTAGCAAATGTTAGCATGTTAACATGCTAAATTAAGATGCTAAACATACCTGCTAAATGTCAACATGATAGTATTATCGTTGTGAACATGTTAGCATGCTGATGTGAGCTCTCTCAAAGCTGCTAGAATAGATAGACTAACTGTTAGTCTTGTTTTAAGAATAAAAATATTTATAATACTAATTACATAACACATCTACACATATTGATCACCTGTAGACTATGCGTCGTTGAAACGGTGGGAGCATTTTGCACCCTGCATAATCCACAGTTGGCCTCCTATCGCATTTCTCATTGCACTACATGTGAAATTATAGCTTTGGGGATTATTGTGTAACTGATCACTTTTACTCGGTTACAGAAAGGAATGTGGGGTTAATTTTTTTTCTGGTCTGTTCTTTTTCCTTTGGTTATGTTACTTTTAATTGCATGCGCTTGTTGTGTGGGATGTTGCAGGCTGATCTCGTGAACAGCAGGTGAAGCAGCATTTTAGATTTACTTGAAACCACAGGGAGGGGACTTGGGCGAGGATCTGTGATTTAAAATGTTCAGTCATACTCTCCATCTCGCTCTGTCTCTGGTCCTTCTGGCATCTGTCACAAGACCTGGCAGCTGTTGCCGCTCTGAGAAAATGTGCTTCTGACAACAAGGAGAACCAGAGAGTCTCTGGACTTCCTTATTACAATAGAGTAGCCTACTGGCGGAGCATAACAAACGGCTGATCAGACAAGATAGCTGGGCAATTTCATGCTTGTACATAACGTGTTTCTTTTTATCCTACTATTCAAATGAGATCTGTAGCACGCAGAACACTGCTGTGCACTGTGTACAACACCTGTATGTGATATGTGTGAGGGGCCATCCTAAGGCAAAACTAATTTAAATTAAGTAGTTACAGTCAGTTTCATGTTTTCTTGTTATTGTCCAGCATTTTGTCCAGATGTATGCCATGCAAAGGGCACAATATGCATCACATTTTCCCATGGCCTTTTTTTGTTTTTCATTCAATTGTGCAGAGAATGCTTTGTTCACAGTCCCTATTCAAAGCTGGCTGGAGAGATGTATTGGTGGAAAGCCATGTCAGCAGGAGATACAAAGTTTCTGGGCTGTTAAAAATTCCTTAAATGCATAGTATTCACTTCTCGAGGCAAAAGTGGCATAAAAATAATCATTAGGGATTTGGTCACTGCAGTCTCCAATAAGTACAGCCCTTTGATTAAAGGAATCATGTTCAAGGTTTAAACACAACTGCCTACCATATGGTCAAATTACATTAGATTACTCAAATACATGAATAACTTCCCTTATGATAAACATATTGGATTTTTAGTGATCCGTCAGTGGTGTGAGTTAATTCCTGGCAATTGTGCTCCGACAAGTGTTTTTTTGTACTGCAATGTTTTGTTGGGAGGAGTATGTGAGGGAGAAAGAGAGAGAGACGGCGGGTGAAGAGAGGGGGGAGGCGCAGTGTTTGGAGGATTTGCTCTGTGCTCCGGGCGTTCTCTCACTCGAAAATTTTAATGGAAATAAGCTGTGTGTGCTCGCTGCATTACTTTCTGTCAGCTAGTTTTCTGTCACTCATCGACGGATTTCAATAACTTTTGGGAAACTTTTCGCCCGCTTGGACGACTTCTCCCCTCGGTGTGGTGTTTGGTGTATACCCCGGCACAGATCCGTGCAGCACAGAGTGGAGCAGGGAACACCCCGCTAGGAAGTTTTCAGACGAATGACCTGTTGTGGGACTGCTCAACTCTAGGCGGCTTTTCTTTTCTGTTGTGTTTTTTTTAGCATCTGAATTCGACACAAGAGTCGTAGCTGGAGTTTCGTAAACATGTCGGGGCGCAATTTACGCACTAAACTTCGGATCGTGCCAAGCAATGGTGGAGCGTTTCACCGGTGCGTCAAGGGCAACTTTCTGTAGGAGCTATTACCTTGGCACCGACCTTTTGTTTATTTCTGGTGACCAGCCCCACTCCCTGTGGGCTTTGATTAAAGCTTTGCACCAGAATTGTCTGACTGAACATAAAATACTTGAACATTATGGAAGATGATCAAGGAACCGGTGAGCCTTCCAGTGAGCCCCAGGGAGACAGCGCTGCTGCGTCCGACAGTTTTTCCCAACTGTGGACTGACGTTATGGGGATGCTGGTGAGTTTTGGGGGAGGGGTGACACGAATAGCCTATAGACTGTCATCATAGCCTCACAGATAACCGAGAGTTTTCACCCTCATCCTCAAAGCTGACACTGATTTGTCGAACGACTGATTGTGTAGCCAACTAGTCGGTGCATGCAAATCACGCATCAAAACAACTCTCGCAGTCTCCTTATATAGGCCAAATTTCAAACGCACCAGCACCCTACATGTGGTCTGGGATTCAGGTGTTTTTGCTGTAGGCTGCTAGTGGCGAATTCATATTGTTGAGTCGGTGGGACCTCAATGCAAACAGGAAACGAATGAGAATATGGTATGTTGTACATTGAACGATTAACCGTTTGTGCTGTGTGTGTATGTGTTTTGTGTCCTGCCATGTTCTCTGGCTGTTGTGCATTTGATGTAGGCTACTTCCATATTGGAGGACCTCACTTAAGCTTTACTGCTGTTACCTCAGTCCAGAGATTCAGATTTACTGGAATTTGCATGTTTGTGCCTTAAATGCTTGTGACTTTGGAGATCCTGTATATTACAATACTGCTCTTTTGTTTGGCTGCCTAAGCAGTCTTGATTTTACAGGCCATTGGATCTGATTGATGTCCAGACCAAATGTGTGGCAGTCACTTCCAGTCAGTGTAAAGACAGAGGTGTTAATTTGGTTTGGTCTGACTCTTGAGGGGTGTGTGTGTGTGTGTGTGTGTGTGTGTGTGTGTGTATGCAAGTGGGGGGGGCTGCCCTCTGTCACTGGGTGGGAGACCCAGCCAGACAATTTTATTACATTTATTGCTTCTGAGGCAAATGTCTGCAAGGCTGTGCTCATCTTTGATGTTTTTCCCCTTTTAGCTATACAAACACACACAATAGCACCAAGCCTTTTCAACTATTTTGTTCCTGATGAATATGCATCACCCATCACCAGTATTTTATGGTCAATCAGGACTTTTCAAATTGTCAAGGTTTGATCAAATTTGTTTACTTTTTTGCTAATGTCAACATTGTTGGAGGTCATGAACTAATTGTTACATTCATTTTAGTATTTAACTATCCCGCCAATTAACATCATGCCCCACTCTAAAGGTTATTTTGAAACCATTAGCCAACCCACCAGCTGACGTAGCACACACTCATATTATTTCAAAATCACTGACCTGAGCTTTTGTTGGGATCTTGTTCCACGTACTGTATCACTTTACATGTATGTCTTGAGTCTTTTGAAGTCTTAGATAGGTGTGATAACCATCCTTTTTTCCTACAGAACTGTTACAATTATGGATGAGAAAGATTAGAAGTGTGAAAGTATGGAACTCTATCGGCCTTCTTGGCTTTTGACAGTCAGGGTCTCTCAAACGTTCAGCAGGTCAGTTTGTCATACTAGAACTAACTAGCACTTACTGTTTGACAGTAGTTCTCTGAAAGTGAATGGATTTTTGGTGATGAGTTGCTTGAGTTGATGGCAGCTTGACGGTGTAATTTATGTGAATAGAATGTTTTCCAGTAAAACCTGATGTCATTTATTTGCAGTATTCCTGTGCTTGTGAGCAAGTATATGCAGTATTCACTACTTTAAAGATATCTTAGATTAATTTATCAATTTATTGGCTTAAATAGTACACAATAAAAAGTAACAAAAATAGTCTTTTAAATTTCCCTTTATACTGACCTTTATTCCTAACAATATGCTCAGGCTACTTTCTGTAAGCCCCATATGAGGTGAATATCCTGAGCACAATGAACACCATATCTCCCTCCATGCAAAATTGATCTGCTCTATATAACCATTGCTCTGTGACTTTCAATGGCTTTTGTTTTGCTCTGGAGCCTATATGGAAATGCCCATTAAAAATTGGGTTTGTGCCAAGCCTGTTGACCCAACTTAACTCACTGTTGCAAATGTGTTTGGTGTTGGCTCCCCACACGTGATAACAGGCCTGCATACTTGTACAGATAGACATCTACCCTAATAAAGATCTGGTCATGCTTACTATACTCATAATAGTTGCTGTATGTTTCAGCACACATGCCAAACTCAGGAACTACTTATAACACTCAAGTGACAGCGCATATAAACATTAAAACAAAGAGTTTGTCCAAATAATGTCATCTACATTTTCACCTTCAAAATGACTTTGGGCCTGCTGTATTTTTCGGAGGGGGCCCTGTCTTTGAGGTTAGCCATACACTGCAACATGTTGTGGAATGTGTTTTAGTAAGAATACCTAAGTAAGCCAGTCATTTATTTGTGGTTGAAGCCGAGTAAATAGTCCTTGAGCTAATTAAGAGTCAAAGGCAGTTTAGGATGGTATGGGGCAGGAGCTGTAGCTCTTCTAAGCTCTTGGATTTACAGATGTCTAATGGGGTTTTGCTTCTAGTCCCACCTCACTTCTGGAGACATGAGGGTTTTTCCTCAGAGCTGAACGCTCTTTAGGAAATGTTAAATGAGCCCCATTAAAACTGCCTGACTGGAAGCGGAGAATTCTGTCTCAGTAGTGTGTGTGACGTTTTTTGAGGTGTGCATCTGGACAGCCTTTAAGATCTCTGTAACAATCCATTCCAGTTCCTCTCCACTGCACCTCCTTTTGGCAAATGTTCTATGAATCTGTAGGGTTCAGGTTTATCTGGAATAGCTGCAGTATTTCTCAATGCAATCTAGAGGAGAGACAACGCAGATTTTAAGACATGTCTTCACCCAGGGCAAGCTTTTAATTGTGCAATTTAGTAGTCTAGATGATGTGATTACAAACCCGGACAGCTGAAAGTCATCCATTTATCCCTCTTTGCTCCTTTTGAAAGAAACCTCTCATCTCGTTTTTGCTTGAAAGGTCATCTTGAGCCAAGACCTTGTGAAAATATTTTACTTGCCTGCAGGGAATCTGTCTCTGTTGGAAGAGAGTTTTGTGGTGTTTCAAACAGCGTGGGTGGGAGTTTGTCCGTTTCTCCATTTTTGAACCTAAGGATTGGATACTGCTCTCGAGACACAAACCATTATTGATTGTGTCTGGGAAGCATATGGTTAGATGATTTGGTCCCAATGTGCTTCCTTCCACATAGCACTTCATACAGCATATGGTTCAGTCCTTTTCCGCCAAATCATGGTTGCTAGGCCACTTTATATCTTTGCCAATAATGTTCTAACACAGTCTATCATATCCTAATTTTGTCTTTTGTTTCCCAGTCCGACTCAGCTCACTCCTGCTTTGCTCCCCCTCCCTGACTGGTCTCATTATTGAGGTCACATAGAGATCTGGCAGGTTTCCTCTCCTGGGATGGCAAAGCACTGTTCTCCTGAAGCCACGGATATCCTCAGGAAGCCCTCTAAAAGGGGTGGGCTATGCCCCCTGGCCTCACCTTCCTCGACAGTCTTCCCCCATTGGCTCCCAAGGCCAACACTACATCTTTTAGTCAGACTTCTACTTGCTGTGTTTTGCGGAATTCCCCACTACAGTAGATCCAACATTTTTCAGAACTAATGTAGTTGGATGATGCAGTATGACACATGAGCTGCACTTTCTTTTCATCCACCTGTCCTCCCTTATCTTTTCCCACATTTCTCACATGTGACTTCATTTCATTCTCCTTCTGGTCTCCAACGAAGGTTAAAATCAAGGGCAACTGGACTTGGTTGAAGATACTGGAAGACGTTTCGTCCCTCATCCAAAGGACTTCTTCAGTTCTGACTGACTGGCAGGGAAACTCAGCTATTTAACCTCAGTGGGGTCGTTGGCCCGGGTCATCGATACCGTTGGTTCGTTAGTGTTCCTTGTTGCTGTGACGACAGTCGTTAAGACTACCTGTGGCCAAGACTGAACGACCATCGTTGGTATCTTCACCTGAGGCCAATAGGTTACGTTTGTTGAGTTTGCTTTGGATGAGGGACGAAACGTCTTCCAGTATCTTCAACCAAGTCCAGTTGCCCTTGATTTTAACCTTCGTTGGATAACTATGACCTGGATGACTGAGAATCTTCATAGACATCTTGCTTATCATTTTGGGATGAACACCCTCAGATTGGTACGGGAGTATGAAAGGACAGCCAGGAAAATTGCAGACGACAAGAACCATCTACGATTCA